>NC_092628.1:41781752-42387277 GCF_039555335.1 Amphiura filiformis
TCCTCCTGCTACTACATACACTTTAAGAATATATCATTAGATTTATATAATTTACTTCGAGGACTGTTATATATCAAAAATTTGAAAAATATCAAATTTTAATAATTTGTCATAAAATTTGTATTATATTGTGATTTTCAAAAAATGAAAATTATTTGATATCAGAAAGACATGCTTCGTATTCAGAATGCAATTTGATAGGTCTGAGGTGCTCTCATGTCCCACAAAAAATACTGTCGAAACGCAATAAACGCTCATTTTAGATCCCTTAAGAGGTCTAGATGAAATGTTTATTGTATTTATTCGTCATCAGAATTTGTTGTCACGATGAATTGGATGATTACACAAGCGGTGATTATGTTTAATTGGCCATGGATCACTTGTCTAATTTTTTTTTCACCAAGAAATGTTGATGGAAAAAACGCAGATTATTGAGAAACAAGGATGTTGTAAATAATAATAATAAGACATATTATCACCCTCAGTGTATGAAATATGGTGCAAGAATTGGTTGTTTTTATTACACTATTAGAAATAGTCTTATTGCCGCGAAGTTTAAATCATTGACATAAGAGTTTGTAAACGATTTCTGATTATCTTATTTGAAATGTTAACTTGACAACTACAAAATGCCATATAAGGGGAGCCAAATTGGTTAGCAATCGTGCCCGCCCAAGTGAAAATTCCAAAAGTGCCTCTAACTATTTGGAACAGACGACATAGCAGCTGCTGTCTTGAGTACTACACAGAGGAACCCAAATGGGTAAACGAATCACGAATTTCCTTGCTTTGCCTAAGGCATTCATCTCAATAGTTGGGAAGATTCTCACTTGGGTTTTAAATAATAGGGAATTTATTTTATGTAGTGGCACATCTCAATAGCTTATTTCCGACTTGATTGTTTGAGCTTTCTTGTTTTTCCACCTCATAGCAATAATCAAGATCAAAATTCGATCAAACGCCTGACTTGGAAGTACCATATTTATTACACAACCCCTAAAGCTATAAGAAGAACTAGGACAATATCCCGGATGTGACACTACTCAACTATTGTTTTTGGTGTTACAAGATACTAGTTGGGAAATTTATAAAGTACTTCAAAGCTGAAAAGGGAAATGGGTAGGAGAGGCAACCAAGGAAGTGAGTGTGCGAAATTTGAGTAGTGAATAGTGTAGTATCTAAAGGCTATTTGATTTTTACACCTTTAACATTATATGACTTATTTAACGGTGCCACCATGCCTGCAGTAACGTCATGCCTCTCAAAAATATTTTATATACTGGTGTCAAATAATCATATCAAGAATGTTAATGTGACCCTATAGTTCCTCACTCCATCATTATGCATCAGTTAATCGAACTTACGTCTGGCACCAAAATTTAATTCGATTTTTATTAAAAGCGATTTATTGTAGTCAATGTTTATTTTGAGCATAACTTGAGCATAAAAATGTAGTCGATTCTTAAAGAAGAAAATGCCGCACAGAAAATGTATATTAACTTATCAATTTAATATATCTAAAATTATTCTCATTTATTGCATATCCACCCATTAGTTCGTTAACTTAAATTGACATAGGCACTATAGAATACACTATTTGGAGACTGTAAAAGTAGAAGATTTTCGACGATATAGATGAGAGTAGGCAAATTTACCGAGTCTGCTGTACCTTATTACCTCCATCAAATGGCTATATGAGATGGTTTGATGTTGCCCAGAGCTACAAATATTGTGTTCAGATTCGAGTAAGTAGATATACAGGCGGAAGCTTCTTATCCATGATGTGAAAACGTAGGCTACCTTCAAAATATCATGATGTTTAATTTCACCTCCTACCTGTATATGCCTTTTAATGTTGCAAGCAAACGAGCAGCACATGTGGTAAATATTAAGTGAAGAACAAACAAGACTACTTAACATTTACATTACATTCTGTATGCCAAAAACAGCCTCTTCGCTGTTGTATCTTTTTAGTTGTCTTATACCTTACGTTATGTGTTAAATGCATGTATTTTAATGCTAGCTGTCGGGCCTTCCTATTTAGTAAGCAGTAGAACAGACTAATCGATAAGGTACTTGATATAGCTTTAAACATGCATCTGACTACGGGGATATTACGGGTCATGATGCCAGCTACACTAAGAGGTGTTATTGTTTATTATAATATGATCTGATTTGAATGTATTTGCTTGATCTTAGTATGAAGCAATGTATTGGCGTTGCAGTAGAATTGCATAGCTATAGGAGCAGCATATTTATTACAAGACTAGTCGAAAATATTTGCGCATTGTCATTTACTTATAAAAATAATATGCAACGAGCTGCAACTTTTCACACTGGTGATTAGACATGAACCCGTTGTCAACAGTGTACTAAAATACCAAGAACAAAGAACTCTTATGGCTTATTTCTGTTAGTTACTTCAAAATCGTTACTAGATGTCCGTAAGTATTAGGTCATTATTATCATTTTATTGTAAAAATGGACTCTTACAAGCTCCTCCGAAGAAATATAACACCCGTGCCTCTTTTCCCAATGTAATAGTACGGAGAACAAAATGTTCCGCTTCATTTCTGGTAAGAAATAACGATGCAAACAATACTGAAGTGAGAAATATATGACTTGGGTTACATATTAATATTAGTTTACAGCCCGTGTAGTGTAACTGTGGCAGCATAAATATTAAAGGTGCAGATTAGATTCAAGAGAAAAATTAAGCATATAACTTTTAAAACAAACAGCTGCTTGCAATTATACTGTTTCATAAAGTGTGCTCATAAGAAAGTGCAATGAATCATTGTGTTAATTAATATCATGGGCTACTAACGTGGTTCAAAATCATGCACAGTGTTATGATATTAATACCACCTTCTGATAAGTTTAAAAAACATAGTTTATTGCTAAATAAATCGTTTGTGTAAATTAGCTCTAGTCTATATCTACCGCTCCCCGGGTTCTACTCGAGTCACAGACTAGAATGATGAAGAGAACATCTTGATCACGTCAACTTCATTAGGTGGTGGCGGATGCGATATCGCCATTTTTGACATCGCCATTGGATTAACACATAATCAAGAAATCTTCACGAACAATTCTAAATTTGTTATGTGGTGTCAATGCAAAATTATCTTACTCTAAAACCGTTGGGGTACGACAATCTACCCCACTGTAAGTTGAGTATGTTCTTTTTCAATTTATAACTGCTAACCGTCTATTTTGAATGGGTCTGTCAACCTTGTATTTTCGCCAGCCTCGAAGGTCATGTGTCGCGTGTCCTATTCCGCCTGAACTTCACGGTGAATTAGCACGCCATAAGTTCCTTTCATGTATAAGGTAATTACTTTATGTGGTTTTCAAAATAAATAAAACAATTGGTGCCTGTATTAAGATCTGCAATGTTGTTTACAGAACATCAAATTTCTAGACTTGCTTCAATTCCTTGGGCGTCTGTAGCTAGTGAGTAAAAACTACATGGAAGCTTTGCCACGTTTTCTAAAAATTCCTGTTTCTTTCCAAAATTTTGAAGTTATTCTTTCAAAATAATTACCATTTTAAAAATCTATTTGACATTTAAATTATAGGCCAGGTAGTGAATTCTCTTATCATACTTAGTACCCCTAGGCATATTGTGCACTACAGGGGTAGTCTAGTATTTGGGCAAAATGCCGACTAGGCACACTTCCTCCCTAGCTCCAAAGACCCTGGAAGAAATCTCCCAGGGTCTATGCTAGCTCACCAACTAGTCGTCCTACACAAAAAATCTGACCTGACTAAAACTCTGAGGGAGTCCAGTATCTGATACTACTACCACTGATTATACGTGCGTCCTGTACATGGAATGAATAGAGAAAAAGTAAGAAGGAAGCCTTGATCAAGGCTACAAATTTCTAGCATTAGTAATAGTAGATAGAGATCCAGGGTATGCTTGTTATAGAGCGCCCTCTATGATCGGGGTTAATTCAATCACACTGTACATGCAATAGAATATCGCAATATTTTACATATGTGTCCGAAATAACATTGATGCAGCAAATAACAATCTGAACAAATATATAAATAAGTAACTTATTTGACCGGAAGTAATGTGTCATTAAAGTCATTAAATATATTGGAAGCATGGAAATAAATTCAAAAACTACCAGACAGTCAAATGTCAAGTCAATTAATGGAAATCTATATGCATACAGTTACACATTAGTTTTACTGACAGATGATATGTTGTCATGTTTTTCTCACGAATAGCATGCAAATTCACCTCATATCCCGTCAGCAAAAATTCGTCAACATAAACAGAGTAATCAATATTAGATTCTTGCTTGCAGCCATCGCCAAGTATTTTCTTTTAAACATAGCTTGACATATAATATCGACAACCTGTTGAGCTGAATAAGAGTATAGAAAATTCAAACGGTCTAAAATGTCACTAACTAAATCGGCAAAAACATTAAACTCTATTCATCGAAGCAAAAATATCGACCAACGTATAACATGCTATGGCCTTGGTCAGCAGCTGCAAAGTGTTCCACGACAACCAAAAACTCTTCAAGCTTACATACTTGCCCACTGGCAACACCACACTAAAAGTCAGATTCTGTGGTCTTTCGGCAGACCTTCACCATCTATATCTAGACCAATTTGATGAAAAAAAGCAAGGTAGATTTGTATATATTTAATATAGTTAAAATAAACAACTTTTGTGTGGTTATGAATTTGTAAAAATTAAACTATTTTGTGCCAAATTGAATTGATATCGCATTTACAAGCTTAAATTAGAATAGACAATTCCGCGTGAAGGAGCAGGGAAAACAAATTACACAAGTTTAACTTGACAATATGATCATCTTTATCAAGGCAACCTTTATATAATGTCACATAACGTCAATCAATGAGGAGGCGCCGACGACAAAAAACTTCAAAATAAGTTTTCAGACTATTACAAAAACAGGTGTATACACATAAAAGATTAGTGTGTGCAAAAGGGAGCTGTGGGCACACCCCCTACTTTTGTCAGTCGAGGGAAATGGACCCAGTCGCGAAAAATGTATACATGCATCTAACCGGGGGATAATTTAAACACGCTCCCTGTCGACTTTTGTCAATCAGTCAGAGGAAATGCAGCCAGTCTTGGAAAATTCACATAGTCATGGGAAAATATATGGGACTGCGAAGTTGTTAATAACAATATAAACAAATACTCCCCCCTCCTCCGTCAACTGGGTGAAAAAACATCAACAAAACCATGACTTGACCTGATTTAATGAAGATTTGTAACAAATCATAAGTGCCAAAAATAGGCAATTCTCTAAATCCCAGTTTTAGACATCCACGATAGGCTGGGAATTTGATGCAATGTATTTTTAGTGATGTCATGTGAGCCATTTCTTTTGGTAGACGTTGTTACGTAAATCTGGAATCATTTGTCTGGAAATGTGGTGTTAATTTGTCCGGGAATTATTCAAAACGTTATTTTATTGTACAATTTAGTTTATTCTCGGAGTGTAAATGATTTATCTGTTGTATACCATGTACACAGTACAGATACTCAGAATCCTGGTTGTGCTGGAAAATAAAAGTATACCTTTTTGGATACAGATTTTCTCTAAAACATTTAGCTCGTAAGTGATATATTCTATAATACTAGAGTTACCTTATCAGTGTGAACCCCCATACATAAAAAAGAAATAAAAATTCATTCTGAAGCAATACAGTTCAAATTTTGTTGAAATCCCTAACACAAACATTTTATTTTCACAAATAGTAATGCACAATCATCGATGCTAGAAAAACTGAACACCCTTTCATCAAAAGCATTCTATTTACCATTCTATTCCTTCAATTTGCTTTTATTTTTTTTAAATAACTAAAATTAAGGTAGAGAAACAGGATAATATACAGAGCACCTCATTACTCTCATGACATTCAGTTTATGACATTCATATCTGTGTATCAACGTTTCTTTTCATATAAAACACTGTGTTTATACCTTTGTTGGCCCCTGTGTTTTTACGCAATACAGTCTTTTCACAGACAGCGTCAGTCACAAAAAGAAACTTAATCCAATAAAGAAAATCATCGAAAATAATCCATAGTTTCAGATTTAATTTAAGTTATCACATGAAGAGATCAAGACGTTTGAAAGGCATGGAGCGATGTCTCGGGAAGAGTACTAACCGGGTTTATCACTATTTATTTCTGGACACGATTACCGATCTCACAATTCCAATTCGATTTCTTTTTACTTTAGTGGAATGCTAATGTGCATTAAGTGCAGATTGCATGTCTACAACCAAAAACCATCTGAAACCAAACATCGATTAGGCATTGGGAAACAGCCAATTAAATTTCTAACTGTGTATCTTTCTCCTGTCTATAGGCCCTTTCATCACTTGCCAATCTTTCTAGATCAGAAGCTGAGAAAGAGGAAAACAGGTATACCTAACAATTGATTAGCAGATTGAGAGAGAGAGAAGTAATTTCTGGCTGGTCGTCAACCCTAGCTAAGTATGGTTTTTGAAGCAAACGAGCTCTGATTTCGGTGGCTACAACTGATCGGTATTCTGTTGAATGATGGAAATGGCAAAGTGAGTTTTAAAGAGAGAACACATTGAAGCGAATCTTTCAATTTGAGCTTTGAAAATAGTCGTGGATACTTCTCTCTTGGTTCTTTATTTGTATGTTTATTTGTATGTTTTTGATGTCTGTATGGTTTGTACCTTGTGTCTGTCGTTAATTGTAAGTTGAAATATGAAAATACAGATATTCTGTGTCAATACATTCTCGCTTGAACTGCATTATTGAAAAAGGATATATATGTAAATTGCTGCGAGAGTCTCCAAAATGTGCCAAAAAAGATGAAAAACCCTTGAAAATTAGCTTTCATTCTATTGAGGCATGTATACATACAAATCATGCGCTAGGCATCATTTACGCCGTATTCTCGATCATAAGCTTCTTTATACTGTTTATAGGCTATATGATATATTCTAATTATTAATAGTGCCAAAAGCATTCTCAACACATATATCAAATACTTATTTGTCAAGAAAAACTTTATTAAATGACAATAAACCATTGTACGATAACAGAAAATTACAATCATGCGTACGTGAAGTACTTTAAGTATATCATTAGTCACTAGCTTTTGTGACTATTATTTGCGGTAATGTATATATATTAACTCAGAAAAATGAAAAGAGATATTAAAACAAACAAAATGCCCTGAATCTTATCGTAACCAAAGAATGTTATTATGGTTATATGTTGTCTATTAAAAATGCAACTGCGTACTACTGAAAAGACTGAAATAAATTGATTTAACATCACTTCAATTCATTGCTTGCCGTCATTTTCATGTAATGATGTTTTGCTCTGAAGTTTAGTTTTACATACATAACCTGGCCGTGTGATATAATGAAATGGACATAAATGTCATTCATACAATATGTAAACACAATGATATAATGGCATACGACTGTGTTCTGTAAATATACAGGAACTCATGTTTTACAGTCGTTATTGTCCTAATCTAAATGTCAAATTTTAACCCTACTACTATTGACACCCACTAATCTGTCAACGAGCATTATACATCCTTCAATATGATGCAAAACCCTTGATATGAATGTTAAGAAGTACTCACTCTACGTACGTATGGGACATAACGTGCTATTAACTTGATAAATACACTAATCTCTTATAAAAAGCTACAGATTTGTTCATAGATTCAGTGGAATTCATAACAGGTAGCATTACTAAATTGGGGAATGACAATTTTACATGTAGCATTAATGGTAGCAGAACTAAATGTTAAATTTTTGTCCTTATTTTTGTTGGCATTTGTTCAATACCGTATGTCGTCTGCTCTAGTTATGCTTTTGTGCATAGGAATTGTGCTGTATGTGGTAGTGACCCTGCATCATCTTCTTAGTCAATACACCCGCCTGTCAATATTAATATTGTGATGAACTAAATGTAAATCTGGATATTTGAGCTCTGGTTTGTTATGACTCTACGGGTTCAATATTATTATATAATTCTTTGTATTATTGAGATTAAAAATCTGAATCTGGATCTGAAAGGGTTAAGAAATCAAATGGTCGCTTATCGATTTTATCTTTGTATCATGGTACAAACAGGGTGCTGCCGCTATATGCATGTGGTTATATGCCGGTAGATAGCGAGACGAGTAACACATTCATACTGCTGCCTTTTATTCTTATAATCTGCAAAACTTTGTAAGAGGGTTAGACGATTGTTTATTGTATTTATTCGTCGTCAGAAATGAATTATATGAAGTGGAGTCGAGATTTGTTTTTCATTCTTCATGGATGACTTGATCATCACATCTGAATTTGTTTTCACCGAAGAAATGCTTGAGGAAATTGCATTTTGACACATGTTATTGAGAAACAAGGATGTTGTTATTAAGAAGAAGACAAATTATTATCCCAGTATACACAAGTAAAATGTTTTCTAAAATCACACCGTTGGATATAGTCGTATCGCAGCGATGTTTAAATAATTGAAATTAGAGTTGTAAGCGATTTCTTATCAACTTACTAGAAATGTTAACTTGACAACTACAAAATGCCCTATGAGGGGAGCCAAATTAGGTAGCAATCGTACCCGCCCAAGTGAAAATTCCAAAAGTGCCTCTAACTATTTGCAGCAGACGATATAACAGCTGCTGTCTTGAGTACTACACAGAGGAACCCAAATGGGTAAACGAATCACGAATTTCCTTGTTTTGCCTAAGGCATTCATCTCATAGTTGGGAAGATTCTCACTTGGGTTTTAAATAATAGGAATTTATTTTATGTAGTGGCACATCTCAATAGCTTATTTCCGATCTAATTGTTTTATCTTTCTTGTTTTTCCACCTTATAGCAATAATTAAGATCAAAATTCGATCAAACGCCTGACTTGGAAGCACCATATTTATTACGCAACCCCGAAAGCTATAAGAAGAACTAGGACAATATCCCGGATGTGACACTACTCGACTATTGTTTTTGGTGTTACAAGATATTAGTTGGGAAATTTATAAGTACTTCAAACCTGAAAAGGGAAATGGGTAGGAGAAGCAACCAAGGAAGTGAGTGTGTGAAATTTGAGTAGTGAATAGTATAGTATCTAAGGGCTATTTGATTTAACACCTTTAACATTATATGAATTATTTCACGGTGCCTCCATGCATGCAGTAACGTCATGCCTCTCAACATATATTTCATAAATGGTGTCAAATAATCATATCAAGAATGTGAATTTGACCCTATATTACCTCATTTCATCACATGCATCAGTTGATCGAACTTATGGCTGGTACCAAAATTTAATTCGATTTTTTATTAACAGCGATTTATTGTAGTCAATGTTTATTTTGAACATAATTTGAGCATAGCAAAGTAGTTTATTCCTAAAGAAGAAAGCGCCGCACAGAAAACTTAACTATAAATTTAATATTTCTAAAATATTCTCATTTATATACGCATTAGTTCCTTAACTAAAATTGACATAGGCTCTAGAACACACTGTTACTATTTGGAGACTGCGCAAGTAGAAGATTTTAGACGATTTAGATTAGAGTAGGCAAATTTACCAAGTCTGTTGTACGTTAAACTTTATTACCTCCATCAAATGGCTATATGAGGTGGTTTGATGTTGCCTAGAGCTACATATATTGTGTTCAGATTCGAGTGAGTAGATTGCATAGACAGGCGGAAGCTTCCTATTCACGATGTGAAAACGTAGGCTATCTTCAAAACATCATTCGATTGCCAGTAAACCTTCGTGTAAGTTCATCTCTAATCTGTATTTTTTCCTTTTAATGTAGTAAGCAAACGACAAGTAGACGTTGTGAATATGAAGTGAACAACAAACAAGAATACTTCAATATTGCATTTCGCATGCCTCTATATAAGCACAATTTATTCACTGCTGTATCTTTTAGTTGTCTTTTACCTTGCGTCATGTGTTAAATGCATGTATCTTGAAAACGGGTAGCATTTTAATGCTAGCTGCCGGGCTTTCCTATTTAGTAAGCAGCAGAACAGACGAATCGATAAGGTACTTGATATAGCTTTAAACATGCATCTGACTACGGGGATATTACGGGTCATGGTGGCAGCTACACTAAGAGGTGTTACTGTTTATTATAATATGATCTGATTTGAATGTATTTGCTGTTACCTATGAAGCGTTTATATCTGGTGTTGCAGTTGAATTACATAGCTATAGGAGACAGCATATTTGTTACAAGAGTAGTCAAATACATTTGCGTATTGTCATATTTACTTATAAAATAATAAGCAATTAATACGATCTGCAACTTCTCATGTACTGGTGATGAGACAGCCTGAACTCGTTGTCAACGGTGTACTACACAGCGAACTGGCATGGCTCATCTGCGTTAATTACTTCAAGATATTCACAAGGTGTCCGGCATTAAAACATGTGTTTGACCATTATCAGCAACATGGTTAGAACCCTGCTCTTGTTAAAGAAGGACTTTCAAAAGCTCTTCCGAAGGATATGGAACATAGGTGGGTCTTTTTATGTAATATTAGGGCAGCAAAATGTTCCGCATCATTTCTTGTAAACCATAACGATAAAAACAATACTGAAATAAGAAATATATTACCCAGGTTCAATATTGACATTAGCTGACAGCTCGTTAGAGTAATCGTGGCAGCACATTTATTAAGTGTACAGATTGGATTTATGAGAAAAATGAAGCATACAACTTATAAAATCTCGAAGAAACACCTGCTTAATGAAAGAAAGCGCAATGAATCATTTGGTTACATGGTTTAATTAACATCATACTAACGTGGTTCAAAACCATGCACAGTGTTATGATATCAATGTGACACTTGATCATTGTTTAATAAATCGAAAACTATCAATTAAAATGTGTTTGCTTTTCAGAAGATGAAGTGCTTGAGAAAATGAGCTCTTTTGGTGCTCTCCTTCACGAGTCATATTAGAATGATGCAGAGAATGCCATGGGCATGATAACTTCATGTCGAATTAGCACTCCATAACTGCCTATCACGTATAAAGCATTTTGTTTTATTTGTTTTTGAATATTAGTAAAATGAAGTGCCTGGAATGTTGTTTACAGGAGACCATCATTTCAACACCAATAACAGCCGATACAAATCCATGGTGTGTTTATTATTGTGCGCCCTCATCATAACGTGGTTCAAAATCATGCATAGTGTTATGATATCAATGTGACACTTAATCATTGTTTAATAAATCGAAAACTATCAATTAAAGTGTGTTTGCTTTTCAGAAGGTGAAGTGTTTGAGAAAATTAGCTCTAATTTAGCGCACCCTTTTGGTGCACGCCTTCACGAGTCATAGAATGATGTAGGGAATGCCATGGGCACTATAACTTTAGTCGAATTAGCACTCCATAACTGCTTATCACGTATAAGGTATTTTGTTTTATTTGTTTTTGAAAAATAGTAAAATGAAGAGCCTGGAATGTTGTTTACATGAGACCGTCATTTCAACACCAATAACAGCCGATACAAATCCATGGTGTGTTTATTATTGTGCGCCCTCTATGGTCGGGGTTTAATGAATCGCCCTGTACATTTAAAGTAGTATAGCAATATATTATTTATCCGTGTCTTAAATATCATTTGATGCAGCTCATTAATAATAATCTAAACAAATATATCAAGGTAAATTCGATATTTGACAAGAAATAATATCTCATTTAATACATTGGAAACATGGAAATAAATTTCAAAAATGCTAGACAGTCAAATGGCAAGTCAACTAATGTAAACAGTTTACACATTAACTTAACCGTCATATGGCATGTTTTCTTCAACAAAGAGGGAGTAATCAATAATAGATGCTTTTTCTTTTAAACGCAGCTTGACAACCTGTTGCGCTGAATTAGAGACTAGAACAATTCTAATGGTCTAAAATGTCACTAACTTGACTATATTCATCGAGGCAAAAATATCGACTAATGTATAACATGCTATGGCCTTGGTCAGCAGCTGCAACGTGTTCCACAACAACCAAGAAGCTTTTATGCTTATCCACTGGCGTTACCACTATGACGGTGAAAGTCCGATTCTAGGGTCTTTCAGCAGACTTTCACCGTAAATATCCAGAATTGTTTTTAAACAAGACAGGTTTGTATCTATTTGATATAGTTAACGTAAACAAATACAAATCTTATAATTTTATAATTAATTAAGTTAATTTCATATTTCGCATTTAGAAGCTTAAATTACAATAGGCAAGTCCACCTGATGGAACAGACATTATGAAAACAAATTACGCACATGTAACTTGTCGATAAGATTATCATGAGATCGAAGCAACCTTTATATAACATCATAAAATGTCAATCAAAGAGGAGGCGCTGACGACGAAAACTTCAAAAAAGTTTCCAGACTTACAAGAACAGGTGTATACACACAAACACGATTAATGTTGAAAGACTTGCCAATTTATTCTGGTTATACTGAGGTTGTCATTTTGAGTTAAGAATTATGATGAGTGAACGGCTTAGTGTGGGCGACAGTTTTAGTTGACATGAGGGGTGAAAAACAACTTAATATGATTGGACCTGAATTGTAACGAATCATAAGTGCCAAAGTTTCGGCAACTTTCTGAGTCCTGCTCAAACTTCCCAGAACTCAATATAGTATGCAAAGTTATGATGCAATGTGTATTTTTTGTTTATGTTGTCGTGTTAGTTATTTCTTTTGGTGGACGTTTAGATTGGAAGAAAGGAACGTCAACGTATTCTAAAATAACTGTATAAAGCAACTGAAAATAAGGTAGCGATACAGAATGATATACAGACCACCTCATTCCTCTCATGACATTTAGTTTATACATTCATATCGGTGTTGAACGTTTCTGTTCATATAAAACACGGTGGTTACACCTTTGTTGGCCCCTGTGTTTTATCATTTTATATCATCGCTACATGACCAAAGCAATGCAGTCTTTTCACAGACAGCGTCAGTCACAATAACTCTCAACATATCACAAACGAATCTTAACCCAATAAAGAAAATCATCAAAATAATCTATACATGTAGTCTCAAATTTGATTTAAGTTATCACAATGAAGAGATCAAGACGTTTGAAAGGCATGGAGCGATGTCTCGGGAAGAGTACTAACCGCATTTATCACTATTTATTTCTGGACACGATTACCGATCTCACAATTCCAATTCGATTTCTTTTTTACTTTAGTGGAATGCTAATGTGCATTAAGTGCAGATTGCATGTCTACAACCAAAAACCATCTGAAACCAAACATCGATTAGGCATTGGGAAACAGCCAATTAAATTTCTATCTTGTGTATCTTTCTCCTGTCTATTGGCCCTCTCATCACTTGCCAATCTTTCTAGATCAGAAGCTGAAGAAGAGGAAAACAGCTATACCTAACAATTGATTAGCAGATTGAGAGAGAGAAGCAATTTCTGGCTGGTCGTCAACCCCAGCTAAGTATGGTTTTTGAAGCAAACGAGCTCTGATTTCGGTGGCTACAACTGATCGGTATTCTGTTGAATGATGGAAAAGGCAAAGTGAGTTTTAAAGAAAGAACACATTGAAGCAAATCTTACAATTTGAGCTTTGAAAATAGCTAGCCGTGGATACTTCTCTCTTGGTTCTGTATTTGTATGTTTGTAAGTATGTTGTTGTTTTTTGTCTCTGTATGGTTTATACCTTGAGTCGTTAATTGTAAGTTGAAATATGAAAAGACTAATTTTCTGGGTCGATACATTCTTGCTTGAACTGCAAAGAAGTTGAAAAAAAGATAGATATGAAACGAATCTTGGGTGTTTTATTTGACTCCAAATTGTAAACATACAGGAACTCGCATTTTTACAGTCGTTATTATCCTAATGTAAATGTCAAATTTAAACCCTACTATTATTGACACCCAGAAAAAACACCCACTAATCTGTCAACGAGATTATCCTACAATATGATGCAAAACCATGAATGTTAAAAGGTACTCAATCTACGTATGGGACATAACGTGCTGTTAACATGGTCACTAATCTTTTATAAAAACCTACAGATTTGTTCATAGATTCAGCGAAATTCATAACAGGTAGCCTTACTAAATTGGGGCTTGATATTTTTACATGTAGCATTAAGAGTAGCAGAACTAAGTGTTTCAATACCGTATATCATGTCGTCTGTTCGAGATATACTTTTGTGCATAGGAATTTATTGTACTGTATGTGGTAGTGACCCTGCATCACCTTCTTAGTCAAGACATCCGCCTGTCAATATTGTGATGAACTAAATGTAAATCTGGAGATTTGAGCTCTGGTTTGTTATGACTCGACAGGTTCAATATTATTATCTTGTCTTTGTATAACCATAACTATGTGTATATTGAGATGAAAAATATCTGAATCTGGATCTGAAAGGGTTGAGAAATAAAATCAGTCGCTTATCGATTTAGTCTCTTTATCGTGGTACAAACTGGGTGCTGCTATATGCATGTGGTTATAATTTATAGATATCAAATTTTATAATCTGGCAAACTTGTTAAGAGGTTAAGACGAATTGTTTATTGTATTTATTCGTCGTCAGAAATGAATTATATGAAGTGGAGTCGAGATTTTGTTTCATTCTTCATGGATCACTTGATCATCACATCAATTTGTTTTTACCGAGGGAATGCTTGAGGAAGACAAGTTAATGTTTTCTAAAATTACACCGTTGGAAATAGTCGTATGGCAGCAATGTTTAAATAATTGAAATTAGAGTTGTAAGCGATTTCTTATCAACTAACTAAATATGTTAACTTGACAACTACAAAATGCCCTATAAGGGGAGCCAAATTGGGTAGCAATCGTGCCCGCCCAAGTGAAAATTCCAAAAGTGCCTCTAACTGTTTGCAGCAGACGATATAACAGCTGCTGTCGTGAGTACTACATAGAGGAACCCAAATGGGTAAACGAATCACGAATTTCCTTGTTTTGCCTAAGGCATTCATCTCAATAGTTGGGAAGATTCTCACTTGGGTTTTAAATAATAGGGAATTTATTTTATGTAGTGGCACATCTCAATAGCTTATTTCCGATTTGATTGTTTGAGCTTTCTTGTTTTTCCACCTCATAGCAATAATTAAGATCAAAATTCGATCAAACGCCTGACTTGGAAGCACCCTATTTATTATGCAACCCCGAAAGCTATAAGAAGAACTAGGACAATATCCCGGATGTGACACTACTCAAATATTGTTTTTGGTGTTACAAGATACTAGTTGGGAAATTTACAAAGTACTTCAAACTGAAAAAGGAAATGGGTAGGAGAAGCATCCAAGGAAGTGAGTGTGTGAAATTTGAGTAGTGAATAGTGTAGTATCTAAAGGTTATTTGATATTTACACCTTTAACATTCTATGTTTAACATTCTATGAATTATTTCACGGTGCCAACATGCATCCAGTAACGTCGCACCTCTAAAAATATGTTTCATAAATGGTGTCAAATAATCATATCAAGATTGTGAATTTGACCCTATATTACCTCATTTCATCACATGCATCAGTTGATCGAACTTATGGCTGGTACCAAAATTTAATTCGATTTTTATTAACAGCGATTTATTGTAGTCAATGTTTATTTGGAACATAATTTGAGCAAAACAAAGTAGTCTCTTCCTAAAGAAGAAAACGCCGCACAGAAAACGTATCTTAACTATAAATTTAATATACCTAAAATATTCTCATTTATTTCATATCCACGCATTTTTTCCCTAACTTAAATTGACATTTTTTGGGGGCTCTAGAACACACTGTTACTATTTGGAGACTGTGCAAGTAGAAGATTTTAGCAATATAGATTAGAGTAGGCAAATTTACCAAGTCTGTTGTACGTTAAACTTTATTACCTCCATCAAATGGCTATATGTGGTGGTTTGATGTTGCCCAGAGCTACATATATTGTGTTCAGATTCGAGTGAGTAGATTGCATAGACAGGCGGAAGCTTCCTATTCATGATGTGAAAACGTAGGCTATCTTCAAAACATCATTCGATTGCCAGTAAACCTTCGTGTAAGTTCATCTCTAATCTGTATTTTTTCCTTTTAATGTAGTAAGCAAACGACAAGCAGACGTTGTGAATATGAAGTGAACAACAAACAAGAATACTTCAATATTACATTTTGCATACCTCTATATAAGCACAATTTATTCACTGCTGTATCTTTTAGTTGTCTTATACCTTGCGTCATGTGTTAAATGCATGTATCTTGAAAACGGGTAGCATTTTAATGCTAGCTGCCGGGCTTTCCTATTTAGTAAGCAGCAGAACAGACGAATCGATAAGGTACTTGATATACCTTTAAACATGCATCTGACTACGGGGATATTACGGGTCATGGTGGCAGCTACACTAAGAGGTGTTACTGTTTATTATAATATGATCTGATTTGAATGTATTTGCTATTACCTATGAAGCCTTTATATCTGGCGTTGCAGTTGAGTTACATAGCTATAGGAGGCAGCATAATTTATTTGTTACAAGACTAGTCGAATACATTTGCGTATTGTCATATTTACATAAAATAATAAGCAATTAATACGATCTGCAACTTTTTCATCAGTATACTGGTGATGAGACAGCCTGAACCCGTTGTCAACGGTGTACTACACAACGAACTGTCATGGCTCATCTGCGCTAATTATTTCAAGATAGTCACAAGGTGTCTTTTAATACGACATTAATACATGACCATTATCAGTAACAGGGTTAGAATCCTGTTCTTTGTTTAAAAGGACTTTCAGAAGCTCTTCCGAAGGACATAGAACATAGGTGGCTCTTTTTAGGTAATAGTAGGGGAGGAAAATATTCCGCATCATTTCTGGTAAACCATAACGATGAAAACAATACTGAAATAAGAAATATATTACCCAGGTGAGATATTGACATTAGCTGACAGCCCGTTAGAGTAATCGTGGCAGCACATTTATTAAGAGTGCAGATTGGATTCATGAGAAAAATGAAATATACAACTTATATAAACTCGAAGAAACACCTGCTTAATAATATACTGTTTCATATAAGACTGTTCATAAGAAAGCGCAATGAATCATTTGGTTACATGGTTTAATTAACATCATACTAACGTGGTTCAAAATCATGCATAGTGTTATGATATCAATGTGACACTTAATCATTGTTTAATAAATCGAAAACTATCAATTAAAGTGTGTTTGCTTTTCAGAAGGTGAAGTGTTTGAGAAAATTAGCTTTAATTTAGCGCACCCTTTTGGTGCACGCCTTCACGAGTCATAGAATGATGTAGGAATGCCATGGGCACTATAACTTTAGTCGAATTAGCACTCCATAACTGCTTATCACGTATAAGGTATTTTGTTTTATTTGTTTTTGAAAAATAGTAAAATGAAGAGCCTGGAATGTTGTTTACATGAGACCATCATTTCAACACAAATAACAACCGATACAAATCCAGGGTGTGTTTATTATTGTGCGCCCTCTATGGTCGGGGTTTAATGAATCGCCCTGTACATTTAAAGTAGTATAGTAATATATTATTTATCCGTGTCTTAAATATCATTTGATTCAGCTCATTAATAATAATCTAAACAAATATATCAAGGTAAATTCGATATTTGACAAGATATAATATCTCATTTAATACATTGGAAACAAGGAAATAAATTTCAAAAATAGTAGACAGTCAAATGGCAAGTCAATTAATGGAAATCTTTGTGTAAACAATTTACACATTAACTTAACCGTCATATGGCATGTTTCATGTTTTTCTCACGAATAGCATACACATTTACGTCATAACCCGTTAGCAAAATGTCTTCAGCAAAGAGGGAGTAATCAATAATAGATGCTTTTTCTTTTAAACGCAGCTTGACAACCTGTTGCGCTGAATTAGAGACTAGAACAATTCTAATGGTCTAAAATGTCACTAACTTGACTATATTCATCGAGGCAAAAAATATCGACTCATGTATAACATACTATGGCCTTGGTCAGCAGCTGCAACGTGTTCCACAACAACCAAAAAGCTTTTATGCTTATCCACTGGCGTTACCACTGTAACAGTGAAAGTCCGATTGTAGGATCTTTCAGAAGACTTTCACCGTGTATATCCAAAATTGCTTTGTTTTTTAAACAATACAAGTTTGTATCTATTTGATATGGTTAACATAAACAAATACAAATTTTATAATTTTGTAATTAACTTAAATTCATATTTCGCATTTAGAAGCTTAAATTACAATAGACAAGTCCACCTGATGGAACAGACATTATGAAAACAAATTACGCAAGTGTAACTTGTCGATAAGATCATCCTGAGATCGAAGCAACCTTTATATAACATCATAAAATGTCAATCAAAGAGGAGGCGCTGACGACGAAAACTTGAAAAAAGTTTCCAGACTTACAAGAACAGGTGTATACACACAAACACGATTAATGTTGAAAGATTTACCAATTTATTCTGGTTATACTGAGGTTGTCATTTTGAGTTAAGAATTATGACGAATGAACGACTTAGTGTGGGCGACAGTTTTAGTTGACATGAGGGGTGAAAACAACTTAATATGGTTGGACCCGATTGAGAGAAGACTTGTAACGAATCGTAAGTGCCCAAACTCAAAATAGTATACAAAGTTATGATGCAATGTACATTTTGTTTGTGATGTTATGTTAGCCATTTATTTTTGGTGGACGCTGTTGTGTAAATTGGAAATCATGTAAACGTTGTGTTAATTTGTTCTGGAATAATTCAACGCGTAAATTTATTGAAATTTTTGGTTTAATAGCGTGATGTAACTAACATTTGAGCACAGATAGGCAGAATATGGGGAAACAAAATTTTAAAACACATTGTTCCCCACAACATTTAGCTCGTAAGTGATATATTTTATGATACGAGAGTCACCTTGTCAGTGTGAGCCACATATATAACAAAACAGTTTAGCACGGTAAATCTAAGTGTAAGTTTTGTAGGTATTTCAAATCTAATGACAAACTAATTTTTCCAAATATTTATGCACAACGATCGAGATTAGAAGAAAGGAATTTCGTCAGAAACCGCGCAGGTGCTTCCTATACCTTTCAACGTATTCTAAAATAACTGAATAATAAATAATAATAAAATAAGGTAGTGGCACAGAATAATATACAGAGCACCTCATTCCTCTCATGACATTTAGTTATGACATTCATATCGGTGTATCAACGTTTCTTTTCATATAAAACACTGTGGTTACACCTTTGTTGGCCCCTGTGTTTTTATATCATCGCTACATGACTAACGCAATACAGTCTTTTCACAGACAGCGTCAGTCACAATAACTCCCAACATATCAAAAAGAAATGTAACCCAATAAAGAAAATCATCGAAAATAATCCATAGTTTCAGATTTAATTTAAGATATCATATGAAGAGATCAAGACATTTGAAAGACATGAAGCGATGTCTCGGGAAGAGTAGCCTACTAACCGGGTTTATCACTATTTATTTCTGGACAAGATTACCGATCTCACAATTGCAATTCGATTTCTTTTTACTTTAGTGGAATGCTAATGTGCATTAAGTGCATATTGCATGTCTAAAACCAAAAACCATCTGAAACCAAACATCGATTAGGAATTGGGAAACAGCCAATTAAATTTCTAACTTGTGTATCTATCTCCTGTCTATTGGCCCTTTCATCACTTGCCAATCTTTCTAGATCAGAAGCTGAGAAAGAGAAAAACAGGTATACCCAACAATTGATTAGTAGAGAGAGAGGCAATTTCTGGCTTGTCATCAACCCTAGCTAAGTATGGTTTTTGAAGCAAACGAGCTCTGATTTCGGTGGCTACAACTGATCGGTATTCTGTTGAATGATGGAAATGGCAAAGTGAGTTTTAAAGAGAGAACACATTGAAGCGAATCTTTCAATTTGAGCTTTGAAAATAGTCGTGGATACTTCTCTCTTGGTTCTTTATTTGTATGTTTGTTTTGGTGTTTGTATGGTTTATACCTTGTGTCGTTAATTGTAAATATGAAAAGACTAATTTTCTGCGTCGATACATTCTCGCTTGAACTGCAAAGTAGTTGAAAAAAAGATAGATATCATTTATACCGTATTCGCTGACATATATATCTCGATCCTAAGCTTCTTTATACTGTTATTAATCTATATGACGCATTATAATCTTAATACTAATTATGGCGTGTCCGTCCGTCCGTCCTCTGTCCGCGCGCTATCGCGTTCGCGTCCGCGCGTTTCGCGTTCACGCGGTGCACTATCTCGTGCTCGCGGTGCGCTATCGCGGAGTATCAACGGGAGTGTACGCGGAGTACTGTGCGCGCATCGGAAAAACATTACAGTGTGACTAACAGGTGCATCTACAAAACATTAACAGAGTTGATTAATCATTGAGCAACGCATATCGTAGTTGTTTGAAAGGTTAGGACAAGTATTATGGGTAACGGGTGTTGGGTAATTAGAGATAGGCCTATCACGAGAACCGCCCAACCCGAGAACCGCGAAATCTAGTTATTAATAGTATCTAAAGCATTGTTAGCACACATATAAAATACTTATATCTCAAAAAAAAACACGTTATTATATGACATGAAATCATACGAACATGACGAAGTACTTTTAAAAAAATCATCAGTCATTAGCTTTTGAGACTATTATTTGCGGTAATGTATATTAATTCAGAAAAATGAAAGCGATATTAAAATAAACAAATTCACCTGAATCTTATCGTAACCAAATTAAAAAGAGTCACCGTTTACACTTATATATGGGATAATGACTAATATATCAGGAAAATAGAGTTTCGGGAACTGGGAAGAATGGCATCATTTAAAGGGGTGTTAACCTGGTGCGTTATACTCGACTTATTTTGTCTACATCGTGCTTCCATGTGGCAGTAGCGCAACTATAAAATATATAATCTTATACGTAGAGTAATATGATGGTTTTGCAAGGAAGCCCGGGAAATGGTTTAAAAACTACTCTAAACGTTTATAAACTACATTGTTACATTATTTGTAAATGGTTTAAAAACTACATTAATAGTTTTAAAACTACATTGTTACATTATATTTATCTTTGTAATTTGTTATCTACGATATTATGGTTATATGTTGTCTATCATAATGCAACTGTGTACTTCTGAAAAGACTGAAATAAATTGATTTAACATAATTTCGATTCATTGCTTGCCTTCATTTTACATTATTAAAATGAATTTAATTGAAGGTGATGTAATGATATTTTGTTCTGGAGTTTAGTTTTGCATACATTAGACCTGGCCGTGTGATATAATGAAACGGACATAAATGTCATTCATATTATGTGTAAACACACTGACATGATGGACATATAGGGCTGTGGTCTGTATATATATAAATATATAGGAACTCGTGTTTTACAGTCGTTATTGTCATTATCTAAATGTCAAATTTTAACCCTACTATTGGCACCTACTAATCTGTCAACAAGCATTATCCTTCAATATGATGCAAAACTCTTGATAATGAATGTTAAGAAGTACTCACTCTACATACGTATGGGGCATAACATGCTGTTAACATGATTAATGCAATATCTCTTATAAAAAGCTACAGATTCCTTCCCTTCATAGATTCAACGGAATTCATAACAGGTACCCTTACTAAATTGGGGCTTGACATTTTTACATGTAGCATTAATGTTAGCAGAACAAAATGTTAAATTTTTGTCATTATTTTTGTTGCCATTTGTTCAATAACGTATGCCGTCTGCTCTAGTTATGCTTTTGTGTATATGAATTGTGGTGTATGTGGTAGTGACCCTGCATCACCTTCTTAGTCAAGACATCCGCCTGTCAATATTGTGATGAACTAAATGTAAATCTAGAGATTTGAGTTTCGGTTTGTTATGACTCGACGGTTTCAATAGTATTATATAATTCTTCGTATTATTGAGATTTAAAAAAAATTGAATCTGGATCTGATTTAGTCGATTTAGCCTCTGTATCATGGTACAAAGTGGGTGCTGTTGCTATATGAATATCGGTAGATAGCGAGACGAGTAACACATTTATACTGCTGCCTTTTAGATTGTATTCCAATAGGTACATTTTGTAATCTGAAAAACTTGTTAAGAGGTTTATACGAATTGTTTATTGTATTTATTCGTCGTCAGAAATTAATTATATGAAGTGGAGTTGAGATTTAGTTTCATTCTTCATGGATCACTTGATCATTACATCAGTTTGTTTTCACCGAATAAATGCTTGAGGAAATTACTTTTTGATACAGATTATTGAGAAACAAGGATGTTGTCAATAAGAAGAAGACACATTATTATCCCAGTGTACACACAATTAACATGTTTTCTAAAATTGCACCGTTGGAAATAGTCGTATCGCAATGTTGTAATAATTGAAATTAGAGTTGTAAGCGATTTCTTATCAACTTACTAGAAATGTTAACTTGACAACTACAAAATGCCCTATGAGGGGAGCCAAATTGGGTAGCAATCGTGCCCGCCCAAGTGAAAATTCCTAAAGTGCCTCTAACTATTTGCAGCAGACGATATAACAGCTGCTGTCTTGAGTACTACATAGAGGAACCCAAATGGGTAAACGAATCACGAATTTCCTTGTTTTGCCTAAGGCATTCATCTCAATAGTTGGGAAGATTCTCACTTGGGTTTTAAATAATAGGGAATTTATTTTATGTAGTGGCACATCTCAATAGTTTATTTCCGATTTGATTGTTTGATCTTTTTTTCCACCTCATAGCAATAATTAAGATCAAAATTTTATCAAACGCCTGACTTGGAAGCACCATATATATTACGCAACCCCTAAAGCTATATAAGAAGAACTAGGACAATATCCCGGATGTGACACTACTCAACTATTGTTTTTGGTGTTATAAGATACTAGTTGTGAAATTTACAAAGTACTTCAAACTGAAAAGGGAAATGGGTAGGAGAAGCAACCAAGGAAGTGAGTGTGAGAAATTTGAGTAATGAATAGTGTAGTATCTAAAGGTTATTTGATATTTACACCTTTAACATTCTATGTTTAACATTCTATGAATTATTTCACGGTGCCAACATGCATGCAGTAACGTTATGCCTCTCAAAATATATTTCATAAATGGTGTCAAATAATCATATCAAGAATGTGAATTTGACCCTATACCGTATTACCTCATTTAATCACATGCATCAGTTGCTCGAACTTATGGCTGGCACTAAAATTTAATTCGATTTTTATTAAGAGCGATTAATTGTAGTCAATGTTTATTTTGAACATAATTTGAGCATAGCAAAGTAGTCTATTCCTAAAGAAGAAAACGCCGCACAGAAAACGGTAAATTTAATATATCTAAAATATTCTCATTTTTTTTTTATCCACGCATTAGTTCCTTAACTTAAATTGACATAGGCTCTAGAACACTCTGTTACTATTTGGAGACTGTGCAAGTAGAAGATTTTCGACGATATAGATTAGAGTAGGCAAATTTACCAAGTCTGTTGTACGTTAAACTTTATTACCTCCATCAAATGGCTATATGAGGTGGTTTGATGTTGCCTAGAGCTACATATATTGTGTTCAGATTCGAGTGAGTAGATTGCATAGACAGGCGGAAGCTTCCTATTCATGATGTGAAAACGTAGGCTATCTTCAAAACATCATTCGATTGCCAGTAAACCTTCGTGTAAGTTCATCTCTAATCTGTATTTTTTCCCTTTTAATGTAAGCAAACGACAAGCAGACGTTGTGAATATGAAGTGAACAACAAACAAGAATACTTCAATATTACATTTCGCATACCTCTATATAAGCACAATTTATTCACTGCTGTATCTTTTAGTTGTCTTATACCTTGCGTCATGTGTTAAATGCATGTATCTTGAAAACGGGTAGCATTTTAATGCTAGCTGCCGGGCTTTCCTATTTAGTAAGCAGCAGAACAGACAGCTACACTAAGAGGTGTTACTGTTTATTATAATATGATCTGATTTGAATGTATTTGCTGTTACCTATGAAGCCTTTATTTGGCGTTGCAGTTGAAGGAGGCAACATATTTGTTACAAGACTAGTCGAATACGTTTGTGTATTGTCATATTTACTTATAAAATAATAAGCAATTAATACGATCTGCAACTTTTCATATACTGGTGATGAGACAGCCTGAACCCGTTGTCAACGGTGTACTACACAACGAACTGTCATGGCTCATCTGCGTTAATTACTTCAAGATATTCACAAGGTGTCCTTTAATACGGCGTTAATTCATGTGTTTGGCCATTATCAGCAACAGGGTTAGGATCCTGTTCTTTGTTTAAAAGGACTTTCACAAGTTCTTCCGAAGGATATCATAGAACATAGGTGGCTCTTTTTTATGTAATAGTAGGGGAGCAAAATATTCCGCATCATTTCTGGTAAACCATAACGATGAAAACAATACTGAAATAAGAAATATATTACCCAGGTTAGATATTGACATTAGCTGACAGCCCGTTAGAGTAATCATGGCAGCACATTTATTAAAAGTGCAGATTGGATTCATGAGAGAAATAAAGTATACAACTTACAAAAACTTGAAGAAACACCTGCTTAATGATATACTGTTTCATATAAGACTGTTCATAAGAAAGCGCAATGAATCATTTGGTTACATGGTTTAATTAACATCATACTAACGTGGTTCAAAACCATGCAGTGTTATGATATCAATGTGACACTTGATCATTGTTTAATAAATCGAAAACTATCAATTAAAATGTGTTTGCTTTTCAGAAGGTGAAGTGTTTGAGAAAATTAGCTCCAGTCTATCGCACCTTTTTATATCACATATAGCCTATATTAGAATGGTGCAGAGAATGTTATCATGGCTATTGGCACTATAACTTCATGTCGAATTAGCACTCCATAACTGCATATCAAGTATAAAGCATTTTGTAATGTTCTATTTGTTTCTAAAAATTAGTCAAAAGAAGAACCTGGAATGTTGTTTACAGGACACCAACATTTCAACATGAATAACAACCGATACAAATCCAGCGTGTGCTTACTATTGAGCGCCCTCTATGGTCGGGGTTTAATGAATCGCTCTGTACATTAAAAGGAGTATAGCAATATATTAATTATTTGTGTCTTAAATATCATTTGATGCAGCTCATTAATAATAATCGAATAAGGTAAATTCGATATTTGACCAGAGATAATATCTCATTTAATACATGGGAAACATGGAAATACATTTCAAAAATACTAGACAGTCAAATGGCAAGTCAATTAATGGAAATCTATATGTAAACAGTTTACACATTAACTTAACCGTCATATGGCATGTTTCATGTTTTTCTCACGAATAGCATACACATTAATTTTACGTCATATCCCGTTAGCAAAATTTCTTCAACAAAGAGGGAGTAATCAATAATATATGCTTTTTCTTTTAAACGCAGCTTGACAACCTGTTGCGCTGAATTAGAGACTAGAACAATTCTAATGGTCTAAAATGTCACTAACTTGACTGTATTCATCGAGGCAAAAATATCGACTAATGTATAACATGCTATGGCCTTGGTCAGCAGCTGCAACGTGTTCCACGACAACCAAGAAGCTTTTATGCTTATCCACTGGCGTTACCACTATGACGGTGAAAGTCCGATTCTAGGATCTTTCAGCAGACTTTCACCGTAAATATCCAGAATTGTTTTTTAAACAAGACAGGTTTGTATCTATTTGATATAGTTAACGTAAACAAATACAAATCTTATAATTTTATAATTAATTAAGTTAAATTCATATTTCGCATTTAGAAGCTTAAATTACAATAGGCAAGTCCACCTGATGGAACAGACATTATGAAAACAAATTACACACATGTAACTTGTCGATAAGATTATCCTGAGATCGAAGCAACCTTTATATAACATCATAAAATGTCAATCAAAGAGGAGGCGCTGACGACGAAATCTTGAAAAAAAGTTTCCAGACTTACAAGAACAGGTGTATACACACAAACACGATTAATGTTGAAAGACTTGCCAATTTATTCTGGTTATACTGAGGTTGTCATTTTGAGTTAAGAATTATGATGAGTGAACGGCTTAGTGTGGGCGACAGTTTTAGTTGACATGAGGGGTGAAAAACAACTTAATATGATTGGACATGAATTGTAACGAATCATAAGTGCCAAAGTTTCGGCAACTTTCTGAGTCCTGCTCAAACTTCCCAGAACTCAAGATAGTATGCAAAGTTATGATGCAATGTATTTTTGGTTTATGTTGTCGTGTTAGTTATTGGTGGACGTTTAGATTGGAAGAAAGGAACGCCATTTCGTCAGAAACCACGCAGGTGCTTCTTATACCTTTCAACGTATTCTAAAATAACTGTATAAAGCAACTGAAAATAAGGTAGCGATACAGAATGATATACAGACCACCTCATTCCTCTCATGACATTTAGTTTATACATTCATATCGGTGTATCAACGTTTCTGTTCATATAAAACACGGTGGTTACACCTTTGTTGGCCCCTGTGTTTTATCATTTTATATCATCGCTACATGACCAAAGCAATGCAGTCTTTTCACAGACAGCGTCAGTCACAATAACTCCCAACATATCACAAACGAATCTTAACCCAATAAAGAAAATCATCAAAAATAATCTATACATGTAGTCTCAAATTTGATTTAAGTTATCACAATGAAGAGATCAAGACGTTTGAAATGCATGAAGCTACGTCTCGGGAAGAGTACTAACCGGGTTTATCACTATTTATTTCTGGACAAGATTACCGATCTCAAAATTCCAATTCGATTTCTTTTTACTTTAGTGGAATACTAATGTGCATTAAGTGCAGATTGTATGTCTAAAACCAAAAACCATCTGAAACCAAACATCGATTAGGTATTGGGAAACAGCCAATTAAATTTCTATCTTGTGTATCTATCTCCTGTCTATTGGCCCTTTCATCACTTGTCAATCTTTCTAGATCAGAAGATGAGAAAGAGGAAAGCAGCTATACCCAACAATTGATTAGTAGAGAGTGAGGCTGGTCGTCAACCCTAGAGAGTATGGTTTTTGAAGCAAACGAGCTATGATTTTGGTGACTACAACTCACCGGTATTTTGTTGAATGACGGAAATGGCAAAGTGAGGTTAAACGATAAGAAAGAAAAATAGCCAAATATGCTTCTGCTTGGTTTTGCATTCTTTCTTTTTCCTGTCTTAATAGGTTATACATTGTGCCGTTATTGTCAGTAAAAAAAATCTACGTCGATAAATTGATCTCCAAAGTATATTTTAAAAAAGGTTATCAACTAAATCTTGGGTGTGTGTTTTTTTTTTCGACTCATAAGTGTTCAGAGAGTCGCTAAAATGTGCCCAGAAAAAAACATACCTTTAAATTAGCTTTCATTCCGCTGAACAAATTGGTTCCGCCTCTTTATAGATTGGGAAGAATGGATACAAAGATTTGCACACCACAGCTGAAACTCTCGAGACAATATGAGACAAAATTAGATTCTAAATGACAATAAAGTCACCACAACGAGCGCAAAAAGGGTATATATTTTGCGGGACCTTTCAATGCCATGATGACTCAATACGCCCTTTAAAAAATCCATGAATGATATGCAAAATAACGTATTTTTACAATACAGCTGCAATTTTGTGAAAACAGTATGAGACAAAATACGATTCTAATTTTTCAAAAAAATCACTAAAATCGTGCGTAGAAAGGGCATATCGTTCATCGACACCTTGCATTTATGGCAAGCAACATTCATGTGTGAATCCTGTGATAAAGCCAAATGTAGAATACGTGACCTCACATTGGCTATACTATACTATACATGTATACAGAACAATCGATGTTCATGTCGCTCCTGCATCACTACTATATATATGCAATCTGCCTCTCTCTTCTATACATGCTATAAATGGTTGTATTATGGGGGCAAAGTTTTCCGTCTGGTTTAATTTAACGGTATGTCTCGCCCAGGACTGTAATTGAATATTGCTATTGCCATAGGTAAGAAAGTATAATACGAACCAATGCGTAAATTGGGTGTCCATGTATGAAACTGATTCCAAGGGAAAAAAGTTAAATTTCACCACTTGCTGATGCTATCCGTCCTTCGTTTCAATAGTTGTTCTTCATCCAACACCAATTACCGCTCTTCCCTAGAGGCAGCTTCGTGCTTTGCAAAACATGCGCTGCAACCTCCGACATTATTGTTTTGAGATTTTCATCCACAACACAAATTTGGATATGATGCTCCATATAACTATAGCTAGGCATCTTTGCTCTCATTGAATTGCATTGTTTAGGATATTTTCCAGAATTATATGATAAGGAGACTAAATTGTTTTGAAAAACAATTGTATTTTTTCCACCTGTCGCGTGCCTGCAATTGGCACTCCAATCAACCATAGTGTTAAAGCCCGTACATAAGGGTAAAAATCGAAGAGAGGTATGCGCTTTAGGGAGTTCTGTCCTGCTCTATTCCCTTAACAATTCACAAGGTTTTGTGAACCTTTATTTGCCTTAGTACGGAATTGTACAGGAGTTGAAAATTAATGAGAATCGACTAAAGTAGTCCTGGTTTTTCGCGCCAAGCTCGATATTTGTTTGCTTCCATCTTGTTGAGAGTAATGCAATTAACATGTCGTATGACCTAATGCGACATCGCTAATGTAGTTTAACATCGGGTTAAAACGTTTAAGCTGTCTGCTACGGAAACAAGATTCCACAGGTCTACTTTATAAATGATATGAACTTCAATGACCTGCTTTTTAAAGAGAAATGTTAGATTTTTTATATATTGTGCAATTTTAGGTCGTTTTATTTCATGATTTAGATCAAGGTTACAACAGTATGTATGACTGGGAACCATGTGAACATTGATTTCAGATACGGATATAATGGTCATAAGCAAGCACAGAATTAGCCTGGTGCAAAGACCTTATTGAGATATTATATGGCTGAAATTTATGGTAAAATGAAAACTGCCGAGCTGAGGAAGATATTTCTTCATGATTGTATTTATTGTACTTGTGAATTCCTACAAATTCTAATTGTATAGGGTCATGCCATGTAAATTAATGACTTAGAGATTCAATCATATCTCACCGTTGTTTATCACTGACTAGCATCGATACGTCCGCGTCGTCTGCGTTTAAAGCTGCCCTCGCGAAGTAAACCACTTAGACGACGCGGACACATCGTTGTTAAATGTTGACGAACAACGGTGAAACATGATTGAATCCCTAATTCACATGATTATTTCATGAAGAATGGTAGTTAGTCATTGCCAATCAACATTGGCAATAATTTTATCTGTTGATATCAACAGTAAAACTACGGAATTAAAATGATGAATATTATAAAAATAATGATTTCAACATGTAGAATGCAGAATGCAGATGGGCTACAGAATACAAAGGAAAGTGTTGTTGTTTTTGAAAGAAAACGGTATATATTCTTTTGATTAAGGGTAGACGAGGTATTGTTGGTCGAAGCAACCTAAAAATCGATTTTCATTATCTAGATCAATATATTATTGAAAATTAACACATTGATGTTTTGCAAAAGTTCATTCTACAAATCGTATACTTTGCAAGCTTGCTTAATTTATTGTTGTTAATGAGTTATGTACGTTTTACAAAAGTGTTGTTGTTTCAGCCCTCTTTACAACGTAACTCAAGAACCGCAGCACCTATAAAAGTATATCTGTGATAGATGCTGTGAACTACCAAATCACAACAGTTTAAAATAATTAATAACCTTAAACTATTGAAAGGAAATGGTGCGAAATTGCATATTAATAATTTGGTAGAAAATATATGTGTTTTATCTGAGTGTACATATATGTGTACATATTATTATAAGTCAATGAAATACAAAGTTCTGACATGGAGGTCGATGTTTAAATAATTTGTAACGTATACTGACTTCTAATAAAAATGCACATCATTTATAAGGTTCTTCAATTTTCCATTGAAAAGGTCAACAAGGACAGTCACTCGTTCATATCATTTCATTGGCCATGCTATTGTATCTTCATTACCCGGAGAGTTGGACAGTTCTAGGCATACTCATCTGTGCGCTAAATGCCTGTGTCTTTTAAAGCATTCTGTTACATGTTTCCTTGAGTACTGATGAATTTGAAATCTTCATTAGCTACGTGAAGGCTACCTTATTCCATATGATACTCCCAAAACTCTCCGAGTAATTGATCGCCACTTGCTACAGGTGATAATGAAAAATGATCAGTTGTGCTTCTTTTATAGCCAGACTAATTACCCTCAAATTATGCACTGTTTCACTATATTTCCATTGTAGTCAATTTGATTCAGGTGAAACTTTTATACCAACATCTAACTTGTTATCTAAATCGAATGGGAATTTTAAGCATTTCTTTATGTTGATAATATTAAAAGACAAGCATTCCAAAGCCATCAGCATTTAAGATTTTACGCTTCTTCCCCACAATATGCTTGGTGCTGGTACAAATTATTGCCCTGCTGTGAATCTCACCAATTTTGTCCAGTGATATGTCTCAACAAGTTCATGTATGTAAAAACCAGGATAGTGGCCCCACAGATGGATCCAACGTGTGGTATGTTGTGTCAGTGTAAACAGTCACCATCATGTGCTACGAGCACAATAATCAAATCAACAGACCCAGATTTACCGACTACTGGTGGTGTGTTAACATTTAAAACACATTTGAGATTGAGGTTCGGCGAACATTAAATACAGTGTAATGTATTATGTAAATTAGCTATGATTATGGTTTATGAATTTATTACCATATTACATACCGCCCTCATTGTCACTACAAGTTGTGATTTCAATTCGCTTTATAAAGAACATCTCTCAAAGAGACAAAGAAATTGGAATTTCGACCATTTCATCTTCCAAATACAATCAACTTTGAGACCCGGACATTAAGGTATTGTATTAAGATTCAGTGACATTTCAAGCTTCACACTTATTGTAAGGCCCGATTGTAACACAGGACGTATTCCCGTATCTACCTCATATTGTGGCTAATCCAATTCCAAGTTTTGAGTTAAAATGCTCCATCAGGTTGAGTTTTAAGAAGCAAAAGTGTTCATCACAGTGGCCCATTGAACGACAGGCTACATGACTTTCAGGCTGGTATGCACACAAAAATACCACGTTTTTGTTTCCACTCCCTATATATTGTATGATTTATAAGGAAAATATCTGCATTTTGATCGGATAAAGTGCGGGATAACCTGTGGGCTCACTCACTTTTTAATCCATGTTTTAGAATATAATAAATTGCGTTGCTGAGATTGGAGTTAATCATCAGCACAATGTACGAAGGACACGTAACTTGCGTAAACGTTATTACCTGTCAGGAGCTCTAGTCAACTACCGGCTGCGTTTCGTGTGTACTCCCTTAACTGCTATGTTAATTTTATTCGCAGCCGATATAAAGTCGATGAAACCGGCTTTGTGGCCAGTGAAAGGCTTTTAAACATTTTAAAACAAAATTTTGTAAAAGCACTTAACGGCCACAAATATTTACCTTCCAGGAGCCGTCAATGTATCCTGTATTAAGAGATTAATCAGATTCTTTCAAATTGGATGATAGCTTTTAAGGATGTATGTCAGTTGGTCAAATGTTAATAGGTTTGTAATAATGTACGGATATCATATATGCATGCCCTAGTTTGGCAGTGTAGTCTATTTCAAGACATTTTGGCTCTGCCGTGTCTATAGTAGTACCTCTTAAGGTGTAACCAAGGACAGATCGTATGTCCTAGAGCACTTCACACATGAGCTAAACCTTCTTAACGATTCCCGAGAGAATTGAAATAGATGGTGTGTTGATAACATCTTGACAGAACATGCAATCTAACATGCAATCCACTGCAGCATTCGCGACCTCCCGCCTTATTTTCTATGCTTACATTTAACAAGCAATTTAAGTAACGTTTAAAACCACCAATTTACTCCTTTTAGAGTTTGATTGCATAGTGCTGAAAAGCGGAAGATTAAACACCAAGACAAGGCACTGCTATCTAACATATATGAACTACGTGCGGAGCATACTGAATTAGATGTTCCCGTTGATTCAATACAAAATGGAGTATACTGTGTGTCTTGATTAGCGTATAGCTCATCAAATTTAGATTTCAATCTCTGCTCAGAGGCTTTGGTATGTATCAAATATTCTCAATTTCGTGTCTAATAAGAATTTTAGGATCATGCATATTAAAAATTAGTTACGTCATTATTGTTTCTGGGATAATTTGATTAGATTGGGGTTTTTTTTTAGAGCAATATTGTGTATTAATTTCTTAACTGTTTTCTGTTGAAATATCTATCCAGCTTTTCACGTAGTCGATGAAACCCCTTTTGTGACCAGCGAAAGGCTTTTAAACACTTTAATACAAAATTGTGTAAAAGCAATTAACGTCCACAAACATTTACCTTCCAGGAGCCGTCAATGTATTCTGTATTAAGAGATTAATCAGATTCGTTCAAATTGGATGATAGCTTTGTATGAATGTCATTTGGTCAAATGTTAATAGGTTCGTAATGTTCGTCATATATGCATGCCCTAGTTTGGCAGTGTAGTCTATTTCAAGATATTTTGGCTCTGCCGTGTCTATAGTAGTACCTCTTAAGGTGTAACCAAGGACAGATCGTATGTCCTAGAGCACTTCACACATGAGCTAAACCTTCTTAACGATTCCCGTGAGAATTGAAATAGATGGTGTGTTGATAACATCTTGACAGAACATGTTACTAACATGCAATCCATTGCAGCATTCGCGACACTATGGACCACAATAGCCTCATCCCAATGGCATGGTCTAATAACCTCAATTACATAATCATAGTGCAAAATTTGACCTCAAGTTGCAGAGTATGAGTTTTTTAAACCAAATTTTCAAAGGTCATTACATGAATGTACAACTGTATTGGAGTTAAAGAAATGTGCCTTGATAGATGAGCATGTTGTGGATCATAGTGTAACATGCAATCCATTGTAGCATTCACGACCTCCCGCCTTATTTTCTATGCTTACATTTAACAAGCAATTTAAGTAACGTTTAAAACCACCAATTTACTCCTTTTAGAGTTTGATTGCATAGTGTTGAAAAGCGGAAGATTAAACACCAAGACAAGGCACTGCTATCTAACATATATGAACTACGTGCGGAGCATACTGAATTAGATGTTCCCATTGATTCAATACAAAATGGAGTATACTGTGTGTCTTGATTAGCGTATAGCTCATCAAATTTAGATTTCAATCTCGGCTCTGAGGCTTTGGTATGTATCAAATATTTTCAATTTCGTGTCTAATAAGAATTTTATGATCATGCATATTAAAAATTAGTTATGTCATTATTATTGGGATAATTTGATTAGATTGGGTTTTTTTCTAGAGCAATCGTGTATTAATTTCTTAACCGTTTTCTATTGAAATATCTATCCAGCTTTTCATGTGGCCTGTAAACGTGGTACAAATATCCGATATATTGATGTAAAGAAAATTATAATATCAATGAAACCGACGAATTCGTATATAACAAATCAAGTATACAACTGATAATAACATATTTAGACCGTAAATAGCGTATTACAAAAGAATAATTATTCCACACCAAATAAAAGCGTATTAAGGCGTATGAAATCTCTATAAATGAAAAAAATTATATTATGCATAGCTAGTGTTTCACCGAATGTTTTCACAGTTGATATGCATAACGAATTCAAATCAGACATGTAGCCGTGAGCAGATTGGGGCAAAGATTGCTTTAACAGAGCGAAAGCTTATTGTTTACGTGGCCCAGTTAACCAACCCGATTTAACTTGATATCTAACCTCCATTCCAATCTTTGAAATCCATACCCTTGCTGGGAGTTAATATATCGACAAAGTGAGAAACTAGCTACACCCTCCGTAATGATATACACATCTGAAACAGTGTGCATATTGAATATTCTCTTTCCTGCAATAATAACAAATTAACCATGGTGGCACATATGGGTTATTTACATTCCAGCAATTAGGTATGGAAGCCAAACGTAGTGGGACAAAGCCAACGTAGACTACAGCTGTAATGCTTTACTTCGTCTAACGTAGTTAATACACCAGAAAATAGTGTGAAATAATAATTGTTACAAATTAATATGTTCGTGAGAAGGTTATTTGCCAAGCAGACGACGCCAGGAAACGAATTTCAAGTTTTGATGGCCATTCCAGAACATATTATGGAAACCTATTTAAAAGAGTAAAAAACATGATTATAATTATATTGATTGATTGTTTTTTTCATAACTTTTTTTTTGATGTAACTGCGGTTAAAGCAAGTACATCTGTCACGGAATACTGCAAGCTATTAACTGATCCAGTTTTGAAATCGATGCATTTCAATGACATTTCAACTGCTTAGTACCAGAAGTGGGTAAATGCAATAGCTGCTATGTGTAGATGTCATGTGTAAAAGAGTACGATATACTGTGTGTACATTGCCGAATCTTCACAGGGCAGCTAGTGCACTTACATACTTCTGGCACTGATCAGTCGATTTGTAACATCCGGTAATGGTCAAAATATATCTGCTGAACTATATTAATGTACATTAAATGCAACAAGAGATATGTTCTCTTATATTTAACCATCGTGGTGTAGCGGGTGATGATTGACAGGTTAAAAATATTGATAAATTTCCCAATATCAAGATTGAAAATTTCCATGAAAGTACACACTAAAAACTACGGGGTTATATTTTCCGTGGTCATTTTGAATTGACCACGTTTGGGGTTGTTTTGACCCTTCAAGGGGTTGTACTGTTTTAATTTGACCACATTCACGAGGTCATTTTAGCCACGACGAACGTGGTCAAAAACTTAGTGGTCATTTTGCCGATACCGTCGCGCATTGATATCAGTTTCAATCTTCCGCTTTGAAAATCTCAATTCATAAATGAGTTTAAACATGAGCTGCAATTAATGTTTGTTGATTAATAAATAATATTTATTTTTTGTCCGAAGTTATCCACTTTGTTAACTTTATAATGACTTGCATTTCGAACTATTTGCACACACGGTGTGCATCGGCTTCCACGTGGTCACATCAGCGCCATATTTGTTCTGATTGTGCAGCTCAGCGGATTGTCGTGTGTGCTTGTCTGCATGATGGAATATGAAAAGTTAGTTGAAAAGTGAGACTGCAATGATGCATAGACCCTTGTCTATGCACGCAGATTCATTCCAATTTCATGCTGTCGTGGCCGGTGTCTTGGCTGCAGTTGTTATAAGCTTATATCATGTAAGCTTATAATACGTGAACTGTCATAGGCGATGACTGACTGCGTGTGAGTGTGATACACAGATGCATTTTGCAGTTTGCTGTTTATGTAATGCTTTCTCTGTGCAGAAACACACTTATGTCCTGGTGGGACCAGCATGACCATAGGCCTACTAAAAAAATCCAAACAACCCCTAAATGTGGTTATTGAGTAACCCTATAAAACAACCCTTTCAAATGGGTCATTTCATTTGACCCCGAAATGAGGTCATTAAGTAACCCAATAAGGCAACCCTTTTGAAGGGGTCATTTCATTTGACCCCGAAATGTGGTAATATTTTGACCCCAATGGGGTTACTATTTGACCCAATTGCAATGACCCCGACCAATGGGGTCAAAATGACCCCGTTAGTGGTATGGTGTTTAGTTGATAACTATGCTGGGGTCAAAAATGACCCCGTTTGGGTCATTTTTTGACCCCGTAGTTTTAAGTGTGTACTGACTTCTACATAAACAAATATGTATAAACATAATCTAGCTTTGGTTTACTGGTTCTTGAGAAAAGGAGAAATACATGTGACATAATAATGTAATGTAATTTATGAATGCAGTAAATCAAGGCAAACATATTAAATGACGTATGTACTGACTTCATGTTCATGCATGCAAAAAATATTTAAGCCGATAAGAAACATTAGCCTAGTCTTGCCGAAAGTGTAATCTGTTATATTACCGCCAAAACTGACAGTCCTGTTCATGCAATCCTTAATTCTTAATATACACCACACGTAACCAATAGAATCTATGTCAAAACCTGCACTACAAGATTTTTTGTATTTGAAATTAATCCCCCACGGGTTGAGTTGAACACATATAAAAGGCCCGGGTTATTATGAGATGAATGTATGGCAAAGTGTGTGGGTCAGGAGTTCCAGGTAATTGACGATACCAATCTCTTTTAATCTCGGCTCATATTTTAATTTTTCTTGACTCTCTTATACATATTAAGTTTACGCTATGCATTCACATTTGAGGATTATTAAGACTGAGTGAAAAGGACAAGGCTTCTGGTATTCAAAGCGAATTCAACACCTCGCACATGTTTTCCGTTTCACAGCTTTTCTCTATTTGTGATACAAGACTCGGCCTCTGATTTGCCATATCTGTAGTCTAGGGCTCAACATCTTAACAATACAAGCAATAAAGGGTTGCTGATATTAACTTATTGAGTAGGGCTTCGTACATTCCAGATATCGGTTATATAATCCCCCTCTTGGTATCCATTTACAAGTACTGAGGAAGCACTCTATTACATGTACGTGCTTCTGCACATGTTATAAGGTTGGCACATTTGATAAACTTAAATGGGTAAACCCCTTCGTGCCACGCTGAATTGAAAAGGACTATGTTTATCGTCTAAGTGCTGAATGCATGGCTGGTGCATATAAACTATATTCCACTTTCAAGAATGCACATTTTAAGTTGAAGGCATCAATCATGATGCATACAAACATCGTAGTTTCATCTTAGAAGTATTTCTGTACCATGCTTCTCTATTTAGTGGTGTTTTGTTTATGCAATTACGAAAGGTTTTTGAAGTTAAATTTAGACGTCTTTACTACACAGAGCTATGGACTTCTTTACTACAGGGTGTCTCGGAAAGAACTGTACCGTCGGAACGCGGAAGTTTGTGTTGTTATTTTTTTAATCCTGAGCCATACAAGATTGATTATTGTATTCAATTGTATAAAGACAGCTTTCGCACACTTTTTTTTAAGTTGACTGCTTTGTTCATGAAAAGTACAACTTTGTCGATGACAGTGTATTTTGAATCCTGTTCACGCATTAAAAATATATGATATGGTTGAGACCTCGATATTCAGTTGAATATATTATGCATAATGGTCCGATGCAGATTATGTAATGACTCATATAAAAATGAGATGTGATTTTCAAATTGTTATAATTTCAGAACGTAGGTGTCAATTTTCACAATTCACAAAATACGTGCAAAACATACACTATTCCGTTCTGTTTCGTTGTGGCATTAAAATATTCAAAACTTAAATTTTCTGACGGTATAGTTCTTTCAGAGACACCCTGTGCACACATAGCCATGGACATTTACATTTACGTTGATGGATGGAATGAGACAATGAGGGAATGGGGCAATAGATTGATCCCTGTCACGGTAATCCCATTTGATTAGCTTTATCCATTACCAACAACGTACACATGATACAAAACCTTTCACGGCATGCTTTATACTATCTAAACTTAATATATACAAATGGTGGTCCAGGATTTGGTCTGATAGAATGATTAGGTAATCGGAAATCGGTAATGTCCGCTGTAGTCGACTGTAAGCTATCTTCCATAACGCCCATGTAATCAGTGGCGAGGCTAGCTGAAGAGTCGTTGAGGCACTAGGTAAAGAGATAACGTTTTGTGAAAGAGGCACTTGTGGGATATTTACATGTACTTGATTCTAAAAAGGCGTTTTATAATTTGCTTATACTCCGAGAATATTTCATTTGTTGCTTATTTTCTGCAAAACGAGCTACGATTAAGTACTGACATGGTTTATGATGGTATTTAGGACAAAATCACCATGAACTTAATTTAATGCTCTGGGTGCTAGCCATAGGCTTCAACACAAAATTTCCAAGTTTTGAGATATTTTCTCAAAATATCAAGAGCTATCTTAAGAACGACTGAATCAATACTAGGCTTGTTTGTACTCATTTTAATGCAATTTTCATGCTGATTCCAAATATGGTCATGAAAATTTGCATTTCTGAAATTTTTGAATTTATAAAACAAAATGTGAAACTTGTCGTCTGCAGTCGACACCCGCGTGGAGAGAGTTAATCAAAACAAAATAGCTCCTAATCTCAGCAGTTTTACCTCTGATGAAGTTCTTTTTAATAATTTCACCCCAACACAACAAAACCTTCAAACCATATTTAGACTCTCAGACACATCGATCGGTCTTGGAAATCGCCCCCTGCATATCCTTCCGATCATTTCAATCTGAGACACTCTTTGATTGTTATCAAGTATGTCCTTTTGTAATGGAGTGTGCTGAGGCCTCAGAGTCGTTGCTTTGTGGCGTATACATACAGCATACAGACATAAAATCATTCAACCACCCAACAACACACACGCCCCCACCCACACCCACCGGTATTTGCTTGTTAACGGGGACAATGTGCTTAACGAAATAAACGCGGACGTGTTTTTCCTGATTTTCTGCGCCTAGCTACAATTCAGTTAAACGGGGACGGTGTCCGGTTGTTGGGGCGTCCACGGTTGAAATATAAAGTTTCATAAAAGCGTCACGTTTGCTGGCAAACACATACGCTCACACACATCCCGCCCATGTCCCAAAAAGAATGATGCAACACAAATCGGCTGATTTGAATGCTGTAGGTTGTCTCAATATTGTTATTAATGCCACGGCATAGCTACAATATTTAGCTTTTCAGTACTTTTTGTTTGATCCAATTACAGTGGTGTCGTTGGAGAGATATGTTGTTTTACGTTCAAAATCCATTTTATGCCACTGTTGGCAAAATGCTCATTAACACAATGCGTAAGAATACTGACAATATCAGTCACTTTGAAGTGAGTACAAAAAGATTATTGTCAGCAAAAAGACAGAAATGAAATAAATATAATGGTTGAAATATTTTATTATGTCAATTTTCTCTGATCTATTTCGAGTTTATATTTATCAGCTCCAGCATTGTCATTTGTCACTATAAGCATTACGTAACACAACTATAGTGGCACTAAATGGATTTTGGACGATTCCACATAAACTGACATCCCTGAGGGCAATATCATTTTGGATATAAAAACGAGTATTGGAAAGCGGAATGTTTTATACTATGGTATTAATAATCATTGCACCAAGCTACTACTTTTAGTACAAATTAGACGTTTTACACTTCTGTTTGGGACATGATGTACATTATACTTGTCAACATCTTTTTATTACAAGATGTCATTTTTCTTCATTATGTCAATTTGCACTGATAAAACGGTTAACCTTTGAAAGTATATCTACGATATGAAAGTGAACATTTCTCTACGGTATAATTCTTTTTTCTCTGTATTAGTAGTATGAATAACACGTACAGTAAACATGGTAAACCCAATTTGCTGACTTCTGACATTATTCGAGAAGACCAAGGTCGACATTTTCATGATCGTATATCTAGCTCTATGTTTGATGTATGAGCTGTCATGTGTGCATAACAATGATAATGAATTGGTCTAAAAATGAATGGTTGTCTGCTCGTTTTCCTACATCAACCCAGCAATAAGATGATGGATCATCTACACTAATCCGTATATTGTGGTTGAAAAATTGTGCCTAATAGGAAATACCTGTCAACATTCAATAAAGTTCTATTAATTGTGTTTCGCTGACACACAAATCAGTACGTTGCTGATACATCTTTATCTACATACTACATTGTAGTCATTGTGCTCAAATCTAAAGCTGTAGAGCTTGCTGTGTTATTGCTTGTAACGCTATTACCCGGGGGGGCCACTCAAATATAATGATGTAAGCATGCGTGACCAAAAAAACGCGTGAAAAGGGGTGTTTTTTCTTGGTTGAGCACGTTACGCGCGTGACGCGTTAAGGGGGTAAAAAACAGTGATTTTCATGAAAAGGGGTAGTTTTAAAATCGTTTGTAACGCATTTAGGGTACCATTTTAATCCGCTTTTCAAATCTGATGAAACTCCGATTCCGAAAAAAAGTTCATTCCAGTGTCGTAGAACTGTTTTATAGCATACTGCAAACCTAGAGTGTCACTGTGTTATGCAAATATATTTCATGACGTGATACATGTGATTTAACCATAGCCTCGTACTTCTATGTAAAATGTCATTTAGATTTAAAAACGTGCATATTAATTAATGACGTCATATAGATGTTGCTTGATTATGATGGGTATATAGTTCAGTGGACAGACGGGGAGACGAAAATATCATGTATTTCAAAAAGATTTTCAGGACTTTTATAGATTCCTCACATTATTTACTATTCCTGCTGGTAGATTTGTGAGTTTCCCCTTCTCTGGATTACTTTAGGAAATTGTATTTGCGGTAGAAAGCATGAAAAGGGCACGAGACCTGGACACGATAATCAACAATAGGTGCCGAATTCGGAACCAAATACGATGTGAATACTGCTTAACGTTGCCTCTGGATAAATTACGCTGTATAAAATGGTATTTTATATTCTCACAAAACTACTTTACGAGAATCCAATCAGATTCATGTAACAAGCTACGAATCTGTAGGCCTCATGCATGGTACACTCTGAATTCATTGTGTCATCATTTAGAGGTAGACTTTTAGTGTTCAATGACAAGTGTAGGCCTACCAAAAATTGTGCAAGTTGTCAAAATCCATCAAAACTTGTAAAGTGGGTCAAATTTAGACAAAAACTTGTTTAGGGGGTCAAAATTAGACAAAAACTTGTTTAGGGGGTCAAAATTAGACAAAAACTTGTTTAGGGTGTCAAATTTTGGGGGAAAGCACGCTAAAAACTTGCTTAGGGGGTCATTTTGCTCACAGAGGAAAACTTGTTTAGGGGGTGTTTGGAAAAAATTTGGTCACGCATGCGTACACACTCATATTTGAGTGGCCCCCCGGGCAGTATTATCAGTATTATACGTACCCAAAGCTATGGTATTAGTAGTCATTGCACCAATTTACTACTTTTAGTGCAAATTAGACATTTTACACTTCTGTTTGGGACAAGATGTACATTATACTTGTCTTGTCAACATCTTTTTATTACAAGATGACATTTTTTTCCATTATGTCAATTTACACTGATAAAATGGTTAACCTTTAAAAGTATATCTACGATATGAAAGTGAACATTTCTCTACGGTATAATTCTCTTTTATCTGTATTAGTAGTATGAATAACACGTACAGTAAACATGGTAAACCAAATTTGCTGACTTCTGACATTATTCGAGAAGACCAAGGTCGACATTTTCATGATCGTATCCAGCACCATGTTTGATGTATGAGCTGTCAGCTGTGCGCAACAATGATAATGAATTGGTCTAAAAATGAACGGTTGTCTGCTCGTTTTCCTACATCAACCTAGCAATAAGATGATGGATCGTCTACACTGATCCGTATATTGTGGTTGAAAAATTGTGCCTAATAGGAAATACCTGTCAACATTCAATAAAGGTCTATTAATTGTGTTTCGCTGACACACAAATCAGTACGTTGCCGATACATCTTTATCTACATACTACATTGTAGTCACTGTGTTCAAATCTAAAGCTGCAGAGAACGCTATGTTATATTGCTTCTAAAGCTATTATACGTACCCAAAGCTATCCAAGCTCAAACGGATAATAATTATAATACACAATACTACAAACACTATACATCTTCCCTAGAACAACCTTGGGCAATCCAGGGTGGAAATGATTTTAATAGTTTATTCATATGGAATGGAAATGATTGAAAGCCTGTGTATATTTTGTATTGTGCGGCACCAAAGATAGTTGAAATAAAACTAGATTAAAACAGTTGTTGCTCTTGAAGTCGCTGTGTACAATGTCTTTAACAATTGCCTTGACTTGATTGATATGTCTGCATAGTAGGTGTCATAAATGGACAAGTGTGTGTGTATGTGCGGTGGTTAGTGTCCGAATACGCTTTAGTAATGTTGACTTATGTAGAGTACTCGAATAAATAGATTATTTCAGGTTCCATAAACAAGATAAACAATCCAGGTCAGCATTTTATACGGATAGATCACCACCTTATATACCTGCCATGTGATAACTCGATCCAGTTATATGAATCTAATAAATATATTATGTTCTTGTAATTTTGCTCTCGTATCACTGTACGAATACTTAGTAAAGTATTTTAATGTTCCGTATCTTTTCTCTGTTAGCAAAAATTTGGTAATTACAGAACTCAAAATTAATATATGGATGTAAAGCAATGAATGACACACACTACCGCAGTCCATTTTAAGTCGAGGATAAACTTGATATGCGGCTATTCAGTTATAATCCATACATCCCCTATGGAAGACATGACCTTAATCTTTCCAACATTGAGTGTGGATTTCAAATAGAGTTACCTGAATGGGTAGCCCATTTGTATAGATTTCAACTGGAATAGTCCATAATACTTCAGTCTCTGGTGACAAGCAACTTTAAATAATTTTGGCCAATAAGATGAATCGTTTATATGTGTTTTTTTTTTAACAAACAATACAGTTCATCGGTATCAATCACTGTTTATCGCTCGTTGCCATAGACTAGATATCAAGCAACTTACATGGCATGGGATTACATTACAGAGAAAGAACTTTTACATAGGCGAAACATTTCAATTGAAGTGGAAAATGAAAAGGAGGCAGATATACTGCAGATTAAAACACCTACCTGACCTAGTTTGGCTGTTTAATACTGCATTAGTAACGACATATACGTCACAAAGAATACACGAATGCACAAAGTTAATTTCGGTATCATTTCAGCTTGAACCAATCTTTGAGTAAATTGTTTAGATTCAATCTGGCTTTTTTGTAATTAGTGTCAATTTTTATCAGATTTCTAGTATTGTCAATGATTTGAAGATTTATCGAGGTAAGTTTGGATGTATACGTTTGCTTTCATAGAAGGAGTCAATAAACTGGATCCACTGTGGGTTTGTTTTTACATCTAAACCTGTACTGATACTATCATGAAAAGTGTCTTCTCAAAGAAGTTTATTTCCAGAATCCGTTGCAATCGCACATGTCTTTTCACAGGAAAGGGTATATGAAAATTTAAAACAGTTAAAACTTTTCTAACAAATCTTTCTTTTCCAAATAAAATGAATATACTTTTGAATATCAACAATAAGAAACAAAATTGGTTGCATACAAGATAACAAATTGCATTGTTTTACTATGACAATGATATCTGGTGATAAACGTAATAGTAATATTAAATGTTATATCTAATTCATATCTCAATTACGTCAGAAAATTCAAATATAAGCTTTCTCATTACGTGCGTACTATCATTACCTTTGTCCTTGAGAAAGAATGTTCACAATTAAACACACCCCATTCGAAATTAAGCCAGTTTGGTCTATCGCAGATAATACAAAACAAACGAACTGGTGGATTTAATTTCTTAATTGCACTGAAGTCATTTGTGCAGATAATGGCGTAATGGTTCTGTCTTTCTCATCATGATTCCATTAGTAGTATTACTTTCATAAATTATTGCTAATGCTAATGAATATCAGACGCTATATAGTTTACAGATACAATTAGTAACTTGGAGAACCGTCTGACTGGATCAGGTCGCGGAATGCGTATACCACACAAGGTGTGATTAACGACTGGAGTTGTCCTCTTTTTATTAGTTCATTTGTGATGTAGAATGTATACTAATATTTTAATGAAAGTATTCAAGAGGTTATAGACTCAATTTACAAATTATACCACGATAAGGTGTTTTGAATGTCAATAAAACCGTCTGATTTGTCATGTTTCTTGATACAGTATGGATAATATAAAGAAAGAAGCTTGGAGAAATTAAGTTTTAACTTGTGGTCGTGTATTTCACATGAAAATATGTTTTGAATAATGTTTGTTGAAACAATTATATACTAACCGTAACACCAGTCCTACCGTAACCCTAAATGTGAAACGACCAGGTCCATTTAGTCTAAAGTCTGAAACTTTTAAAACTACGTTATTACCATTTACTATTGCTCAGTGCCTAAGCTTACTGATGTTTATATCACTTTAAGTCTCGACATAATTTGTTGCAAAGTTATTGAGCTTTGTATATGTAATTTTTTTAATGTTTTTATTGCTTCTCGTTTTTGCCCATATCTCAATTTGCCTATATCACTCATTCATTCATACTGATTGGATCAGATTATGTCACAAATAACAAATACATGTTCTAATCCAGACTCCAATTATTTTTGCTGGAACAAATCCTAACCCTACCTCAAATTATTAAACCTATTAAGGTATCACACTAATCTGGCATTATATTTTTATTTTTATTTTTAACCTCAAAAACTTGAAAAAATTGATACTACAATTCTAATTAAATTTGACACAAACAAACATTGAAACTTCTAAAATATATATGGCAAGATAAGCCTAAAATGCTGCATATTTGAAACTCACCCCAAGCAAAAGGCATTCCGTTTTAACTTCAACAAAGGATATTTGCTTCAAAAACTTCATTATCCAGATGCATTATTCAATATAGATATAATAGAATAATATTTCAACTCGAAAAAGTGTGAATTTAATACAAGTCTCTAAACTTATTGACTGAGATAATACCAGAGCCTGCCACAAATGATTATTTCTATTCGATTTGCGAGCAATGAAACAAGATACTGGAGGTATAGTAAGCTAGAGTATCAGTTTTGTTAATAAAATCATGACAGTGGGCCTTATGCTGCATTCGTTGAATGTGTCACATCACATATATATATACTATTTGACGATATGATTGTATTTTCGAAAGAATCTGAGGATAAATGTATTGTATTATACAACATGTTATGTTGGGAGAGCGGGGATATACGGAACGAACAATCAATAAAAATAGCTACTAGATGGACACAGAGCTTATTTAATCTTCAATGCTATATTATTAATATATAGTTAGTTTATGTTCATTGCTTATAGAGTACATTGTACTCGCTGTCTGGGATTGCCCAGAGTAAATGCAATCACTGACATTGACGTTGTAGCCTCAAGCTCATCTATGGCTTCATACAAAGATATAAATAAATACAAGGGATCAAATATTGCAGTTGGAATATTTGAAATCAATTTCAAACTATGTGTGATTTATATCAGATTGCGGTGATAGCATCTATGCGTTTAGTAAATTATGTTCTGCATTGTAAGAGTGAATGGAAATATTAAATGTCATTTTCTTTTTTTTTTAATAACCAAAGTGATTTTGAGTAACTAAGGTGCAATTTCATAGGATCTGAAACATATTGCACTGGTGAAAGTACAGAAACTAGACCTAAGCCTAAATATATGGTATTGGGAAATTACCCAGAATATAATACTGTAAGAAATATATTCGAAAAAAAATACCGGAAATTTCTGACAGATGGGCTGTCAGCAATTATCCTTTTTGTACAGAATGTTTCTGTTTTTCTATTAAGCATTACCAAAAAATAACTTATTGAACAATTTCGATAAATCTTTTAGTTTTATGGCTAGTGCCCATTTTTGGAGGTATATTAAAAATAAATTCCTAAAAAAATGGTTGCTGTTAAATGAAAAAACGCAAACTTTAAAAACAATGACATGGTTCAGGGTGTAGGTCTTTACATCAGTTGAAGCACAAAACTTTATTTTTGTTGTACAGTTTAATTGAAGTAGTCATCAGTTCAAGGACCATCATGTTATTACATTACCTATATAGCTATATATTGCTTCTTCAAATAACTTTTATTGCTTTTTAGTACCTGTTAATGTCAGGATAACTCTCATTAGATAACTTAATACCCACGAATCAGTCGCTATTTCCAGGGTTATGAATTTAGATGCAAAAAATACTGCTGCTATTAAATCCATGATGTTTAATCACTTTCGTCAATTCAATAAAGTGAAATGTGAACGTTGACTTGGGTAGTCAATCCTGAAGTAGAAAATTTAATTATCTGTCTCACTAGCACACTTGTCAGGAACAATATATTTCAGCTTTATATCAACAAAATATGATGTTTTGTCTTTTCTCCTCTTTATCGTTGTCTAGTTCTATATATACATACATATATATATATAACTCACCTGTATAAGACGTGGATAAAGTCCCGCATAGTGCGGTAAGAAATAGTAGAGGCCTCAGCATGGCGTCCAAATCAACAACTACGTTAGAATCCACAAATAGGTTTAACTGATGGTGTGGTAGGTGTATCCTAAGTATTTATATATACAGCTCACACTCGACAATATACATCATTGCATACAGCATTTAAACATCCTTTGTGCCACAATGATGACCCGGTGGAAGTTGGCGTCGAGGCAGTTGCAAATGGTATGTACAGCTGCGATGATGAAGATTATAAAATACACAGTTTTTATGGAGTACCTCAAAAATACACACCACGAACCTCTTCCGTACTCACATCACGCCGAATTCAATATTTGGTTTTCTGTAGAAGACAGCGTCGGGGTAAGAAAACACCGGATTGCACGAGAAAAGCCCTGAGCAATTATTTGCACGGTTGATATTTGGTTGTGCGTCGGATAGACACCCCAACTATAATGGATTTTGCTTGCTTGCCACGCCAATTGAAGTAGTAGTAGTGAGTGAGTGAGCGAGATCATTCAAGGCCGCGCTGGGGTTGGTGAGACAACGCTGATGGCATGTGACCGGGACATAACAAAGGTATACTGTGATCACTCATAGACAATCAGTAGTGTAAATGCAATCCTGGCAAGCGAGTTCCTCGCTATGTACCCCTACACTACGTTGCTCTCAATCACTTATATCACGCGTTCTGGCACACTATGCTGTGAATGGTGAAATCCAATTTTACGCCACCGGTTTGCTTATCCACTACAAGTCCAATCAGATGCAAACACAGTAATTCTAGACTGTCTTTACTCAACTTTTGTGATTGTATCTTACTAATGGTCTTTTTAATATATATATTGTTTTCAATTATGCTTTACTATTCAAACATCTTATAACTGTAATATAGTTATGTTATCAATTTTAATTTTAATTCCTATCCGTTAAATTTAATCATGAAGATGCTATAAATGTTAGATAATAATCTTGAAATAAAACACTTTCATCAGATAGACTAACTGATAACACACAGCATTGCTTCTATAATACTGTTAGCATGGACGTTCACTTTACCTGATTAGTTGTTGAAACTCAAATACTTTTATTTTAAATAAGTAAATTATATTCAATTTTAGTCTCTTTTCATTAATGTTATCTAATTTATCCACATGAATGAACCATTGATATTCATCAAGGTGGAATGATCCAGTAATGAGTTGATTTAAGAAGTGACAAATAACACAAATATTACAAGACTACATACGCCTTTGACCCAATTTGTGTATAATCTTTGAGTACAATCTAATGTTACTTGGGGCATGAATGATCCACTCGGTCTTCACATAGATAATGATATTATACGAAATGTTGGCAGCACATATATCCCAGCATCCAAGTAAAATGTTATGCTTAAACTCTCTAATAAAAAATCCCTCATGTTCAAGAAAGATCGATCGTTGTAGCTGCCTTTAGTAAGATTAATTACCTTCATGGAATGAAGAATACTTTTACTTTTATTTGCTTGCAATTCTTCCTATTATCTTTTCGATTTTTGCTACATTATACTACTTTAGTAAATAGTAAAACAATACTAAGATGTCTAGTGCGCCTGAAGATAGAAGTCGTTCTAATATGCGCGTGGCAGCTTTGACTTTGTGCGGTAGATAATAGCTCTCTTGCTCTTTACGTAATGATCTATACTGTACTTAAACTGGGTATTTCTAACTACGTCGATGAGCAATATCGCTGCCAAATGCCGAATTGACTAACATCGTTCGTGTATCAAGGGTAACCGTACACGGTTAAGTAGCGATATGTATTTAAAAAGAACTGTGAATCCTATCCACGAGGGTATTTTCGGTGAGATTATTCCGTGTGAGGAGGTGCTAATTCACTTTACGGGTTTGCCTAGGCGTGACTGTGCCTTAGGCAAGCAGGTTAGACTTGTCCATTAAGCTAGCAGCTAATATACTCACAGCGCCAGTTGGTTTTACCTCATACACGCACACAAATCTTATATAAAAGGTAAAGATGTAAGAAGATGTTACCCAAACATACACACAAACCATACTATCACAAACATAATAAAAATGGATTCACTAGACCCCGTCATCATGGTCATCTACCCTTCCTCCCAAAGATAAATATCATGCTCGACACACTGATAAATGCTACCTAAAAGACAGTCACTTGTAATGCCAAGAATGATTTAGTTTAATTGAACATAATCCGCAGAGTTTTAAAATTAAATATAACCATCATTTAAACAGTTTATTGATTCTAAGTAGAAGTGGCTTAGTTCGATGTACGGTAGTCAGCATACGAGTGACAAACGTGAACCGTAAAATAGCCTGTTGGCAACAAAGATGTAAAGGTGAACGTAGAAATGATGGACATTTTCAAAGCCGCTTTGTGTATTATGAGACACGCCTATTAATCGGCAAGGGAAATACCGTCCCTCTTTGGAATAACACTGCCAAATGACCGTAAATAAACGCATTATCGCTTTTTTTACCTTGCCATTACATACTAATCCCGCTTGTTTAAAAGCAATATTTACATCTTGTGTCTTTGAGTTACTATTGTGCAAAAGCCATCGTTTTATCTATTTTGTCAGCGTCTAACATCATTTCACGTAACTAGGAGCTTTCTAAAAATAGCAACAAAAAATAATCGACGGCATGCAAGGTGTCCAAACGTCTGGATGAATAAGATCTCACGCCACCAAATGCCAGTCTCATACTAAATTTGCCTTTTTTTCTTCACAGGTACCACTCAGTTCTTAGCGACAGCGATGAACTGAAATGAAATGAACCCTTACTTGATCTCTCTGACTAGAAAAAAACAGGTTCCCCGGCCAGGCCCGCAGAGCTAGCATAGTATTTGCTCGCGGGCAACTCAACCCAAACCTCCACGTGGTGTCGGATGGGTAACGCAAACTTGGGCAATGGGGACCAGGCTTGGATGCGAGGAAGTCAAGCTAGCGGAGGTTCATGTAAAGTTTTGACCACGTTCTAGCCCTTCCTCGGCTGACTCAGCCTGGGCTCTGAAGAGATACCGTTTGGTTTTTTACCTCGTCTACAAAGAAATAAATTTGGATTCATCGTACGAGCACATACAGCAAGAGACATACAACGAGGCATGAAGAAGATAGGAAATAACTAAGATGCAGTGAAGCAGATAATTACGTTTTGTGACTGACTTTAGATATACAGGTGCAATTTGACAAAGGAGTGAGTACTGGCGCAAATAATCATAGTAGTTGAAAGCGCCTTACAAATCTATAAAAAAACAAAACAAAAAATACAGGTTGGCGTCATTATTTTATATATTATGTAGAATCTTGCTAGAGTTTCTTGACATGACAGAAAGCAGAAGAAAAAGACTGCTTAAAGTAAAACAGGCAGTAATATTAAGGACACATAATAATATTTCTATTTTGCAAGGTACCACCCAGTGGTGTCCCAAACACTCTTAAATGTAACAAAAATAATAAAATAATAAAAAAAATAATGTAGAAAGACGGTAAAACCTAATGAGTATTTTAAAACTGAACCATAAAGAAGAAGAATCAAACTTTAACATACACACTAATCATACTATTACAAACATATATAAGAATGGATTCACTTGACCTCGTCTTCTACCCTCCCTCCCATAGATAAATATGAACTCGACATACTGATAAATGTCACAAAAAAGACGATCACTTGTAATGTCATGAAGGATTTAGTTAAATTGAACATAATCCGCAGAGTTTTAAAATTAAATATAACCATCATTTAAACAGTTTATTGATTCTAAGTAGAAATGACTGGGTTCGATGTATGGTGGCCAGCGTGCGAGTGACGAACGTGAACCGCAAAATGGCCTGTTGGCAACAAAGCCGTAAACGTGACCGTAGACAGCATAAAGATGGAGATTCTAAAGCCGCTTTGTATATTATGAAACACACCTATTAATTGGCAAGGGAAATACCGTCCCTCTTTAGAATAACACTGCCATATGACCGTAAATAAACTCATTATTGCCTTCTTATTACCTTACTATTGCATATTATCTTGTCCTGTTTGTTTACAAACTAAATTTACATCTTGTGTCTTTGTGTCTCTAGTGTGCTAAAGCCATCGTTTTATCTATTTTGTCAGCGTCCTAACAACATTTATGCAACTAGGGGCTTTCTAAAAATAGCAGAAAGAAATAATCGAACATGCAAGGTGTCCAAACGTCTCGATGTACACTGCCATTTCTGTGAGAATCGCTACTTATTATGTATGTACTGATTTTTAAATGCTAGAGATTAAGTTATATTTCGAATTGTACTTTGGCTCACTATTTATCATGTCTTGTTATCTTATCTGGGTCATCTTAACATTGTAAAGACGATGAATGAATAAATGAAGGAATAAAGGAATGAACGAAGAAATTAACGAATGCATGAATGAGTGATCGATTGAATGAAAAAATGACTGACTGACTGACTGACCGACTGACCGACTGACTGACTGAGTTGAAAAGTATATCGAAAACATCGAATCAACAGTGTTTTGCCATCGATTCATTATATACAGGGTGTCCCAAAACAGAACCCTTATTGCGTCCTCTTGTTCTCCTGTTTCTGAAACGTTGAGCCAATATATTTTGGTATGGCATTTTCGGTTTATTATTATTTTTTTGAAATAGGAGAAAAGAGGGCGCAATGAGGGTTATGTATTTTGGGGACACCCTGTATATATTTTAATGGATGTCGCAGTATTGCGTATTCGTATTACCCCAATTCAATCAAACGTCTGGATTAACATCACAATGCAAGTCACGCTTATTTCAGATGTTTTATTCTGTACATTCTTACCTTTTGGTAGTATTCACCCTGTGTATCTTGTTTAATGTATCTAAGGTCAACGTTTTGTTTTTTGAAGCATGCTACTGTAGCATGTTTCATTCTTAAAATAGCCAAGAAAAGATAAAATCGAATCAAACGTCAGCGCATTTCTCACAATTTATAAGCTTGAGCTCGTAAAACAGTGTGCAGGTGATGTTGATGCAGTCTTGCACCAATTATATGCCTCACATACTATGTATAGGTTTGACTTTAACACGACGTCAAATACAAGCTTGGATCAATATTTCGACATTATTTTTTTAGAAACAATGTGTCATACGAGTTAGAATATTGCGAGATATAAACTAATTAATGGACGGTTATTGTCACTTGCCTGAAATCCTAGTAAAGTACATTGCCTTTAGCTGGGTTAGATTACCTGTTCAGTATTGTAATTTTCACATCTTTTATGCCTTGCAGTTGGAAATTTTCAGCTTTAAAATGTTGTACTCTTTGAAATTTTGATCAGGAAAGTGTGTTAGTATTACCTGTAATAGTGTACAAGGACATACACAGCAACAATTACACCTTGCGCTATTGATTACATTAGAGCAAGCTACGAAGAGTAAACAGAATGGTGAAACACTATTACACAGAATGCTTATTCTAATACCTGTTTCATCAATTTACACTAGTTTTCAGGCAGACTTTGCTTCATCTTAAGGAATCAGATAGCAACGTTTTTGGTGGGATCTGAGAGCACATTGCACCAAATTTACATTCTGAATACGAGCCACTTTTTATGAAAATCGTCAGTAAATGCAACGTATATCCAAAAAATAAATTAAAAATACAAGTGGCTAAAAGATAATTTGAATAAATTGGACTTTAAAAATGTATCACGTGTGGCCAAGACAACACATACTCACGTGTTAAGCAAGAACATCTTCAGAGATTTGCTCATCTAGAACAACAAACCCAAAAAGCTTAAGGCGGGATCGGAGAAATAATAGTGACGTTCCTCAAAACACAGTTTGCAATGAAAGTAGTAGGGAATTTAATGACTCTGAAAATGCTATCTTAAGCAAAGGCATGAATTAATCACCATCTCCGACGAGCATTCCGGTCAATGAGTTAATAGCGGCGACCAAACACGGATTAAAAGACTTGAAGGTGAAGGTGAAGCGAAGTGATGTTCTCAGGGTTCTCAAGAAAGCTATAAAGGTTCCTCAACCAAATACAATGTCGGGAAGAGAGAGAAGAGTTGAATTCACTCAAGAATGGTATTTCCATAATTCCCCTACCAGCAGACAAGGGCCGTCTACCGTTGTTATGTACAAAGATAAGTACAAAGAGAAAATAAAAAATATCAAGTCATAAAGAAAGACCCCACCCTATCACTTGAAAGAACAAAACAAATTTAACACCTACGCACACTGTGTTTCCACACATTTTATGGTCTACAGAAAATCTACAAAGCAAATATGTCATTTAGATCTATTGTCAGTTCAATTAATTCACCATACTGCAACCTAGCGAAACATCTAGATGATATATTGACACCCTTATGAAAAACCTAAAATACCTACAATTTGTACGTCTTTTTGGCAGTTTTCAGGCAGACTTTACTTCGTCTTAAGGAATCAGATAGCAACGTTTTTGTTGGGATCTGAGAGCACATTGCACCGAATTTACATTCGGAATACGAGCCACTTTTAATGAAAATCGTCAGTAAATGCAACGCATATCCAAAGAAATAAATCAAAAATACAATTGGCTAAAAGATCATTTGAATAAATTGGACTTTGAAAATGTATCACGTGTGGCCAAGACAACACATACTCACGTGTTAAGCAAGAACATCTTCAGAGATTTGCTCATCTAGAACAACAAACCCAAAAAGCTTAAGGCGGGATCAGGGAAATAATAGTGACGTTCCTCAAAACACAGTTTGCAATGAAAGTAGTAGGGAATTTAATGACTCTGAAAATGCTATCTTAAGCAAAGGCATGAATTAATCACCATCTCCGACGAGCATTCCGGTCAATGAGTTAATAGCGGCGACCAAACACGGATTAAAAGACTTGAAGGTGAAGGTGAAGCGAAGTGATGTTCTCAGGGTTCTCAAGAAAGCTATAAAGGTTCCTCAACCAAATACAATGTCGGGAAGAGAGAGAAGAGTTGAATTCACTCAAGAATGGTATTTCCATAATTCCCCTACCAGCAGACAAGGGCCGTCTACCGTTGTTATGTACAAAGATAAGTACAAAGAGAAAATAAAAAATATCAAGTCATAAAGAAAGACCCCACCCTATCACTTGAAAGAACAAAACAAATTTAACACCTACGCACACTGTGTTTCCACACATTTTATGGTCTACAGAAAATCTACAAAGCAAATATGTCATTTAGATCTATTGTCAGTTCAATTAATTCACCATACTGCAACCTAGCGAAACATCTAGATGATATATTGACACCCTTATGAAAAACCTAAAATACCTACAATTTGTACGTCTTTTTGGGAAAAAATGTATATCTTCAATAGAAACGGTCAACATTTTCAAATGATATACTGCTTTCGCTCCCAGTTACATACACTATAAGTGCATATCATTAGATTTATAAGTTAATTTCGAGGACTGTTGAATGTCAAAGATATCAATTTGTAATAATTTGCCATAAAAATTTGTATTATATCGCGAATTTTACAAAATTGAGAATAATTTACATTGTTATTGTGTTTTAGGTGTTTTGTTAGGTAACACAAAATAGATTAATGTCAACCAGATTCAATATTTGGCTTTGACTTGTTGCCCTATTACCCAGATAACAAAACCATTTTTGTTTAACATGTCTTTGCAAGAGGAACTTAATTAAAGACGACTTTGATCAAAGTTGTAGGATTTTTAATATTTTACCCATGTAGAGCCAAAACAAATGAAATTTGAACTTTCGGTTTCTAACTCGAGAACTGTACGTCAGAGATAGGTAGAACTGCACATTTTTTGAATCCTTGTGAAAGTAATACGTTATCCATTCCAGTTTATATGTATATTAGCCATCGTTTCTCCGCAGTAATTTTAGTATGGCGTTATTGAGACTAGAAATGCATTGTGGTACAATAATAAATTCTGTTGCAGTTAGCTCCAAGTGAATTCTTAGTTTGCTTGGATTACATGCCTACGAATATGCTTTTTGGGGAGAGGGTCAGAGATGCATCTGTTTGCACGATTTGACTTCTTTTGCCACAGGTCATTGGTCTAACTAGGTCATCAAATGAGTGCATTAGCACTTGCATGGCTGACCTAGGCACGTCGCAGTAGTCAAATTTTCGCTCCATTTCCCATGTGTCCATTGGCACACTAACTAACCAATTTATACGAGCAGCAAAATAATTGCGTCCTAGCTCACCATAACACTTATATTTCTATTATAATGTATATGTCAGAGAAATGAATACATCAAAAATGGAAAATACTAGAAGCAGTTCTCCATATTTGTATGATACATTCATGATAAAATGATTAAATCTCGCAATACGAGGATTTGACCCAATTTGAATACCCACAAGCAAAGACATAGACATTTTACCTGAGAATAACTCATCGCTATGTTTGTAACACTTAATTATGATGTTTCCGTGCTCATGCAGTAATTTCCTATTGAACATCCCACGTTAGAGTGATAACACCTGTTTTCAAACAAAACAAATTAAATGTCATTCTAGAAAATATTCGGCAAGAGTTTGATCGTTGCTTGATTTGTTGAGAGCATCTTAATTATATTTTACATTGAATTAACTTTCACAGGCAGAAATGCTTTAATGTATGGGATTCATCTAATGTCAAAATCAAAAAATAATAATAAGGCATAATTATAAGAATCTCTAACAATCTCATGCAGATATTGAGTTGCATGTGTAAAATCATCTGAAAACAAATATATGAAATTTGGTAGTGATTCTTGATCTAAAGAAGACTTTCAGAATGAATTCTATAATATGTCTGGTAATATTAATTCTTTATCAGCAAAAAATAATTACGTTACGAGTTCTGTAAGTAGTTATTAATCTTCCAATTTTATAACAATATTGTATGCAAAGGCCAAACTAGCATAAACCAGAAGCGTTAACGGTATGAAAGGATAGGAAACAATATTCAGCGTTAGTTTCAACACGTAAGTGGTGTTAAGAGCCTTCATAAAACGCGGGATATATTCTGCTATGTATCACACACATATGTGTCACTTACAAGAGGCATTGTCTTAAATTCATCTCTCCGTGGTACTGTAATATTTGTGGCTGGTACTCAAGTATGATCAACTTTTATCATCAATTGTTAAAGTCTTCTTTCAGCTCTTTCAGTGCTATGTTCCTGGGGGAGATATGACAAGGTGTTATCTTTAAGGAGAAGTAAAAACCGTGACTGCATATTATATGATATCATATGGTGCACTGGTAAAAGGTGATGTAATATTTTACGATGTTCAGCAATATATCTTCACTGATGCTATTAAAGAATCAATAGGTTAATTTGGGGCATGCGTTGCCCCACAGCATTGTTTAATAGCATGTATTTTATCAATATACTAACATTTTAGTCGGCTAAAAAGCTGACATTTACCACTAGAATATAGACGAATTTACTTCATCGCGGAGTAGATAATTAAATACGCGTTCACTTGATATTTCATCAAACAACCTGCTTCTGATCTTCCAAAATCTTAAGTTTCAAACGTTTAATTTTACCCACAGTATGACAGTATTATAAAGGCATATCACATGGATGTTTTTGAAGCAAATCTGTCAAATAAAGGTATAATTTCGTCGATCCATTAGCATAAAGACCGGGGACGATTAATTGATGTTATGCAAAGAGGAGTGTTTAGTTGATCATACACATGAAACACGGTTGTTTGATGGGATCATTTATTAGTTTTTCAAACAAAACATCATGTGCTAAATGTGATATCATCCTAATGTATACAGATGCTTGTGAGTCATTCTCAACATTAATTTCCCCTCTTTTACAAAATTATTCACTTTTATAGCATTTCTTATAGCTTTTTCAGATATAAAATGTATCTATTAATGACAAAATTGGTGGCGCTATTTAGTTACTGGAAATTACTCTTTCAAGCTTTTAATACAAATAATTCCTTTTATTGTTTGATGAAATATGTTTATAAAAATTTCCTTGTTGCTTGTTTCACCTATTCCAGCTGTTTTAATGGCAGTATTATTCACCTAACCCTTGCAAATAAAAAAAAATATGATTTAGGATATAGAGCGCCATCTATAATTTGCATTTAGTTAATAATGAAGCCAATTCTATATACATCAAACAGCCGTGGAAACTGGCTAACCGGTTGCCAAGTGCCATTTTCCAGCTTCAGCTTCTTGAATTGCTTATAGAAGGCAAGCAATTTAAGAACATTATAGTATAGTGTTTTTCAGTTTTGACCCCTGTGGGTCCCAAATGTGACGTTCGATCTTTCTGCTGAACTCAAAAACGGTACGTCACAGAAAGGTAAATATATGTGTGTTTTTTTATCCTTACTACGAGAATCATTTTGGTGATGTTTTTAACAATAATTTAATATATCAGTAACTTTTAATTTTGACCTCTGTATGAACTTTGACACTCCGTATCGCAAATTGCCCAATGTTGACAGAGAAAAAGTTTATCTTTCAAATAGGAGCTAACTTCATCAAAGACAAAACTTTTAGACACCAAAACAAGGTAAAATATAGCCGCGGTTGGACTATTTTAACCTGTATTGCTACTTATATGCCATTTAAGGATAATTTTATCAGCTCGAGCTTCAATCAAATATATTTTTGGGTTTTATTTGATTTCGTGATGTCTCGCATTGCTTGACTGTATAATCTTCATGTTTACAATGAATTGATGAGTGCAGACCATGTTCAAAGTTTCATTATAAATATATATACCTTTGTTAAGGCGTCTATACATGTAGGTGTGTTTCTTACGTGGCAATATTATTACGTCCTTATTAAAACATCTCTTCACATTTAGTAATTAGAATCGTCCCTAGGAACTCTACCTTTTGCAGTTCGTATTAATGACCTCTGGTTTGCTCAGAATGAAAATAACAGTACTCAAATAATCCGATTCTGTTTTCAACGCAACTTTAGGGAGCTGAAAGGTATATACATTTATACTCAAATTCAAATCGTCCCTAATACCCCACCCAAGTAGTGATAAAATCGGCCTCGTATAAATCAATGGAAACATTTGATACGAGATATATTGCGTTTGCATATCCCCACAGAATAATTCAAAAATAAACTATACGCAGAGATGATGCACCAAACGCGAAGAACAATCGGCTAGCCTTGTGAGAGATCAATTTGAATTACAAATTTTGTGAAGAATTATACAACACTCGACAACAAGATAAATATCGCAGGTTTACTTTGATTGGCAGGGCAATAAACATCTACAGATGTTATGCTGTCTTTCTGTTTGCTTTCCCATCGAGATGTTGTCTATACTTAGGATCACATTTCCTGATTGGCATTAATATTATAAGATTCAGTCATACCAATTTCTACCCTTTAATGAGCAGTGAACAATGCTTGGCATGTTTGTTCGTATTAGCAATAGTCATAATAACGATGCCTTCGATAGGTTTGTCATTCAATAGAATGAATCAGTTGGTGTGATCTATGTCAGCTTAGAGGGTTAAAATGCAAATTAAAGAATAATACAAATCTGTCGTCTGTTGTACACATTTACAGTAAATGCTTCGGGAAATGCTTAGTGTGTAATACAATGTATAAGCAGCTGTTAAGTTCTATATTTACAAGGAATAACTTAAGTCCATCATATGATCCAGGGCTACTAAAATGATTGCGTACAATCTTTTTTTGTAGAGCTTTAGTAAGCAGAAATCCATTTGCGAATGCATTAATATTATAATATATGTAAGCAACTATGAAATGCATTTCGGACATTGATAGAATACCTTGGTGTGATCAAAATGAGACTGGGGTTATATAAAATGCGGTCAGACTATAACGAAGAACATGATATTCAAGTCACTTGGTAACGCAATCGCGATATTTTGTGGTAATAGTGTCAGAGGTAGTAAAAACGTTTAAATAATGGGGTCGGCTGCCCGTCACCCATTATTTACGTTTTTACTGCATCGGACACATTATTTGGGTGTAAAGGATACTGCATTACCCTTTATATCTTTATAAATGTAGGTATTTATATAGCGCTTTATGCCGTAAACAGCCTCAAAGCGCTTTTACATTTATTCCGCCGTCATTAGAATATGTCGGAACCACGTTTGCAGCCTACCAGTGGCGCAGGGTCCATCAGTACAACGACTGTGACTACCCCTAACCGCTTCCCATTGCACCTGGGTGGGGTGAGGCAACAAAGCGCCTTGCCCAAGGGCGCAACACGGTGGTGGGACGGGGAATCGAACCCACGCACGTCGAGCAAGCTCTCAGATTATGAGTCCAAGGCCGTAACCACTGAGCCACCGTACCCTAACAATTTCGATTTCAACTGGTACATATTGATTAGTGTTTGTTCAGTAATTCTTTAATAATTATTCTTTTAATCCTTGCACAATGTACATTATAGTATCTTATTAGTCATACGTATACACGGCTCATGTGGTCAGGGATAAAACAAAACAACATATAATTTGTATGAAGTGTTTATTAGATGATCTTCAATTGTATTTTAAAGAAATCAACACAGGTATAATTACCTAGGGCATAAATTACACATTTAAAACATTACGACCACTTTTGCTGCACCGGTTACCTGACTTTACTCATAATAATGATCTTGGCATGTGAGTGTTGCAATGATTGATCTCCATACAGTAGTTATAGATCCTGTGTGTAAAAACCATTTGCTTTTGCAATCAAGTAACTTTTGGAATCTGCCTCGAGTTGAATTGACATGCTCTATGATAAGATTTTTTATCTCATGTTGATGCCGAATAGCATTGCCATTACAAAATAAGAGTGTCAGTTGAAACTCTACATGGTACCTATTATAGAAGCAACATCGTATACTACTTACATGGTGATTTGAGTTTGAAAAGCGAGTTTGATGCCATGAGTTATCTTGGTATTTCATTTGATCCTTTCTAGTATGCCAACTAGCTGTTCAACAAACCTTACAAATAAACAAACGGTGAAACGCCACATTTTTGTGTACGGTATTGGATTCTCCAGTCACGTACATTATGTATAAGTCATGTTACTAACTGTTACTTAACTTGTTTAATCAAAACAAAACCTAGGTGGATGAGGCACTGATTATAACAAAACCCAGAAGTTGGCAAAAATTGATTGAATTTGATACACCAACATTATGAGATGTAGGTGAAAGTTGAACTGAAGATTTTTTGTGAGGTGAATACGATTGTAAAACATCAAACTTGTATGAAGTATGCTACACAAACACGGATAGCGTTGAAGCTTTAATAGAAACTCCAATAAGTTGCTTTGGTTGCATTAGCATGTTTGCATCTTAAATTGTGTGTGTCGTATTAATTTTTACAAGGACGCTTTATAAGTCTCATTGTTTGTGTTTTACAGCATATTACGCGATCACAGTATATATAATTTCAATATGCCCAATGCGGAAAACATTCTGGCATGATTCCATGGATTTACTGACATAGTGCACACTATACGTGGCCCACCATCTGGATATAGACCCCTGCCGGAGACACTAACGACCTTACCCCCATCGCAAGACTTGAGCTCGTTCCGATGTTTGCTTCTTTCCAATATATAAAGATTATCCCGAAGAAATATGTAATTAATGTCAACCAAGACAAGGTATCGGTTTCTTACTTTGTTAGCCAAAAAGCAAGGTCAGTGAATATTGTAGGAAATTACCCCCAATTTTGCTTCCAGATATCTAGTGATAATTACAACATTTCGATTGAACTTGGGCACGTATAGACTAGTATTTGCTTACATCCATTTGTGAATGAAGTTTTGATAAGGTAGATACAATGTACCTCGCGATTTTAAGCTTCCTAAGCCAATGGCAATATGAACACGGTCTTTTTTCTCTTTATTACAACATAAATCTCTCAATCTGAAGATACCAAGAACAAAATTCTTTTTTACGTTATTTGTAAAGCCATGCTTTACTTGTACTGATACAACAAAAAAACAACGAAAGTGATTTGCTTTTCATTCATATTTCAAATAAATTTATTCAAATCTCTCAAAGAGCAGCCGAATTGCTGAATTACATGTTGATTTTTTTTGATAATACACACATTAAAAAAATGTAGGCCTATATCAAAATAGCAGGTATTTTGAAAATACGTGGTTGTAGGCAAATGAATTGCAAGTTACGTATGCAATGTAATAAAATAATGTAAAAAAATAATATTAATATATCAAAAGAAATAATTTATACACAGAGTCACGTGGCTGCAAGAGCTATCTATCGCAATAAATAAATAAATAAATAAATGAATAAATAAATAAATAAATAAATAAATAAATAAATAAATAAATAAATAAATAAATAAATAAATAAATAAATAAATAAATAAATAAATAAATAAATAATAAATAAATAAACAGCGAACACTAAGCCTGATTCAGGAGATCAGCCATGTATGGGATTGGGCTTGCGTTGATTTTGCAATTGTAGCCCTTGACTTTGGCAGGCTTTCTGAAATCCATTGAGAATCTACACTCAGAGACAGGGAACTGGATGCAAGATCTTTCAGAAGCATGGCCATCTTATGGTACCCGACCTGGTGCAGTCCTCTGGATTTTCCTAATCTTATTGATATTAAGATCAGCCTTTTCTTTCCTAATCTCTTTGATAACGCTTTCTGTCATTGGTTAATTAGGGTTTTGACACGGTCTCGACTATGATTGCAAGAGTTTCGGCTATGGTATAAATAAATGTAACCAAAACAATAATCTGTCTGCAACTACACCGAGAAAAACTAAATTTTGTCGTTACTTTTGTTCTGCTTCCAACGATCGATTTGAATGTAATATTATGAAACATTTTAAAAGTACTTTTGCACTAGCTAACGTTAATTACTCTCTGTTTTGTTCATCATAAAGATTAAAGCAGTTGATCTTTCATCATAAATGAACCGCATAACTGAATATGTTTATGTGGATTCATGTTAGACCAAGATTAATTTCACAAAAATCGATTTTTATACAAGATTCTATCTGAGAAGAAAAAAGTAGACCGTATCTAGTATTTTTGGTGTACGAAAAACAGCTGTTAGCATCAAGTATCAATATCTTCCCCTACCTCTATTTCCACCCTCTACTGCTACGTAACCCCACACCACACTTTATTGTTTTTCACTTGACATATAAGGTGCAGTCACCTTGCGCGAAACAAAAATAAAGATGAACCAACTGTATTTAAACTGCAATGGCAACGCACAGCCACCATTAACGGTTTTTGTTTTCAAGTTCTCTCCTTGCAATATAATCAACTACCTAAGATAGGATGGCAGCAAGAGTTTGATTGAATAATATCTTCGTCATGACTACAGGTCCATATAGAAGGAAATTTACCCTGCTAGGCCCGGATTTCATTACACGTTGGTTCGACATTTTGGCAGCCAAGTTGTTAATGTTCCCAGCACCCCACGGGTCTGTAAGTTCACCTTACCAATAAAACGTCTCGAATTACACAAGCACATCACTCGTTTGCTGTACAGACTACGTACTTATGAAGTTTGGACAAGGAATAGGTTGTGCAAAGATGCCTAAAGAAATATCGTAATGAATTTGCGTTATCCTAGAAGAACTTTAGGGGTATGTTCAAGAACAGGTGTTTTATATGTTAAGAAATTGTTTTACCCTCGCGGAAGAATGAATTTTGAGTCGAAGTGAGAATTTACCCAGACATCTGTTAACGTCAGCAATTCATTTGATGTCAAATTCAAGTAAATTGTATATTATATTAGTTTTATTATGACACATAATAATTTAGTTGAAGTGCATCCAAACAGTGTGCATACAGGGGATACAAGTAAATGGTTCAGAACTTCATATAATTATTTAACGACGCCCGAATTCAATATCAACTTGCAAAAAGGTAATCATTTGAGTACAAGCCTGCCTTAAAATAGTGCAGTATTAAAGACCTATTAAGTAACATGTTTAAAAACTTAAAGTCTTCCTTATATATACAATATAATACACAGTCGCCTACGCATATTTCAAATGAAATTTCAGTAAAGTAAACTTTCTGACTAGATTGAAAATTATATACCTCTTACATCCACTTGTGATCATTATGGATTACCATTCTAATTGTATTTTTTGAAAAACACTGTCAACTTCGTGGCTCCACACGTTTGATTTAGCAAATTTAAGAAAGCAGTTTGATATTTTTTCATGCAGCCTCTTATAGCGAGTACACGCTGCTGCATTAACATGGATTCTACTTACCGAGTAGTAGTATTAGAGAGATAATCTGTAAAAACATAGTTTGTAGGGCAAATAAGCGCCTTGCGTGATAGCTAGGGACCTATAATTCCCTTTCAAGACGATTTCATAGTTATTAACTTAATGTGGTTTGTTATAATCAGGTTTATGATTGTGTGACCTTTAAAAAATTGTAATTCATTATTAGTGATTTATTGAAAAGAGAATGTCTTATTCATGTTTTATTTAAGAAAAACTGCTGTAATGTGTGTAAGAAGTTGTGCCAGAATCTTCTTTGGCAGCACAACATCTTCATGCTATAAGAAAATATGTGGTGTGATCAAGCAAAATCAGTCTGAAGTTGGGTATATTCAATTTTCAATTTTTTGTATAAAGCGTTTGCGAAGGTACGTTTTGCAGAAAGCTCTATTGAAATTGCAACTACTTCCAAGTGAAATCTTACTTTGCTCGGTTGTAAGAGATGAACTCGTTTTAAAATGGTGGATGGGGAGGGGAAAGGGAGGGAGGGAGGAATGGAGGGAGGGTGGGATAACAGTCAGGAATCATCTGTTTGCACAATTTGACTTTTCTTGTTGCGTGTGATATAATAAGGTTATTGGTCTAACTAGGTCAACAATTGAGTACATTAGCACCTGCATGGCTGACTAACGTACATCTCAGTAGTAACATTTTCACTCATTGACACGGTATAACCATCAACAACATAACCTCCTCATGGCTCTTTGTAATTGTATTTCTTTTATAATATGTCATACAAAATATAAATTACGAAATGGAAAATACTAGAAGCAGTGTTCCACGTTTATATGATACATTTATTGTAACATAATTAAATCTCGCAGTACGAAGATTTGACCCAGTCTTGAATACCCACAAGCAAAGACACATAGTCATTACATGAGAATAACCCATCATTATGTTGCACTAAATTATGATGTTTTCCATGCTCATGAAGTAATTTCCTATTGAACATCCCATGTTAGAGTAATTACACCTGTTTTTGACATATTCGACATAAAATTTCGATTTGTTGCGTGATTTGCTTGAGAGAAGCTTAATTACATTTCACATTGAATTGACTTACACAGGTAATGAGGCAGAAACGCCTGAATGTGAGGAATTATTTCAATATCAAAATCAAAGAAAAACAAATAAATAATATTTGAAAGAATCCCAACGGTAACAATTTATCTCATCATTCTCGAGCAGACGTAGAGTAGCATGCGTATTTGTGCAAAATTAGCTCAAACAAAAAAGTGTTAATGGATTGGTAGTGATTCTTGATCTCTATTTATCATTTACAGCAGACTTCCAGAATGAATACTGTAATATGTTCGGTAATGTCAATTTCCCGTGTTTTTATCCTTTATTAACACAAAAATTATTATTAAAACGTGTAAAAAATAATTAATCTTTAAATATTAGATCTGCAAAGGCCGCATAAACCAAAAGCGTTATATATAGGAACTGATATACAACAAACGATATCCAGCGTTAGTCTCAACACGTAGATGGTGTTACGAACCTTCATAAAACGCGAGATATGCTCTGCCATATATCACACATTATACGTGTCACTCATAAGAGATATGTGACGTGTCATGTCAAAAGGAGACACTTTTGGGCAGGTTATCGATTTTGAGGTTTACATATCTTAAATAAAGAGATATTTTGCTCCACAATGCTGTTTTCCCAATGAAATCGGACATTCCTAAGCGAAGATATTGAGTTTGTAAGTTATGGTATTATAAAATTGGTCTCCTTTTGACATGACACGTCGCATATTGTCTTAAATTCATCATTCGTGATACTGTGAAATTTTGTGGCTGGCAGCCAGACTTTATTTTCACCTTTATCATAACTTTTTCAAGTCTTCTTTCAGTTCTTTCAGTACTCTATTCCTGGGGGAGATATGACAAGGTGTTATTTTGAAGGAGCAGTAACAACCACCGTGACTGTATATAACTATGTCGTGTGGTGCAATATCCTCTAGTCATGCTAGTAAAGTTAATGTAATATTTTACGATGTTCAGTGATATGTCTTCACTGATACTATTAAAGAATCAATGGCTTAATTTTGGGTATACGTGGCCAACAGCATTGTTTAATTGCATGACATGTTATTGGATGTAAAATTTACTGTTAGAATATACATTATATAGAGGAATTTACATCATCACGCGGTAGAAAATAAATTAGTACTAAATAAATAAATTTGGTCAACATATGACTGTCATTCTTGCCCCTTGACATCTAAAATTAAAATAATGATGTATATTCATAGTTAGCGGTAAACGTAAATAGAAAATAAAATTAAACTTCTACGGTGCTGAAATTTGGTAGACTCATCACCAACTCAATCTGCGTCTTCAGCTGATGTTCTTGCGCAGAAGATTTGTTCGGATTATATTATTGGATTTTATTTAGTTTCTTTATGTCTCGCATGTCCTGACTGTATAATCTTCCTGTTTACAATGAAATGATCAGGTAGTTTAAAGAGTGTAGACCATGTTCATAGTTTCATTATAAAAGATCTGAAAGATAAGGAAATCAGAGCGTCTGTAAAGCAGAAACTAACAGACATGCTGAAAAAAGACAGACAAAAGTCTACTCAATGGAATCATGAAGATGTGGATATATAATAATGCAATCCTACCCAAAATGACATGAGAGTTTACCATCTACAACTTCCCAATTGCATACATCGAGGGCTTGGAAGATACTTGCACCAAATACTTGAAACGATGGGCATGAATAAGCAGATGTACCACCAATAGTGCTCTATACAGAAGCAGAAAGAAGTATGGGCTTCACCTTAAAAGACTCATCACTTCTGTAAAATGCATGCAAGTCACCAAGCACCATCTCAACAAGTATTCTATAGAACACAGACGACTCTCTACAAAGACTGCCTACAAAGAAAAGAAAAGCAATCAAGGTGGAATGGAGTCAGAGAACTTGAACAAAGAGAGCGACATCTGATACTGAATGAGATGTGCAGAGGCCAAACAGACAGAGCATGCCTTGGTTTCAAAAAGAACCAGAAACTGTTAAGAGACAAGAAACCCCAAGAACACAGGAAATGCATCACTAGTCTGGTAAAAGACGTAGATGAAGATGACATGCTTGTGTACCTCTATGGCTGCGCCAAACAAGGACAATGGCTCAGATGGGACTCTGCCATGCAAGTAGATACATCTTGGAAGAAGCTCCTTTATGTATGGACACCAGAGCTCCTATCTTTCCATGTCAATGCCATCCACGACCAACTTCCATCACCAGCTAATTTGAGACTCTGGGGAAAGACCAACCTCGGATCCTGCCATTTATGTCATCATAATAACTGCACTCTATTCCATATCTTAAATGGATGTAACTATTCTCTGCAGAGTGGTAGATACAACTGGAGACATGATCAGACACTGAAAGCTATAGCAAATGGCATAATGCCCTTCTTTGAAGAGGCAAATCAGAAGTCGTACACACCTCCAGTAGATACCAACTATATGACTACTATCAAATTCCGCACTGCAGATGGTGTAACCTACCGGAATCCAGCGCTGCCTCTTCCAAAAAGAGAACCAACAACCCTCTTACAGAAGGCCAATGACTGGGAATTTCTGATGGATGAGGAACAAAAGCAAGTAGTATGTCCTCCCATAATCACAGAGACTGCAAAACGTCCTGATATTACAATCTATTCTGAAAGGACCAAAACAGTTATCATCATTGAGCTTACAGTCCCAATGGAAGAAAACCTGTCAAATGCCAATGCAAGAAAGAAAAGCAAATACCAAGATCTTGTAGCCGACTGCGAAAATAGGGAATGGTGTACGCACTACTCCCCAATTGAAATTGGAAGCAGAGGTATTAACAACACATCGCTGACAAAATGCATCGCTGCTCTCGGAGTACTAAGTGGAAAGAGACGTTACATCATGGATGTGGCTTCTAAAACCGCACTCAGAACCAGCTATGTGATATGGATATGCCGTCAAAGCAAAGCATTCCGACAGATAGACCTGATTAAAAGCTGGAAACCGTCTCCATGTGAAGATAAAGAAGACGAACAACATAAGACAGTCAGACCTAAATATACCAAGTGAGTAGTGACACTTATAAATATTCCTCAACGACACTTTTCATAGCTATACACTAGTCCTGCCTGCTGCCTTACATCACCCCGGGTGGACCGTTGCAACGGTGTGGCAATTTGGCGGTGTAACAAGCTGATTTTGTTCGTTTGATAGTTAAACTGCAACAAGGTGATTTTTCCACTTTTGTCATCTTCCAAGAGAGAACTACAAAGGAGTGCTCATCTTAAGAAGGGTGAAATTAGACTCCGAAGATGACCGCGCTGGTGATCTACAAATGAACTACCCCTCCAACTGATAGTAAGACTGGGTTCCTGTGACCAGTCATTGTCCGTAATGACATTGCACATCCCAGTTTCAGTCGTGCAAGCTCTGTTCAGCTGACTCTAGCTCAAGGGTCTGCTGGGTAATATAGGGGCATTGACTTAGCACGCTGGTTTACGCCACTCATACCAGCTGTTCCTAGCCTGAAAGTAGGATGGAGTGACCAATCTCTGATGATGGTTTAATTAAATCTATCTCTGAGGGTAGCGTGACGGTTGTGCGCACTTAAAAGCGGTTTAACCCACCAGTCTGGTCCTAAGTCCAGAGACCTCAGAGAATCAATTGATGCCTACCCAAGACAAGGAGATATGCAGTTCAAGAAATACTTCCCATTTCACAAAAATCGATTTTTACAGAAGATTCTACCTGAGAAGAAGGAAACATTAGATCATATCTAGTATTATTTTGGCGTACGAAAATCACCTGTAAGCACCAAGTATCAATATCGTCCCCTACCTCATTTTGGTCACATTTTGGTCTTCACTGACGGGGTTATATCATGCAAAACTCGTCTCGTGGAGAAACAACAAAAAATAGTTTGCAATGCGCGGGATAGTTCTATTGGATTCAATGGACGTTGAACTTCTTTACCATGCTATCAAAGTAATGAAACATCATGATTATGGCCAACACTTCTTTAATTGTTTATACACGGTTGTTTGATGTGATCATTTATTAATATTTTTACAAAACGTTATTATAATGCTCAATTTTAGACCTGAATAATACCAAAAGGTATTACACTAATAAATTGTATGTACACATGCATTTTGTAGCAATTCTGAACATAGATTTTCGTTTCTATATCAAATTTTTCACCTTTTTCTGCTTTTTTGTAGTAAATATAGTTCTATAAACTGTATATTCATGTGCAAATTGAGGGCGCTATTTACATATATCTTAAATCTAAATTAGCCAAATAATATGAGTTGTACCTTACATTTCATTATAAAATATTTTTTGAAAATTCCTTTGTCATTTGTTAGTCTGTTTGCTGAGGTTCTAATACCATTTTACAAGTGTCTACCCCTTGTAAAGATGCAAACAAGATTTTAGATAAATAGCGCCATCATTGTTCAACTTTTCTTTAAAATGACTCAGTTTTACATGCCATCAAACAACCGTGTATAGAAAGCAAGCAATTTGAGACCATTATAGTATAGTATTTTTCAGTTTTGACCCTTGTGGGGTCCCAAATGTGACGTTAGATCTTTCTGCTGAACTTTCTTCTTCAAACGGTACGTCACAGAAAGGTAAATGTATATATACTACTTTTTTTCTGGATCCTTATAACAAGAATAATTTTGGTGAGTGATGTTTTTAACAACAATTATTTGAGCAATATTTAATTTTGACTTCTGTATGAACTTTGACAGTCTGTATCTCGAATTGCCCGATGCAGAAAGAGGACCAGTTTATCTTTCAAATAGGAGCTAACTTCATCAAAGACAAAACTTTAAGACATCAAAACAATGAAAATACTATTTTAACCTGTATTGCTACTTATATGCCATTTAAGGATTTCATCAGCTCGAGCTTCAGTCAAATATATTGTTGGGTTTTATTTGATTTCTTGATGTCTCGCATTGCTTGACTGTATAATCGTCATGTTTACAATGAATTGATCAGGTAGATTCAAGAGTGTAGACCATGTTCACAGGGTTATTATAAATGTATACATGTGTTAGGCGTCAGTTCTATAGGTGTGTTTCTTACGTGGCAATATTATTCAGAGATGTATCGTTCGAGTCCGGACTCGGACTCGAGTCCGACTCGAGTCCACTTTTGTTGGACTCGGACTTGGCTCAGACTCGGACACGAAAAGACTCGGCTCGGCTCGGACTCGGACACAAAAGGACTCGGACTCGAAGCCGAGTCCGGTCCGAGTCCAGTCCAATTAAATCCATGTAAAATGTGAAATGATAAATCTAAAAATGTCAAAATAGATCTCAAATTTGTTGACTTTATTTATTTGAACATTTTCCAAATTAATTGGGGGCTGTCAAATATGTGATCTGTCATATATCCTACATATCCAGCAAATTATTTAGATTTATCTGTCAATAGCAGAATCATAATTATTATTGTTATCATTAATTTAGTAATGAAATAATTGATAATTAATTAAATGCATAATTTGAATATTTGGACTATAAAAAATATCTAAGAGATTTTTCATGGAACTTTCCAATCCATTAAAATTTAAGAGAGAAACATGCACATGCACTGGACCCTACATCTCAGCTGCCACTCAGTAAATTGGTAGGTCGCTACGGTGTCTGTAGTTTGTGTGTGCTCACTACTCACAGCACATTGGAGTGGCCACACAAATGTGCTGTGAGTAGTGAGCACACACAAACTACAGACACCGTAGCGATGATGCAGAGATGCCAACATTAACATCCAGAAAATAGAGAGGATTCAAACAAAAAATAGGGAGACTTTCAAAAATACATGCAACCAAGTTCAAGGGCACAAAATTTGCCAGAAATAGGGAGGTTGCCAAATTTGGGTGTCAAAATGGATAAAAATGTTTACAATAATAGGGAGCCTCCCTCTAAAATGTATTTGAATCATTGCAATTCATCTTTATGCTTCACACAGCCTACATTTCTAATACCCCCACATGACTGCTGTCTGATACAGGTGGTCTGATACATGTAGTTTTTACCTTCAGGAGTTACATGTAGCTGCTCATGGGTATGGGTCTTTGAAGTATTGTGTGTACCATGTGTACGGTTGGTCGGTTGGTTGACCTGGGTTGAGTCTTTGAAATGTCAACTGTGTGGGGTGGGGTGGGTGTGTATAGTGAGAGCGGTGTGTGGTGTGGTGTAGTGAGTGACCTTTGACCAATGACCTTCTCTTTCTGCAATTTTATCATCAAAATGCCTTAAAATTATGCGGAAACTTTGAAATTGTCTTTTTTTCAGCAAATTTGTATTGTAAATTTTCAAATTAGAAACAAAATATAAAATGTTGCTCCATTATTTGGAATAATGACCCATTTTTTCAAATTTTATACAAAATGACCCCCTTCTTTCAAAATTTTATACCCAATTACCCTAGCTTTTTCATTTTGTTATACCCAATGACCCATTTTTGTACAAATTCCTACTAAGCAATGCCAGTAGGCAAATACATGTCACATTCAAGTTGAATGACCCCCCCCTCCGCCACCTCCGGACATGGACTCTGACCGAGTCCGGACTCGAGCCGACCTCGAGTCCGGACTTGGGTCTTATTTTGTTGGACTCGGACTTGGCTCGGACTCGGCACCCCGGACTTGGACTCGAGTCCGGACTCGGACACAAAAGGACTCGGACTTGGCTCGGACTCGGATACAAATGGACTCGGCTCGGCTCGGACTCGGACAAGCTGGACTCGGGTACAAGTCTGATATTATTACGTCCTTATTAAAATGTCTCTTCATATTTGCTAATTAGAATGGTCTCCATATAGGAACTCTACCTTTTGCAGTTCGTGTTAATGACCTCTGGTTTACTCAGAATGAAAATAATAGTACTCAAATAATCCGATTTGTAAACACCGATTCAGTTTTCAAAGCAACTTTAGGGAGATTACAGAAATATAGCTTGCATCATATACTAAAATTCAAATCGTCTCTGATACCCTAACCAAGTAGTGATAAAATCGACCTCGTATAAATCGATGGAAACATTTGATACGAGATATATCGTGTTTGCATATCTCCACAGAATAATTCAAAAAATAAACTATACGTAGAGATGATGCACGAAGAACAATCGGCTATCCTTGTGAGAGATCAATTTGAATTTCAAATTTTGTGAAGAATTATACTACACTCAACAACAAGATAACTATCGCAGGTTTACTTTGATTGGCAGGGCAATAAACATTTACAGATTGTCTGCTATCTTTCTGTTTGCTTTTCCATTGATGTTGTCTATACTTAGGATCACATTTTCTGATTGGCATTAATATTATAAGATTCATTCATACCAAATTGTACCCTTTAGTGATCAGTGAGAAATTTTTGGCATGTTTGTTCGTATTAGCAATCGCCACAATAAAGATGACTTCGATAGGTTTGTCATTCAACACAATGAATCAGTTGGTGAGATCTGTGTCAGCTTAGAGGGTTAAAATGCAAATTAAAGAATAATACAAAGCTGTCGTCTGTTGTACACATTTACAGTAAATGCTTCGCGAAATGCTTAGTGTGTAATACAATGTATAAGCAGCTGTTAAGTTCTATATTTACAAGGAATAACTTAAGTCCACCCACATGATCCAGGGCTACTAAAATGATTGCGTACGATCTAATTTTTGTTTGTAGAGGTTAATTGAGTAACTACATTTTAAAGCAGAAATCCATTTGCGAATGCATTAATATTATAAAATACGTAAGCAACTATGAAATGCATTTCGGACATTGATAGAATACCTTGATGTGATCAAATGAGACTGAGGTTATACAAAATGCGGTCAGACTATAACGAAAAACATGATATCCAAGTCACGTGGTAACGTAATCGCGCTATTCTGTGGTAATAGTGTCCGAGGCAGTAAAAAAAACCGTTTAAATAATGGGTTATTTGGGTGTAAAGGATACTGCATTGTTCTTTATATCTTTATGACAATTTCGATTTAAAACATATTAATCAGTGTTTGTACAGTAATTCTTTTATAATTATTCTTTTAATTCATGCACAAGGAATTGTATATTATAGTATTTTTTTAAACAAGATTAGGTCATTTTAGAACAAGGGGATATGTGCTAGATTAAATATAAAACTGACTAAACATGAGAATAATTGATAAGAGTGTTTGCATTCACTACCATCCTCTATTGTATGATAGAGGATAGACAGGTGTAATATTTTGATTAGTGCATGGTGGTGTACTCTAATTAACATTGTAAAATCTTGAAAAGGGTTATTTTGGCAAACTTTAGAAACTCAGTTTTCATAACAGAGTATCGTCAAACATTTAGAAAAATGTTGTAACCTTAGATTTTTTTACTGCTGGTATAAACACCTTTGTACTTTTTGGATACTTTCATCATGTGTCCGTTTTTTCTTCACTTATAAAGAACAGGAAATGTATTTTTTAAACATTTTTAACGTATGGTTTTCTTATCCGAACCAACGTACAAACTCTTATCCTTATCCGATGATAGTAGTATCTTTAGTCAATAAACGTGGGATATTAATGTTTCCGTTTTCTGGAGTATAGCATAAAACGACAATATGTTGTTTATTTCATATGGTCAATACGATAACATTCTGGCATGATTCTGATTTGTATGATCCATGGATTCGCTGACATAGTGCACACTATACATGGCCCACTATTTGGGCGTAGAATTCTTTAACGACCTTACCCCCATCGCAAGAATTGAGCTCGTTCCGATGTTTGCTTCTTTCCAATATATAAAGATTATCCCGAAGAAATATGTAATTAATGTCAACCAAGACATGGTATCGGTTTCTTACTTTGTTAGCCATGAGCAACAAGGTCAGTGAATATTGTAGGAAATTACCCCCCAATTTTGCCTCCAGATATCAGTGATAATTACAACATTTCGATTGAACTTGGGCACGTATAGACTAGTGTTTGCTTACATCCATTTGTGCATGAAGTTTTGATAAGGTAGATACAATGTACCTCGCGATTTTAAGCTTACTGAGCCAACTTTATGCAGTTTTTTTCTCTCAATCTGAAGATAACAACAACAAAATGTTTTATAACGTTATTTGTAAAGCCATGCTTTACTTGTATTTCAACAAAATAAAACCACAACAATTATTCGTTTTTCATTCATATTTCAAATATTTTTATTCAAATCACTCAAAGAGCAGCTGAATTGTTGAATTACATGGTGATTTATATAAAAAAAATTAATAATACACACATTAAAAAAAATATGTATATGAAAATAGCAGGTATTTTGAAAATACAGAAACGTGGTTGTAGGCAAATGAATTGCAAATTACGTATGCAATTTAATAATGTTAAAAAATAGTATTAAAATATCAAAGGAAATAATAATATACACAGGGCCCGTGACCCCAAGAGCTATCTATCACCATACATACAAGCGTATATTCAAACTCACACACAAGATCATCCGCAAATATGCCTACACACCTACAGCAATCTTCGCACACAAATTAAAACATCAGAATAACAACATAATAACACTAATGACAGGAAAGGGAATCGATCTGTAAATAAATAAATAAATAAATAAATAAATAAATAAATAAATAAATAAATAAATAAATAAATAAATAAATAAATAAATAAATAAATAAATAAATAAATAAATAAATAAATAAATAAACAGCGAACACTAAGCCTGATTCAGGAGATCAGCCATCTATGGGACTGGGCTTGCGTTGAATCTTTTGATTTTGTACTTGTAGCCCTTGACTTTGGCAGGCTTTCTGAAATCCACTGAGAATCTACACTCAGAGACAGTGAACTGGATGCATGATCTTTCAGGAGCATGGCCATCTTATGGCACCCGGCCTGGTTCAGTCGTCTGGATTTTCCTAATCTTGTTGGTATTAAGATCAGCCTTTTCGTTTTCGTTAGCGTTTTCTGTCATTGGTTAATTAGGTTTTTGACACGGTCTCGACTATGATTGCAAGAGTTTCGGCTATGGTATAAATAAATGTAACCAAAACAATAATCTGTCTGCAACTATACCGAGAAAAACTAAATTTTGGCGTTACTTTTGTTCTTCTTCCAACGATTGACTTGAATGTAATATTATGAAATATTTTTAAATTACTTTTGCATTAGTTAACGTTAATTACTCTCTGTTATGTTCATCATAAAGATTTAAGCAGTTGATCTTTCATCAAAAATGAACCGCATAACTGGATAAGTCTATGTGGATTCATGTTAGACCAAGATTAATTTCACAAAAATCTGAGAAGAAGAAAAAATTCTATCTAGCATTTTTAGCGTACGAAAAACAGCTGTCAGCATCAAGTATCAATATCTTCCCCTACCTCTATTCCACCCTCTACTGCTACGTAACCTCACACCACACTTTATTGTTTTTCACTTGACATATAAGGTGCAGTCACCTTGCGCGAAACAAAAATAAAGATGAACAAACTGCAATGGCAACGCACAGCCGCCATAAACGGTTTTTGTTTTCAAGTTCTCTTCTTGCAATATAATCAACTACCTAAGATAGGATGGCAGCATGGGTATGATTGAATAATATCTCTGCCATGTCTACAGGTTCATATAGAAGGAAATTTACCCTGCTAGGCCCGGATTCATTACACGTTGGTTCGACATTTTGGCAGCCAAGTTGTTGCTGTTCCCAGCACCCCACGGGCCTGTAAGTTCACCTTACCAATAAAACGTCTCGAATTACACAAGCACATTACTCATTTGCTGTAGAAAAGTACAGACTACGTACTTATGAAGTTTGGACAAGGAACAGGTTGTGCAAAGATGCCTAAAGAAATATCGTAATGAATTTGCGTTATCCTAGAAGAACTTTAGGGGTATGTTCAAGAACAGATGTTTTAGTTGTTAAGAAATTGTTTTTACCCTCGCGGAAGAATGAATTTCGAGTCGAAGTGAGAATTTACCCAGACATCTGTTAACGTCAGCAATTCATTTGACTTTATTTAACTAAATTGTATAAATTGGTTTTTATTATGACACACAATAATTTAGTTGAAGTGCATCCAAACAGTGTGCATGCAGGGGATACAAGTAAAGGGTTCAGAACTTCATATATTTATTTAACGACGATCGAATTCAATATCAACTTGCAAAAGGTGATCAATTGAGTACAAACCTGCTTAGAATAATGCAGTAAAGACCTATTTTAAAGTAACATGTTAAACTTAGAGTCTTATACAATATAATACACAGTCGCCTACGCATATTTCAAATGAAATTTCAGTAAAGTAAACTTTCTGACTATATTGAAAATTATATACCTCTTACATCCACTTGTGATCATTATGGATTACCATTCTAATTGTATTTTTGAAAAACACTGTCAACTTCGTGGCTCCACGCGTTTGATTTAGCAAATTTAAGAAAGCAGTTTGATATTTTTTTCATGCAGCCTCTTATAGAGAGTACACGCTGCTGCATTAATATGGATTCTACTTACCGAGTAGTAGTATTAGAGAGATAATCTGTAAAAACATAGTTTGTAGGGCAAATAAGCGCCTTGCGTGATAGCTAGGAACCTATAATTCCCTTTCAAGAAGATTTCATAGTTATTAACTTAATGTCGTTTGTTATAATGAGGTTTATAATTGTGTGACCTTTAAAAAATTGTAATTCATTTTTAGTCATTTATTGAATGTCTTATTCATGTTTTATTTCAGAAAAACTTCTGTAATGTATGTTAGATGTTGTGTGGATAGCACGCACGGTTGCTAGAATCTCCTTTGGCAACACAACATCTTCATGCAATAAGAAAATATGTGACGTGATCAAACAAAATCAGTCTGAAGTTGGGTATATTCAATTTTCAGTTGTCTATAAGATTGTATAAAGCGTTTGCGAAGGTACGTTTTGCAGAAAACTCCATTGAAATCGCAACTACTTCCAAGTGAAATCATATTTTGCTCGGCAGTAAGAGATGAACTCGTTTTAAAATGGTGGATGGGGAGGGGAAAGGGAGGGAGGGAAGGAAGAAGGAAGGGAGGAAGGTAGGAATGGGAGGATTTGAGGGAGGGAAGGAAGGAAGGAGAAGGGATGGCGTCCTTTATTTCTTTATAATAGCACAGATCTGTGATAACAGTCGGAAGTCATCTGTTTGCATAATTTGACTTTTCTTGTTACGTGTGATAAAATAAGGTTATTGGTCTAACTAGGTCATCAGTTGAGTGCATTAGCACCTGCATGGCTGACCTACGTACGTCTCAGTAGTCACATTTTCACTCCATTTCTATCCATTGACACGGTAACTAACCACTTTTCTACGAACAGCAACAACACCATAACCTCCCTATGGCACTTTGTAATTGTATTTCTTTATAATATGTCATAAAAAATATACATTACAAAATGGAAAATACTAGAAGCAGTTTTCCACGTTTATATGTTACATTTATTGTAACATAATTAAATCTCACAGTACGAGGATTTGGCCCAGTCTTGTTTGAATACCCACAAGCAAGGACATATAGTCATTGAATAAGAATAACCCTAAATTATGATGTTTTTCGTGCTCATGATAGGTCTGTCACACTACACCGAATAGGTCTTCCGTACAAGAAACGGATGGTATTTTAGTCAATCCGTTGTTGTTCGTCAATGATCGTTTTATGTTCTTTTTATGCCCTGCTATCATCCGCCAAATGCGTTTCGTGTTAGGTGATGTTCGTTATGTCCATCGGCAAGTTTTGTGCATGCACAAAACTTGAAACGGAGTGTACCGAATACACATGTTCGGTATTTATCCGATGTGTGTTCGTATGGTGCTGCATATTGCCGGAGTTTGTTCGCTCTACTTTCGTTCATGTTCGTTCTTTGTTCGTTGCACTCGGCCCGTGTTCGTTGCAAATACGTTCCTGTGAGGCCTTCACCACCGGATAGCATATTTTTGCATTCGGTGATGTACGTTGACCCAGACCGTGTTAGTGTCACACTACACCGGATTGGTCTTCCGTATAAGAAACGGATGGTATTTTAGCAAATCCGTTAGTGTTCGTCAATGTTCGTTTTATGTTCTTCATATGTCCTGCTATTATCCGCCAAATGCGTTTCGTGTTAGGTGATGTTTGTTTAGTCCGTCGACAATACGTTTCAAGTTTTGTGCATGCACAAAACTTGAAACGGAGTGTGCTCGAATACACATGTTCGGAAGTTGTCCGATGTGTGTTCGTACTGTTCTGTATATATACCCTGGGTTTGTTCGTTATTCTTTCGTTTATATACCGCAGGTGTTTGCAAGGTTTCGCAGGCGCTTGTGCCGGATGTAGGCCTATGGCGAACATGTGCATCGATCATGGGGGGCTTTCTGAAGGGTGTGTGACGCAATATCATATTTCCCCCAATACTTTAGTGACTGTCAAGTAGAAAAAGGGGGAAAGGAGAGAAAAAAGAAAAGAAAGTGAGAAAAATTGAAGAGAGAAGAGAAGAGAAAAAGTTAAATTTCACGTAATTTAGTAGGCCTATGCATGTAAGTAGTATTGAGGGCACTTTCTGAAGGGTAGAGGACGCAATATCAAATTCCTACCTGTTTTAGTGATTGACAAGAAAGAAAAAAGAAGAGAAAACATGGAAAAGGTTAAATTGTACGTTATTGAGTAGGCCCAGGATAGTATATAGTAAGCCTAAGTATAGGCCTGTGATTATTATAGGCAGTGCATTAATGTGGTTCCTTGGCCCAAAAGCCTGTGAAAATTATTACTGCCGGCCCGTCGATATGTAGGGCCCGTGATATTTTGTCACCGTAGAAAGTCAGTATTGACGGACTTAGGTCTATTACTGACTTTAACATATCAATCCATGCATGCTTTACCTGAAGTCTTATATCTACGTGTCAGTGGATCAGTGTAACATTTTAAATTTTGCAAATTCAGTTCGGGCCTTCTTTGTTTTTTGTTTAAGGCAATAATAGTGAAAAAATGATGCACCAAAAACAATTTTCCAAATTTTCCATTTTTAAAACTAAATTTTTACACAATAGGCCTAGGCCTAATAATGTAAATAGGCCCTACAGTCTCCATGCAAATGGCTTCATTGGACCTTCATTTTGAAAAATGGACAAGTCTTCCTTTTTGCTTCTGCTATGGACATCCACGTGTTATTTTTAAAACAATTGTTTATAGGCCTATTATACAATAATGGTGAAAACTTTTCAATGGATTCAATTAGGCTTTCGTTTCACCAATTTGCGGCTGTTTCAAACTAAAATAGTACCCAATAATAGTGCTAAAATTGATCCAAAAAATGACAAATGGCTTCAATTGGGCCTTCATTGTCCAAAGGTTTCTCACCTCTATTGCCCCCGGACGCTGATTGCCCTGATATATCAGATTTGTAGCCCTTTTGTACTTATTAGCCAATATTTGACCATTTTCGTCAAAGTTTGCCCCCTTAAAAGTTGTCTTTCCCCACTTCGTTCACCCTCTGAAAAAGTGCTTGCTACGTCACTGCCTCTAAGGGGTCAAAAACCCTCTCAAACACCCTCTCCTCCCCCACTTTTCTGATAGGGTGGACGTCCCTATTGGTGCCACATGCCACGGATTCGCCGGTCATTTGTCGGACGTTGAACGATTGAATATAAAACGCTTGCAGGATTATTAGCGGCCACAACGCATAGAGAGACGAATGGGAATCGGACCCCCAAATCCGGACATTTGTCGGACGTTGACCCCCAAATCCGGTCATTTGTCGGACGTTGAACGATCGAATATAAGACGCCTGCAGGATTATTAGCGGCCACAACGCATAGAGAAACGAACGGGAATCGGACCCCCAAATCCGGTCATTTGTCTGACGTTGAACGATCGGATATAAGACGCCTGCAGGATTATTAGCGACCACAACGCATAGAGAGACGAACGGGAATCGGACCCACAATCCCACCGAATCTTCTGCCGGACTGGTGATTTTCCACAGAATAAAATATTTTTGTATTCGGTGATGTACGTTGATCCAGTCCGTCGTAGTGTGACAGACCTATGAAGTAATTTCCTATTGAACATCCCATGTTAGAGTAATTACACCTGTTTTCGACATATTCGACATAAAATTTCGATCTGTTGCGTGATTTGCCTCAGAGAAGCTTTTAAACTTCACATTGAATTGACTTACATAGGTAATGAAGTAGAAAAGCCTGAATGCGGGGAATTATTTTAATATCAAAATCAAAGAAAAACAAATAAATAATATTTGAAAGAATCCCAATGGTAACAATTTATCTCGTTATTCTCGTACAGACGTAGAGTTGCATGTGAGTTATTATTCAATTTAGCTCAAACAAAAAGGTGGTAATGGATTTGGTAGTTATTCTTGATCTCTATTTTTCATTTACAGCAGACTTCCAGAATGAATACTGTAATATGCTCGGCAATATAAATTTTCCGTGTTTTTATCCTTTATTAGCAAAAAAAAATTATTACAACGTGTAAAAATATTAATCTTCAAATATTATTTTATAATAATAGATCTGCAAAGGCCAAGGCAGCATAAACCAAAAGCGTTAAATACAGGAACTCTGTTCTGCTATGCTCTGCCATATATCACACATTATTATGTGTCACACATAAGAGATATTGTCTTAAATTCATCATTCGTGATACTGTGAAATTTTGTGGCTGGCAGCCAGACTTTATATTCACTTTTATCATAATTTTTTCAAGTCTTCTTTCAGTTCTTTCAGTACTATATTCCTGGGGGTGATATGGCAAGGTGTTATCTTTAAGGAGCAGTAACAACCACCGTGACTGTATATAATTATGTCATGTGGTGCAATATCCTCTAGTAAAGTTAATGTAATATTTTACGCTGTTCAGCGATTTATCTTCTCTGATGCTACTAAAGAATCAATGGCTTAATTTGGGGCATGCGTTGCCCCACAGCATTGTTTAATTGCATGTATTTTATAAATAGACTAACATTTTAGTCGGCTAAAAAGCTGACATTTACCACTAGAATATAGACGACTACTTCATCACGGAGTAGAAAATTAATAACTTCTAAATAAATCCGCATTTCATACACCAACCTGTTTCTAATCTTCATAATCTTCTCAGTTATAAAGCGTTTGTTTTACTCACAATATGATAGTTTTTAGGTAATCATATTAATCTACCCTGAAAGCATATCAAATGGGTGTTTTTTGAAGCGAATCAAATAAAGGTATAATTTCGTCGATTCATCAGAATTACGACCGGGGATAATTAATTGATATGGTATGCAAAGGGGAGGGTTTAGTTGATCATACACATGAAACAGACATAGTCTGTTTCATGTGTATGATCAACTAAACACTCCCCTTTGCATACACATGAAACAGACATAGTATGGTTACCAAGCGTAATTTTTCTGCTTTAGCTTCTTTTTGGAGTCTTTAGTTTGTTTTTAAAGGATTTTGCTTCCAAAGACAGTCAATTGGACAAAATCAGTTCACTGGCCCTCGTTCAGCAATGCATTGGGCAATTTGAGATGCGGACAGGCAAAAGTTTATACAGAGGTTCAAATTTGTTAAAGCCTCAACAAATTATTCACCGGGTCGTAAGGATTCACAAAAAGTATAGTTTTACATGTCTGTGACATTATGTATCTTTTATATACCTTTTTGGATTACAAGAGGAAAGGTCGAAGGTCACATTTTGGTCTTCACTGATGGGGTCATAACATGCAAAACACCCTGATTTTCAACAAACTCGTCTCATCTCGTGGAGAAACAACTTAAAACATAGTTTGCAATGCGCGGGATAGTTCTATTGGAGTCAATGGACGTTGAAGTTCTTTACCATGTTATCAAAGTAATGAAACATCATGATTATGGCCAACACTTCTTCAATTGTTTATAGAAGGCGAGCAATTTGAGACCATTATAGTATAGTATTTTTCAATTTTGACCCTTGTGGGGTCCCAAATGTGACGTTAGATCTTTCTGCTGAACTTTCTTCTTCAAACGGTACGTCACAGAAAGGTAAATGTACACATACTACTCTTTTTTCTGGATCCTTATAACAAGAATAATTTTAGTGAGTGATGTGTTTAACAATAATTATTTGAGCAACTTTTAATTTTGACTTCTGTATGAACTTTGACAGTCTGTATCTCAAATTGCCCGATGCTGACAGAGGACCAGTTTAACTTCATCAAAGACAAAACTTTAAGACACCAAAACAAGGAAAATATGGCCGCGGTTGGACTATTTTAACCTGTATTGCTACTTATATGCCATTTAAGGATAATTTCATCAGCTCGAGCTTCAGTCAAATATATTATTGGGTTTTATTTGATCTCTTGATGTCTCACATTGCTTGACTGTATAATCTTCATGTTTACAATGAATTGATCAGGTAGATGCAAGAGTACAGACCATGTTCACAGGGTTATTATAAATGTATACATGTGTTAAGGCGTCAGTTCTATAGGTGTCTTTCTTACGTGGCAATATTATTACGTCCTTATTAAAATGTCTCTTTATATTTGCTAATTAGAATGTAGTCCCCATATAGGAACTCTACCTTTTGCAGTTCGTGTTAATGACCTGTGGTTTACTCAGAATGAAAATAATAGTATTCAAATAATCCGATTTATAAACATCGATTCAGTTTTCAACGCAACTTTAGGTAGATGACAGAAATATAGCTTACATTATATACTAAATTCAAATCGTCCCTAATACCCCAACCAAGTAGTGATAAAATCGACCTCGTATAAATCGATGGAAAACATTTGATACGAGATATATCGTGTTTGCATATCTCCACAGAATAATTCAAAAATAAACTATGCGTAGAGATGGACCAAACGTGAAGAACAATCGGCTATCCTTTTGAGAGATCAATTTGAATTTCAAATTTTGTGAAGAATTATACAACACTCGACAACAAGATTAATATGACAGGTTTACTTTGATTGGCAGGGCAATAAACATTTACAGATTGTCTGTTGTCTTTCTGTTTGCTTTTCCATCGATGTTGTCTTTACTCAGGATCACATTCCCTGATTGGCATTAATATTATAAGATTCATTCATACCGAATTCTACCCTTTAACGAGCAGTGAGCAATGCTTGGCATGTTTGTTCGTATTAATAGTAATCGCCACAATAACGTTGACTTTGATTGGTTTGTCATTCAACAGAATGAATCAGTTGGTGTGATCTATGTCAGCTTAGAGGGTTAAAATGCAAATTAAAGAATAATACAAAGCTGTCGTCTGTTGTACACATTTACAGTAAATGCTTCGGGAAATGCTTAGTGTGTAATGTATAAGCAGCTGTTAAGTTCTATATTTACAGGGAATAACTTAAGTCCATCCACATGAACCAGGGCTACTAAAATGATTGCGTACAATCTTTTTTTGTAGAGGTTACTTTAGTAACTACATTTTAAAGCAGAAATCCATTTGCGAATGCATTAATATTATAAAATATGTAAGCAACTATGAAATGCATTTTGGACATTGATAGAATACCTTGATGTGATCAAAATGAGACTGAGGTTATACAAAATGCTAGACTATAACGAAAAACATGATATCCAAGTCACGTGGTAACGCAATCGCGCTATTTTGTGGTAATAGTGTCCGAGACAGTAAAAAAACTTTAAATAATGGGTTCGGCTGCGCGTCTCCCATTATTTACATTTTTATTGCCTCGGACACAATATTTGGTGTAAGGGATACTGCATTGTCCTTTATATCTTTATGACAATTTCGATTTAAAACTGGTACGTGTTTGTAGAGTAATTCTTTTATAATTTTTCTTTTGATTCATTTACAAGTAATTGTACATTATAGTATTTTATTATTCATACGTATACACGGCTCATGTTGTCAGGGATAAAACAAAACGATTATAATTTGTATGATGTGAATATTAGATTAATCTGATCTTTAATTGTATTTTGAAGACAAATAAATCAACACAGAAAAATTACCTAGGGCATATATTCCACATTTCAAACACTACGTCCACTTTTGCTTCACCGGTTACCTGACGTTTACTCATGCTAAGGAACTTGGCATGTGAGTGTTACAATGATTGATCTCCATTCAAAAGTTATAGTTCCTGTGTGCTCTTGCAATCAAGTAACTGTTTGAATCTGCCTCGAGTTGAATTGACATGCTCTATGATAAGATTTTTTTATCTCCTGTCGATGCTTATTCGCATGAAACAAAATATAAATTAAAACAAAATAGCATTGCTATTGCAAAATAAGAGTGTCAGTTGAAACTCTACATGGTAGCTATTATAGAAGCTACATCTCACAGTACTTACACGGTGATTTGAGTTTGAAAAGCGAGTTTGATGCCATGAGTTATCTTGGTATTTCATTTGATCCTTTCTAGTATGCCGAATAGCTGTTCAACAAACCTTACAAATAAACAAATGGTGAAACGTCACATTTGTGTATACGGCGTAGGATTCTCCAGTCACGTACATTATGTAAGTCATGTTACTAGCTGTTACTTAACTTGTTTAATCAAAACAAAACCTGGATGGATACGGCACTGAATATAACAAAACCCAGAAGTTGGCAAAATTTGATTGAATCTGATACACCAACATTATGAGATGTAGGTGAAAGTTGAACTGAAGATTATTTGTGAGGTGAATAAGATTGCAACAACATCAAATTTGTATGAAGTATACTACATAAATACGGATAGCGGTGAAGTTTGAAAAATTGGATATAAACTGCAATAAGTTGCTTTGGTGGCATAGCATGTTTGCATTGTGTAATACATAAATATCCTAAATTCTTTAAGTGTGTGTTGTTTAATACCGTGTTAATTTTTACAAAGACTCTTTATCAGTCTCCTTGTTTATGTTTTAGAGCGTAGTACGAGATCACAGTATGCGCTACTAAAATTTTAAACAAGATTAGGTCATTTTAGAACAAGGGGATATGTGCTAGATTAAATATAAAACTGACTAAACATGAGAATAATTGATAAGAGTGTTTGCATTCACTACCATCCTCTATTGTATAATAGAGGATAGACAGGTTTAATAGTTTGATTAGTGCACGGTGATGTACTCTAATTAACAGTGTAAAATCTTGAAAATTGCTATTTTGACCAACTTTAGAAAGTCTGTTTTCATAAAGAGTATCTTCAAACACGAAGGGAAATGTTGTAACATTAGATTTGTTACTGCTGGTATAAACACCTTTTTACTTTTTCGATACTTCCCTAATGTTTTTGTATGTGACAGAAACATTTTTAATGCGTCGTTTTCTAATCCGAACCAACGTAAAAACTCTTATCCTGATCGGATAATAGTTAGTAGTATCTTAGGTTAATAAACTTGGGATACTAATTATTCCGTATTTTGTAGTATAGTATACTACGACAATATTATGTTGTTTATTTCATATGGCCAATACGGAAAACATTCTGACATGATTCTGATTTGTATGCTCCGTGGATTTGCTAACACAGTGCACACTAATACGTGGCCCACTATTTGGATGTAGAATTCTCCCCTGGCGGACTTTAACGACCTAACCCCCATCACAAGAATTGAGCTCGTTCCGATATTTGCTTCTTTCCAATATATAAAGATTATCCCGAAGAAATATGTAATTAATGTCAACCAAGACAAGGTATCGGTTTCTTACCTTGTTAGCCATGAGCAACAAGGTCAGTGAATATTGTAGAAATTACCCCAATTTTGCCTCCAGATATCTAGTGATAATTACAACATTTCGATTGAACTTGGGCTCGTTTAGACTAGTATTTGCTTACATCCATTTGTGAATGAAGTTTTGATAAGGTAGATACAATATACCTCGCGATTTTAAGCTTCCTGAGCCAATGACACTATGAACACGGTCTTTATTCTCTTTCTTACAACATAAAATGACATTTGAGGTTCATGCTTTGGTTCAAAACTTTATGCAGTGTTTGTCTCTCAATCTAAAGATAACAACAACAAAATGTATTTTTACGTTGTATTTAAAGCCATGCTTAACAAAACAACACGAAAATTATTTACTTGTCATTTATTTTCAAACAGATTTATTCCAAACACTCAAAGAGCAGCCGAATTACTGCATTCCATAGTGATTTATATATAAAAAAAAAAATAATAAACACATTTAAAAAAATGTATATCAAAATAGCAGGTATTTTGAAAATACTGAAGCGTGGTTGTAGGCAAATGAATTGCAAATTACGTATGCAATGTAATAATGTAAAAAAATAATATACACAGGGCCACGTATTTAAGAGCTATCTATCACCATACATATCACACCCACACACAAGATCATCCGCGAATAGACCTACACACATACAGCAATCTAAATAAATAAATAAATAAATAAATAAATAAATAAATAAATAAATAAATAAATAAATAAATAAATAAATAAATAAATAAATAAATAAATAAATAAATAAATACTAAGCCTGATTCAGGAAATCAGCCATGTATGGGATTGGGCTTGCGTTGAATCTTTTGATTTTGTACTTGTAGCCCTAGTGACATTTGCAGGCTTTCTGAAAGTCACTGAGAATCTACACTCAGAGACAGGGAACTGGATGCAGGATCTTTCAGAAGCATGGCCATCTTATGGCACCCGACCTGGTTCAATCCTCTGGATTTTCCTAATCTTGTTGATATTAAGATCAGCCTTTTCTTTCCTAATCTCTTTGATAGCGCTTTCTGTCATTGGTGAATTAAGTTTTTGACACGGTCTCGACTATGATTGCAAGAGTTTCGGCAATGGTATAAATAAATGTAACCAAAACAATAATCGGTCTGCAACTACACCGAGAAAAACTAAATTTTGGCGTTACTTTTGTTCTTCTTCCAACGATTGACTTGAATGTAATATTATGAAATATTGTTAAATTACTTTTGCATTAGTTAACGTTAATTACTCTCTGTTATGTTCATCATAAAGATTAAAGCAGTTGATCTTTCATCATAAATGAACCGCATAACTGGATAGGTTTATGTGGATTCATGTTAGACCAAGATTAATTTCACAAAAATCGATTTTTATACAAGATTCTATCTGAGAAGAAGAAAAAAATCGTATCTACAATTTTGGCGTACGAAAAACAGCTGTTAGCATCAAGTATCAATATCTTCCCCTAACTCTATTTCCACCCTCTACTGCTACGTAACCCCACACCACACTTTTGTATTTGAACTGCAATGGCAACGTACAGCCGCCATAAACGGTTTTTGTTTTCAAGTTCTCTTCTTGCAATATAATCAACTACCTAAGATAGGATGGCAGCAAGGGTTTGATTGAATAATATCTTCGCCATGACTACAGGTCTATATAGAAGGAAATTTACCCTGCTAGGCCCGGATTTCATTACACGTTGGTTCGACATTTTGGCAGCCAAGTTGTTAATGTTCCCAGCACCCCACGGCCTGTAAGTTCACCTTACCAATAAAACGTCTCGAATTACACAAGCACATCACTCATTTGCTGTAGAAAAGTACAGACTACATGTACATACTTGTGAAGTTTGGACAGGAACATGTTGTGCAAAGATGCCTAAAGAAATATCGTAATGAATTTGCGTTATCCTAGAAGAACTTTAGGGGTATGTTCAAGAACAGGTGTTTTATATGTTAAGGAATTGTTTTACCCTCGCGGAAGAATGAATTTTGAGTCGAAGTGAGAATTTACCCAGACATCTGTTAACGTCAGCAATTCATTTGATGTCAAATTCAAGTAAATTGTATATTATATTAGTTTTATTATGACACATAATAATTTAGTCGAAGTGCATCCAAACAGTGTGCATGCAGGGGATACAAGTATTAAGGGTTCAGAACGACTGATTTCAATATTAACTTGCAAGAAGGTAATCATTTGAGTACAAGCCTGCCTTAGAATAATGCAGTAAAGACCTATTAAGTAACATTTTAAACTTAGAGTCTTCCTTATACAATATAATACACAGTCGCCTACGCATATTTCAAATGAAATTTCAGTAAAGTAAACTTTCTGACTAGATTGAAAATTATATACCTCTTACATCCACTTGTGATCATTATGGATTACCATTTAAGAAATTTAAGAAAACATTTTGATATTTTTTCATGCAGCCTCTTATAGCGAGTACACGCTGCTGCATTAACATGGATTCTACTTACCAAGTAGTAGTATTAGAGAGATAATCTGTAAAAACATAGTTTGTAGGGCAAATAAGCGCCTTGCGTGATAGCTAGGGACCAGGAAGATTTCATAGTTATTAACTTAATGTCGTTTGTTATAATCAGGTTTATGATTGTGTGACCTTTAAAAAAATTGTAATTCATTATTAGTGATTTATTGAAAAGAGAATGTCTTATTCATGTTTTATTTGAGAAAAACTGCTGTAATGTGTGTAAGAGGTTGTGTGGATGGCACGCACGGTGGCCAGAATCTTCTTTGGCAGCACAACATCTTCATGCTATAGGTTAAATACCACTAATAGGCCTGGGCGATACATTGAAATACGACGAGTAACTATTTGTTTTCATGGCATTCGAAAAGACTGAATTAAAATCGCTGAAATTGATCAAGTTATATAGCCAAGAAAGTACTTTTTAGAGTTTGATGCTTCAAAATGATACAATTTCTCTCATTATATGACATTTTTGTTGTAATAGTACCAAAATTCATACGCACGGCTTCGGTTTTTAGTAAATATTCGCCCTATCATATTGTAACTTTCAGCTTCGAGGGCGCACTGTCATTTTAAGGTGTTTACGGTTCAGTGCGTTAAACAAGAAAAGTCTCAGGTCAACCTATGTTGAATTTTTTATTATTTGGCATCTAAATCATATAGTTTCACCTGATATTAGTGGCATTGATCTGTGAGAGTTCTGAATATGAGAAAATTCCACCCGAAATTAGGCATTTTCCCATTGAAACCCGTGTAATACATAATTAGTGGTGTTTAACCTATAAGAAAATTTGTGGTGTGATCAAGCAAAATCAGTCTGAAGTTGGGTATATTCAATTTTCAGTTTTCTATACAATTGTATAAAGCGTTTGCGAAGGTACGTTTTGCAGAAAGCTCCATTGAAATCGCAACTACTTCCAAGTGAAATCTTACTTTGCTCAGCTGTAATAATAATAATAATAATACCAGCACTTATATAGCGCTATTACAAATTCAAGGAATATGAACATAGCACTTTACACAAAAAGAAAAGAGGAAAACAACAACAACAAATCTTATGAGGTGAACAAATGAGTCTTTAGATGGCTCTTGAAACTGCTGACAGTGGGACATGACCGTATGGATGATGGCAAGTTGTTCCAAAGTTTGGGACCAGCAATGCTGAAAGCCCCACCACCAACCACCCGGTGATTCCGACGGATGACAAGACGAGAAGTGTCTGCAGCAGATCGTAGACCTTGTCTACCTGATTGATATATGGTAATGCAGTCTGTGAGGTATGAAGGAGCCTGATCATTAAGTGACTTGAAAATGTACAAAAGTGTCTTGAAGGCGATTCTATCTTTAACTGGGAGCCAATGAAGACTAGCGAGAAGAGGAGTTGTAGAATGGCGGCGAGCAACTTGAAAGATTATGCGAGCAGCCCTGTTCTGCAATCTCTGAAGGCGGGTGATGTTGCTAGAGTTGCATCCAATTAAGAGTGAGTTGGCATAGTCTAATCTGGACAGAACAAGGGCTCGCATGGCATGGCTGGTTGTGTCCCTGTTGATGAATCTTCTTAAATGAGATATGTTCCAAAGAGAGAAATTTATAGAGCGACATAATGATGTGATATGAGATGACATGTTCTACCGATTATGCGAAACACAAAAACCCTCTCACACAGAGATTTTTCTGACCTGTCCCTAAGACCGACCTATTGGCGCCCTTTGAGTTGAGCGCATGCGTGCAACGATCCCTGTTCACTCCCCACCGCCCAGAGAAATAACATACCGCAAGGGGGTTAAGGGAGGCGGGATCAACATATTCAGGTGGGTAGACTTCTATTATTAGTATGAAAAAACACTCTTGTTTTACTCATACTTATACATAGAACTACCCACCTTCAATGTTGATACAAATACAAATTGCATTAACATTGACTAGCACCGCTAATAGGTGGTAGAGGTGCGGTCTGTTATTTAGACGCTGTAAGAGATGAACTCGTTTTAAAATGGTGGATGGGGAGGGGAAAGGGAGGGAGGGATAAGAGAAGGAGGGAGGGAAGGAAGGGAGGGATGGGAGGAGAAGGGATGGTGTCCCTTATTTCTTTATAATAGCACAGATCTGTGATAACAGTCGGAAATACATCTGTTTGCACAATTTGACTTTTCTTGTTGCGTGTGATAAAATAAGGTTATTGGTCTAACTAGGTCATCAGTTGAGTGCATTAGCACCTGGATGGCTGAACTACGTACGTCTCAGTAGTCACATTTTCGCTGCATTTCTATCCATTGACACGGTAACTAACAACTTTTCTACGAACAGCATCAACAACATAACCTCCCCATGGCAATTTGTAATTGTATTTCTTTTATAATATGTCATAAAAATATACATTACAAAATGGAAAATACTAGAAGCAGTTTTCCACGTTTATATGATAAATTTATTGTAACATGATTAAATCTCGCAGTACGAGGATTTGACCCAGTCTTGTTTAAATACCCACAAGCAAAGACATATAGTTATTGCATAAGAATAACCCATCGTTATGTTGCACTAAATTATGATGTTTTTCGTGCTCATGAAGTAATTTCCTATTGAACATCCCATGTTAGAGTAATTACACCTGTTTTTGACATATTCGATATAAAATTTCGATTTGTTGCGTGATTTGCTTGAGAGAAGCTTAATTACATTTCACATTGAATTGCCTTACACAGGTAATGAGGCAGAAACGCCTGAATGCAAGGAATTATTTCAATATCAAAATCAAAGAAAAAAAATATTTGAAAGAATCCCAAAGGTAACAATTTATCTCGTCATTCTCGTGTAGACGTAGATTGTTAGGTGTTAATGGATTTGGTAGTGACTTTTGATCTTTATTTATCATTTACAGCTCATCCTTTATTGGCAAAAAATATTATTACAACGTGTAAAAAAATTCAAATATTATTTCTTAACAATAGATCTGCAAAGGCCAAGGCAGCATAAACCAAAAGCGTTATAATTATATAGGAACTGATAATACAGCAATATTCAGCGTTAGTTTCAACACGTAGATGGTGTTACAAACCTTTATAAAACGCGGTATATGTTCTGCCATATATCACACATACGTCGTATATGTATCACTCATAAGAGATATTGTCTTAAATTCATCATTCGTGATACTATGAAATTTTGTGGCTGTTGGCCAGACTTTATGTTCACCTTTATCATAAATTTTTCAAGTCTTCTTTCAGTTATTTCATACCTATATTCCTGGGGGAGATATGACAAGGTGTTATCTTATAGGAGCAGTAACAACTACTGTGTCTGTATACAACTATGTCATGTGGTGCAATATCCTCTAGTAAAATTAATGTCATTTTTTACGAAATTCAGCGATATACTCGTATATATCTTCACTGATGCTATTAAAGAATCAATTTTGGGTATACGTGGCTAACAGCATTGTCTAATTGCATGCTATTTTATTGGATGTAACATTTACTGCTAGAATATAGAAGAATTTACATCATCGCGCGGTAGAAAATAAATTACTACTAAATCAATCAATCTTTATCAGCACATGACTCTCGTTCGCGCTCCTGGACATCTAAAATAAACATTTACGATGTATATTCAAACGTAATTAGGAAGCATAATTAAACGAAGCATAATCTACGTTGCTAAAAATTGGTACACTCATCTCTACAGCTCAATCTGCGTCTTCAGTGGATGTTCTTGCTTGGAAGATTTGTTCGGCTTCAGTCAAAAATATTATTGGATTTTATTTGGTTTCTTTGATGTCTTGACTGTATTTTTTTCCCAAAACACCAAACAAAAAAGTCTTTTGGGGAAAAAATCCATATCTTCAATATGAAAGGTCAAAATTTTTCAATTGATCGTCGGCTTTTCCTCCCAGCTACATACACTTATATCATTAGATTTATAAAATTACTTCGAGGACTGTTATATATCAAAAATGTGAAAAATATCAAATTTTAACAATTTGTCATAAAATTTGTATTATCAGAAAGACATTCTTCGTATTCAGAATACAATTCGATATGTCTGATGTGCTCGCATGTCCCACAAAAAATTCTGTCGAAACGCTCAAAACGCTCATTCCAGATCCCTTAAGGCGTCTATAGTCATGATAGCTGTGTTTCTTACGTGGTAAGAATTTTATGACGCGCATCCTTTATTATCTCTTCATATTTTCTATTAGGTCTTGGTCTCTAGGAAATCTACCTTTTGCAGTTCGTGTAGGGAGCTGACAGATATACATATACTCAAAATCAAATCGTCCCCACCCAAGTAGTGATAAAATCGCCTTCGCGGGAATCGGTGAAAACCATTGATAGGAGATAATATTGCGTTTGCATATCTCCACCGAATAATTCAAAAAGAAACTATACGTAGCTACGATGCATCAAATGTGAAGAAAATCGGCTAGTGAGAGATCAATTTGAATTTGAAATTTTGCAAAGAATTGAACAACACTCGACAACAAGATAAATATCGCAGGTGTACTTTGATTGGCAAGGCAATAAACATTTACAGAATGTCTGCTGTCTTTCTGTTTGTTTTTCCATCGATGTTGTCAATGCTCAGGATCACATTTCCTGATTGGTATTAATAATATTATTTATAAGATTCAGTCATACCAATTTCTATCCTTTAATGAGCAGTGAGCAATGCTTGGCATGTTTGTTCGTATTAGCAATAGTCACACTAACGATGCCTTCGATAGGTTTGTCATTCAACACAATGAATCGGTTGGTGAGATCTATGTCAGCTTAGAGGGTTAAAATGCAAATTAAAGAATAATACAAAGCTGTCGTCTGTTGTACATATTTACAGTAAATGCGTCGGGAAATGATTAGTGTGTAATACAATGTATAAGCAGCTGTTAAGTTCTATATTTACAAGGAATAACTTAAGTCCATCCACATGATCCAGGGCTACTAAAATGATTGCGTACAGTCTTTTTTTCTTCTTTTTTTTGGAGAGGTTACTTTAGTAACTACATAAGCTTTAGTAAGCAGAATAATATTATAAAATATGTAAGCAACTATGAAATGCATTTCGGACATTGATACCGTAAACGTTCGCCTAATGGCGCTTTTGGATTCTTAGAAATGTGAGAGCGCCATCCTTGTAAAATCTCAACAGCATTAAGGATACGTGTATGTTAAATTGAGCAACCTGGACATAATGCCTCAGAAAAATATCGTGACATGACCCAATACTTTAGGTCACTAGGTTAGTTGCTAGAGCAGCAAATGTTTTGGGGTTTCTTCAGGTATTCTTTCTCAAAGTGCCATTGGACTTAATTTGTAAATCGCTTCATACGTTATACCTAACTCATTTTGGTAAATCTTTTTATAACATTGTAATTTCTTCATATTTTTTAATATTCTTCAGTTCAAAATTACACCATTCTATTGTCTGACCCGTTAGCTCAGTCGGTAGAGGGTGCGCCTTGAATGGTGAATGGTACTTGTTCGAATCTTGATTTCTGCCCCCACTTTTGTGTGAAGAAGGGTCAAGAAATGTTTTTGGATTTTGTCCCCATTTTACGAACGAATATTGTGATTTTTTTTTAAATTTAATTTTAATTTTCTTATATATTTTTTTTAGATAAATAGGCACTGCGAACAAACGGCAACAAAAACCGCTGACAAAATTTGCTCCACCTGCTACCTATCAATGCGTGATATATTCCACTACATTTAACAGTTAAATGACCTTTGAAAAATAGAACGGCCTCAATGTTTCAAATTGTGTAACTACATTACTTTATTCATTTATGCATTATAAATGATTAGCTATTTTTTTTTTCTTAAAAGGATCGAACCCAAGTAGATCAGACCATTGATCATATAATTATCAGACCACGAAGTAGTTACGTAACTCCGTGATGGTATCGGAACAAAGCACTGTACGTATGGCGATCATTACGATCACGCTATTTTGGTATGCCTTTTTGTGTACTGATTGTTTCGATCGTGGTTCATTACTTAAGAGCATGGCACGGAATAGGCCTGGAAGCGGCGCTAGAAATTAGCATGAGGCCACATTGATATGTAAATAGCGTATTGTTATTTAAATTTGCGCCCAGACGTATTGAGGGCGACAGTCATGTTATCCAGACGGAGAATGGCTGCATATATGCCGGGCATGTGAATTTGCTGAGTGAAGGCTGATAATCACCTTTCTGTATAGGTGATAAGCTAGTATATTTCGTGTACCAGTTGGTTATAACAAAAAATTAGTATCTTATTAAATATATTAAATGTATAAACTTTGAAAGTTACATGAATTTGAAGAGCAGAGCTTCGAAATCTAGCTAAGTCAGGTGATGTGAAATTCTGCTGCGTGACCCCCTCTGCGTGGTAGAATTATATTCATAAAACATTGAATTTAACAGATATCATGGGCAGCCAACCACGATTTATCAGCATTTAAAATATATGTTAATTAACAAAGATAAATAATAAAGAGTACAAATGGCAATTAACTAGTAAACAAGCCTGAAATCTTAAAATGTTACCACGTGTTTTCCCGAACACATGATATGTCACCATGTGACCACTATTCAGATTTACCGTAAATATTTGGGGTATGCTTGCACATCATGCACATACACTGTGCATTTCTTTACCTTCGTATAAAATCAATAATTCATGCTGGGAGCCAAGTAACATTGTCTGCTCAGCGCAGATTGGTATTTTATTTTACTTGAGAGCATAATAGAAATACATAAAACGAATCATGGCGCCATGATGGAAGGTCAGGTCGGGTATCAAAGGTTATTATAACTTAAATACTACTTGTATTTCCCACCTTGCCTCTGTCACATATTTCCTTCATATTATTGACAGCAAGTCCTAATTTTGACTTTGCTACTGCAAAATGTCATTTCATATCAAATTAGTAGACTTTCTTTGAAAAAACATATCACTGGTGCCTGATGGGAATACCCGTCCGCCATTTCATTAAACTGGATCGTTTTCGCCTGGTTTGTGCCCAGATGTATTGGGGGCGTGCTATACTCTCATTGAACAGGCAAAGTTCGCAAAACTAACAACGTTGTTATTTGCCAAACTCAATTAACATGATCCAAGGGGTCGAACATGAATTATTCATAACGAGCTATAACGGATCGATAACTGGCCTCACTTTCTAGCTAGTAAACCAGCTGAATTGTTCATAGATTTTGCGTTGCTAATAGAACAACCGTGAATTTAGTGTCACCCCCTTGAGCATGATCCCGTTGACATAGTAACATTACGTAACTTCGATACCGGGCTTCGATACTGAATAGTTGTTGAGTGCACATAATATGGAAAGCCATTGGGGTATTGTGTGCCTTCCAAAGTGCCTTATAACATGTTCTCATTGTGTTGTGGAATCCTAGCCAGTATTCAATGATAGCTATAGAGGTCTTGCGTTTATCGATTGGCTCCAAACAAAGGGTTTGAACCGTGTTTCTTCCCCGTAATCATGGTGCAGTGCAGTCCATTCAATCAAATGTTGTCATCAACCTATTTGATCGTAGTGCATTTTGTTATGTGTGAGACGAACTGTCGCGGTAGATGCAATCATGCATGCTTTTGTTGAATGCATTTGAGTAGTCCGCCATATTTACGGGATGATACGTCATATGCACAGCCTCTATACGCCGTAGAAGTGACGTCATAATCGGATTAACTACCATAGCAATAGATGAATACAATTTTTGAATATACCGCGCTGCACTGCAGCAGGTTGCACTCATATATATATGCACTCAATACCGCTCTTTTCAAATAGACTAATCTTACAGGTACAATCTATGGTTCAATGCATCGGTACCGCATGAACGTTGTAGTGCGGGGCGATATAGCCAAAATTGTATTCATCTATTGCTATGGTAGTTAATCCGATTAACTACGTCACTTCTACGGCGTATTCAGTTGGTCGTTGTATGATTTTGTTCGTTCACTCATTCAAATTTATTTATATCATTTGAAGACTGAGCCTATTATGATACATCATCCGTGGAACAGTTTCAAACAAATATAGCTAGGGATTATTGGGGCAGAGGTTATCTTTTGAATCCTCTTAGAGGGCTATCATTTTTTTTTTTTTTTTTCGTGGTGTCCCAAATTTACAAAAAGTCTGCGTCAATAAAATTGCGCACCCCCTATTTCGGCAACAAAAATTTTATGATACCAAACCCCAAAATTGTATTGAAATCAGTCTTTTTGAATAAAAATAACACACTTTCTGTGGTCATCGTGTGACTCCCTACATTTTAATCATAAAACATTTTACTATTATTCTTTCCAAGACTTTATGACCCCCGTATATTTGGGACCCCCCCCCCTTTCGAATAAAATGATATACCTCTTATGACCACTGATGCATAGGCAAGGACACTCGCGCGAATTGAAAGACTTGTCGCACGCGACAGTTCGTCTCACACACATAACAAATGCCTATTACAACATTTGATTGAATGGATTGAGTTACTCTAAAATGAAACGATAAAAACAAAGAATCATGAAAAAAGACACATACAAGATAAAATAATAAAATTATATAAACAATGTTAAAGATAAAATCAAGAAAATAGAAAATAAAATTTCCTCAAATCAAAAAAACAAAACATTGACAGACATCATTACTGCATGAGATTCGAACCATCAATCTTCTCCACAAGTTCTATTTATCCTCACACTATAGTCTAATGCTCTGCTCACTGGGCCACAACGTACCAGGTGTATGATTACCGCATTATCATGAACAAGTTTGTTCGATCTTGCTCATAATTGTATGTGTCGATAGGTTTCACCCTTTAACTACACGTACCCTTAATGATCAGTGATAATAGTCGGCTTTTACAGGGATGGCGCTCTCTCATTTCCATGAGCTCCATAGCGCCATTAGGCGAACGTTTACGGTAGAATACCTTGATGTGATCAAAATGAGACTGAGGTTATACAAAATGCGGTCAGACTATAACGAAGAACATGATATCCAAGTCACGTGGTAACGCAATCGCGCTATTTTGTGGTAATAGTGTCCGAGGCTGTAAAAAACGTTTAAATAATGGGTTCGGCTGCGCGTCACCCATTATTTACGTTTTTACTGCCTCGGACACATTATTTGGGTATAAAGGATAATGCATTACCCTTTATATCTTTATAGCAATTTCGATTTTAAGCGCTCCACAGACTCCGAGTATTGTATGTACAATATTGTATGCAACATATCTACGTTATTGTATCTATTGCCATTCTATTTCCAGAAAAGTTCTAACGAATGTTTGATGACGAAAAATCGATAATATGTTACATGTAATATCTAGTAGAAATATATTATCGATTATACGTCATCAAACATTCGTTAGAACTTAAACATTACTGGAAATAGAATGGCAATAGATTAAACAACGTAGATATGTTGCATACAATATTGTACGTACAATAAAAAGTCTGAATACTGCTTTAAACTGGTACATATTGATTAGTGTTTGTTCAGAACTTCTTTAATAATTATTCTTTTAATTCTTGCACAATGTACATTATAGTATCTTATTAGTAATACATATAAATGGCTCATGTGGTCAGGGATAAAACAAAACGACATAATCTGTACGAAGTGGATACTATGATCTTCAATTGTATTTTGAAGACAAATAAATCAACACAGGTAGAATTACCTAGGGCATAAATTACACATTTCAAACTCTACGACCACTTTTGCTTCACCGGTTACTTGACGTTTACTCATACTAAGGATACAGACGTTATAGTTCCTGTGTGCTTTTATCTCCTGTTGACGCTAATCCGGATGAAACAAAATATAAATTAAAACAAAATAGCATTGCTATTATATACAATAAAGAGTGTCAGTTGAAACTCTACATGGTAGCTATTTAGAAGCTATATCTCACAGTACTTCCACGGTGGTATGAGTTTGAAAAGCGAGTTTGATGGCTCATGGGTTACCTTGCCATTTCATTTGATCGTTTTTAGTATGCCGAATAGGTTTTCAACAAACCTTACAAATAAACAAACGGTGCAACGTCACATTTGTGTGTACGGTATAGGATTCTCCAGTCACGTACATTTAAGTCATGTTTCTAGCTGTTACTTGTTTAGTCAAAACAAAATCAGGCACTAATATGACAAAACCCAGAAGTTCAAATGGGATACACCAACATTATGAGATGCAGGTGAAAGTTGAACTGAAGATTTTTTTGTGAGGTGAATAAGACTGTAAAACATCAAATTTGTATGAAGGATGCTACACAAACACGGATAGCGTTGAAGTTTTAATAGAAACTGCAATAAGTTACTTTGGTTACATTAGCCTGTTTGCATCCTAAATTCTTAGTAAGTGTGTGTCGTATTAATTTTTACAAAGACGCTTTATAGGCCTCATTGTTTATATTTTACAGCATATTAAGCGATCACAATATACTTTATATAAACAACAATATGTTTATTTATTTCAATATGGCCAATACGGAAAACATTCTGGCATGATTCCATGGATTTACTGACATACGTGGCCCACCATCTGGATGTAGAGCCCTGGCGGAGACACTACGACCTTACCCCCATCGCAAGAATTGAGATCGTTATAAAGATTATCCCGAAGAAATATGTAATTAATGTCAACCAAGACAAGGTATCTGTTTCTTACTTTGTTAGCCATGAGCAACAAGGTCGGTGAATATTGTAGCAAATTACCACCAATTTTGCCTCCAGATATCTAGTGATAATTACAACATTTCGATTGAACTTGGGCACGTATAGACTAGTATTTGCTTACATCCATTTGTGAATGAAGTTTTGATAAGGTAGATACAATGTACCTCGCGATTTTAAGCTTCCTAAGCCAGTAGCAATATGAACACGGTCTTTATTCTCTTTCTTACAACATAAAATGACATCATGCATCGGTTCAAAACTTTATGCAGTTTTTTTTCTCTCAATCTGAAGATAACAAGAACAAAATGCCTTTTTTACGTTATTTGTAATGCCATGCTTTACTTGTACTGATACAACAACAAAAAACACGAAAGTGGTTTGCTTTTCATTCATATTTCAAATAAATTTATTCAAATCTCTCAAAGAGCAGCCGAATTGCTGAATTACATGGTGATTTTTTTTGATAATACAAAAAAAAAAAAAAAAAGTAGGCCTATATCAAAATAGCAGGTATTTTGAAAATACGTGGTTGTAAGCAAATGAATTGCAAATTACGTATGCAATGTAATAATTAAAAAAATAATATTAAAATATCAAAAGAAATAATTTATACACAGAGTCACGTGGCTGCAAGAGCTATATATCGCCATACATGCATATATTCACACCCACACACAATATCATCCGCGAATAGGCCTACACACCTACAGCAATCTTCGCACACAAATTCAAACTGTTAAAACATCAGAAAAACAACATAATAACAATAAGGACAGGAGAGGGAATCGATCTGACAATAAATAAATAAATAAATAAATAAATAAATAAATAAATAAATAAATAAATAAATAAACAAATAAATAAATAAATTAATTAATTAATTAATAAATAAATAAATAAATAAATAAATAGATAAATAAATAAATAAATATATTTTGCACTTGTAGCCATTGACTTTGGCTGGCTTGAAATCCACTGAGAATCTACACTCAGCGACAGGGATTTAGTATTTTTGGCGTACGAAAAACAGCTGTTAGCATCAAGTATCAATTCTTCCCCTCCCTCTATTTCCACCCTCTACTGCTACGTAACCCCACACCACACTTTATTGTTTTTCACTTGACATAATATAAGGTGCAGTCACCTTGCGCGAAACAAAATAAAGATGAACCAACTGTATTTTGACTGCAATGGCAACGCACAGCCGCCATATACGGTTTTTGTTTTCAAGTTCTCTTCTTGCAATATAATCAACTACCTAAGATAGGATGACAGCTTGGGTATGATTGAATAATATCTTCGCCATGACTACAGGTCCATATAGAAAGAAATTTACCCTGCTAGGCCCGGATTTCATTACACGTTGGTTCGACATTTTGGCAGCCAAGTTGTTAATGTTCCCAGCACCCCACGGCCTGTAAGTTCACCTTACCAATAAAACGTCTCGAATTACACAAGCACATTTGCTGTAGAAAAGTACAGACTACGTACTTATGAAGTTTGGACAGGAACATGTTGTGCAAAGATGCCTAAAGAAATATCGTAATGAATTTGCGTTATCCTAGAAGAACTTTAGGGGTATGTTCAAGAACAGGTGTTTTTGATGTTAGGAAATTGTTTTTACCCTCGCGGAAGAATGAATTTTGAGTCGAAGTGAGAATTTACCCAGACATCTGTTAACGTCAGCAATTCATTTGATGTCAAATTTAACTAAATTGTATATATTAGTTTTATTATAACACATAATAATTTAGTTGAAGTGCATCCAAACAGTGTGCAATGCACACTGTGCATACAGGGGATACAAGTAAAGGGTTCAGAACTTCATATAATTATTTAACGACGACCGAATTCAACTTGCAAAAAGGTAATCATTTGAGTACAAGCCTGCCTTAGAATAATGCGGTAAGTAACATGTTAAACTCAGAGTCTTCCTTTTACAATACAATACACAGTCGCCTACGCATATTTCAAATGACATTTCAGTAAAGTAAACTTTCTGACTAGATTGAAAATTATATACCTCTTACATCCACTTGTGATCATTATGGATTACCATTCTAATTGTATTTTTGAAAAACACTGTCAACTTCGTGGCTCCACGCGTTTGATTGAGCAAATTTAAGAAAGCAGTTTGATATTTTTTCATGCAGCCTCTTATAGCGAGTACACGCTGCTGCATTAACATGGATTCTACTTACCAAGTAGTAGTATTAGAGAGATAATCTGTGAAAACATAGTTTGTAGGGCAAATAAGCGCCTTGCGTGATAGCTAGGGACCTATAATTCCCTTTCAAGAAGATTTCATAGTTATTAACTTAATGTCGTTTGTTATAATGTGGTTTATGATTGTGTGACCTTTAAAAAATTGTAATTCATTTTCAGTGATTTATTGAAAAGAGTATGTCTTATTCATGTTTTATTTAAGAAAAACTTCTGTAATGTCTGTTAGGTGTTGTGTGGATGGCACGCACGGTGGCTCGAATCTTCTTTGGCAACACAACATCTTCATGCTATAAGAAAATAAGTGGTGTGATCAAGCAAAAGTCTGAAGTCGGGTATATTACATTTTCAGTATTCTACACGATTGTGTAAAGCGTTTGTAAATTGAACATTTACTTCCAAAGATATAAACAATTGAAGCGTTTCCAAAATAGTAGACTTATTTGTCTATATCTGGAAATCAATATTGAACATTTACTTCCAAAGATATAAACAATTGAAGCGTTTCCAAAATAGTAGACTTATTTGTCTATATCTGGAAATCAATATTTCCGGTTAAGACTGATTTTACTTGATCACATTACATTATAAGCATTTATTGGGGAAACTGAACATGGTAAAACAATAAAAAAACAAACGATCTACGATAAACAACGACCGGCATTCCAGCTTTATCGAAAGCTGTGTTCAGTGAATCAGAAAGATAAGAAACAGAGCTAGGGGCCAAAACACTCAGAGATGAGGGGAACTATTTTCTTCCGTATATTTGTGACCAAGTCCTATTATAGATATTAAGGGGGTACTACACCCCTGTGGTAAATGTGTGTTTACTTTTGCATTTTTCTCAAAAAATAATAACACACTGGTAACAAAAGTTATGTATATTATTGGGGCAAGGAATCCAATTACTACACTGAAATTTCAGTGACTCAAAACAAGCGGTTCAGTGTATATGATGGGAAATGGGTTATATCCTAGCGGTACCTTATTTCTTATCATAAATAACGAACCGCTTGTCCTGGGTCACTAAAATTCCAGTGTAGTAATTGGATTCCTTGCCCATATAATATACATAACTTCTTAGTTTTTGAGAAAAATGCAAAAATAGACACATATTTATCGAGGGGTGTAGTACCCCTTTAAAGCGTAGTCGATGGGGCACTGAGACTTCAATGAGTCCTAAACCATTACAGAACCATCAACGTGAGCTTCGCTAGGATACAGCTGTCGAAGTGTTAGCTTCAAACTTTCTTTGATCGACTTTTAGTATGGTGTCTTGGGGACCTCATAGAAATGCATTATTATGCGGTCAAATAAATTATGTCACAAATAGCTCCAAGTGAAATCTTACTTTACTTTGCTGTAAGCATGGTAAGAGAAGAAGTCGTTTTAAAGTGGTGGATGGGAAGGGGAAAGGGGGAGGGATCTGTGATAACAGTTGGAAATGCATCTGTTTACAAAATTTGACTTTTCTTGTTGCGTGTGATATAATAAGGACATTGGTCTAACTAGGTTATTAGTTGAGTGCATTAGCACCTGCATGGCTGACCTACGTACGTCTCAGTAGTCACATTTACACTCCATTTCTATCATTTCCATTGACACGTTAACTAACTAATTTTCAACGAACAGCAACAACAACATAACCTCCCATGGCACTTTGTAATTGTATTTCTTTTATAATATGTCATAACAAATATACATTACAAAATGGAAAATACTAGAAGCAGTTTTCCACGTTTATATGATACATTAATTGTAACATATGATTAAATCTCGCAGTACGAGGATTTGACCCAGTCTTATTTGAATACCCACAAGCAAAGACATATAGTCATAACCCATCGTTGTGTTGCACTAAATTATGATGTTTTTCGTGCTCATGAAGTAATTTCCTATTGAACATCCCATGTTAGAGTAATTACACCTGTTTTTGACATATTCGACATAAAATTTCGATTTCTTGCGTGATTTGCTTCAGAGAAGCTTAATTACATTTCACATTGAATTGACTTATACGGGTAATGAGGTAGAAACGCCTGAATGCGGGGAATTATTTCAATATCAAAATCAAAGAAAAACAAATAAATAATATTTGAAAGAATCCCAAAGATAACAAAGACGTATAGTTGCATGTGTGTTTTTTTTTAAATAAAATTTAGCTCAAACAAAAAGGTGTTAATGGATTTGGCAGTGATTCTTGATCTCTATTTATCATTTACAGCAGACTTCCAAAATGAATACTATAATATGCTCGGTAATGTCAATTTCCCGTGTTTTTATCCTTTATTAGTAAAACATTATTATTACAACGTGTAAAAAATAATTAATCTTCAAATATTATTTCATAATAATAGATCTGCAAAGGCCAAGGCAGCATAAACCAAAAGCGTTAACTATAGTAAATGATATACAGCAAACAATATTCAGCGTTAGTTTCAACACGTAGATGGTGTTAAGAACCTTCATAAAACGCGAGATATGCTCTGCCATATATCACACGTATATGTGTCACTTACAAGAGACATTGTCTTAAATTCATCATTCGTGATACTGTGAAATTTTGTGGCTGGCAGCCAGCCCGGGCAGCCAGACTTTATGTTCAATTTTATCATAAATAAAAGTCTTCTTTCAGTTCTTTCAGTACTATATTCCTGAGGGAGATATGACAAGGTGTTATCTTTAAAGAGCAGTAACAACCACCATGACTGTATATGTCATGTGGTGCAATATCCTCTGGGAGAATTAATGTAATATTTTACGATGTTCTGCGATATATCTTCAATAAGACTGTTAAAGAATCAATGGCTTAATTTTGTGTATACGTGGCGAGCAGCATTGTTTGCTTGCATGGTATTTTATTGGATGTAACATTTACCGATTCTCATTCGCGCCCCTTGACATTTTAAATAAACATAATGATGTATATCAAAACGCAGCGGTAAAGGTAAATAGAGAGCAAAATTAAACGTCTACGGTACTACAATTTGGTACACTCACCAGGGCGCTTTCACCCGCTCAAACGGCGTCTTCAGCGGATGTACTTGCTCTGAAGATTTTTTGTTTGCTAGTGATGTTGAGACTCCCCCCCCCCCACCCATTACGTCACAGGTGTAGATGACGTCAAGAAGAAGATGTTGTGACGCCCTCTTCATCCCGGGGGTCAGGAGATTGTTGTCTCAACATCACAACAAATCTTCAGATCAATAACATCCGCCGTTGAGCTCCGGTGAGTGTACCAAATTTGAGTACCGTATTAAAATGTTCAATTTCGCTTTCTAAAATAAACATGTTTCTAATCTACCAAATCTTCTCAGTTTCAAATAATGTTCATCAGGTCGTATTAAAGGATTCAGAAAATTAATAGTTTTACCTGTCAGTTACTATTCTGGAGATCAAAGTTCGAAGGTCACATTTTGGACCACCAAACTTGTCTCAAATTGTTCATTGCGTAGGTACTTGTGCATCGCGCTTTAGATGATTAATTTTTGATAGTCTTTTAAAACATTTATTTTAGTTTCATGATGCAAATTTCTAGAATGAAAATAACTTTGCACCATCTCTTTTATGGTCTTTGTGTGAAATCGTCAGGGTTTATGTTGGGCCTCATGTTTACCTCATTGTCTAAGTCTTAATGTTAACAATGATTTTATCAGCTATTTTGTTAGTGTAGATCATTTTCAGAGTTTCATTAAGTGTAAATGTGAAAATGCGTCAAAGATGTGTTTTTATGTCGTAAGAGTTTTGTGACTCGCGTTCTTATCTGTCTTCATAGAGTGTTTTCTTAGCTAATTAGAATGAGTCCCTGGAAACGTGTACGAATGGAACAGAGCACCTTTTCAGTTAGGTGTTAATAACCAATGGAAAAACAACAGTACACAAATCATATTGATGAATTTATGACTGTTCTCACAACAAAAATTGTTCACTTACGTGAGCTTTCGGCTTGCGGTCGCTAAGCCTTTTTCAAACTGATGTTATTGATCTTGATGAGTGTCACATGACGAGTTGTTGTTAACAACGTCATGTAACAGGATGTTCCGGTAGACACAAATCGTTAATCTGATCCCGTAATATGATTTTTATAAATCGATTTCGTTTGGAACGCAAATTTGGGGAGTTTATAGATATACACACTCAGATACCTCAAATTCAAATCGTCCCTAATACCCCACCCAAGTAGTGATAAAATCGCCCTCGTGGAAATCGATGAACAACATTTGATACAAGATATATTGCGTTTACATATCTCCACGGAATAATTCAAAAATAAACTATAAGTAAAGATGATGCACCAAATGTTAAGAACAATCGGCTAACCTTGTGAGAGATCAATTTGAATTTCAAATTTGCGTTGCATTAAGACAGCACTCTAGTACAAGATAAATATCGCAGGTTTCATTTGATTGGCAGGGCAATATACAGATTATCTGCTGGTTTGTTTTTTGTTTGGCATCAGCAGTAAACAATGCTTGGCATGTTTGTTTATATTTATCCAGAATAATAGCCACACGTTGACTGAAAAGAATGAAACAGAGGATCTATGTCAGCTTGGAGAGTTAAAATGCAAATTAAAGAATAATACAATGCTGTCGTCTGTTGTCGAAATGCTTATGGAAATGGTAATTATAGAACTTAAAAGTTCTATAATTACCAGGAATAATTTTTAAAAGTTTATCCCCATGAACCAGTGCTACTTAATAATTTTAAATATTGTCTTAAAAAGACATGGATGCGAACAATCTAATTTAGAATCAATGTATGTTTGTAAAGTTTGTTCGGCTTATATAATTCTAAAAATATTTGGCTTTTGTTACTGCGCGTCAATAAAGTCCCAACTCACGCTCGCGTAAATTCACATACGTGTGTGCCAGTCACGCATTACACGGCGCCCACCTGCGTGCACGCCATTCTATATCAATACACGGTTATGAGTCTTATTTTGTCCGCCTTAATATAAGCTGAACAAACTTTAGATGTTACTTGAGTAAATCAAATTAATAGGACACTGGGAATATGTTCCAACTTGAGATTAAGTAGTTGTTTATATATGAATACAATAAGTGGTTCTGTACATTGAAGCAGAAATGATTTGTGAAAGCGTTAACATAATTATAAAATGCGGTCAGACTACAACGAATAAGAATAGAATGATATATGCCTACAAGTCAGGTAGTACCGGCCACACTCCTGCCGCTTTGATGTTTGACCAACTCATCACGCCCTCAACGGTGAATCCTGTTGCCTATAAAAGGAAACAGTCAGATGTGATGAGATGCCAGTCTGATGAAACCCCGGGATGAAACCAATAGTGTAGTGGTGAAACGTCACTGAAAAATGTGAGTGATCAACAACATGTTTTAGTGGAATTGGTAAAAAGAATCATGTTACCACACTGCAACAATATTTTCAAAATGTTTTCAAAATGTTATTGTAAAATATTTTTGGCAAACATTTTTGCCAAATATTGTGTCACTTGAACACTTAAATAACATTATGTTATACTATTCGCAGTAGGTAATATCAACAAATGTGTTTGAATGTAATTAAAACGTGTTATACCCTTTATATAACCAAACATTTAAACGTTTTCTTCCAACCCTTTCTAACCTTTTGCAAATGATGTCAAAAACATTTTGTGTTTGCTGGGAATACACATATAATCTTTCCTTTTTGACAAATAAACCAACACAATTAACCATAAAATAACTGTTATCTGGCCACGTTAGCTTCACTAGTCACCTTTCGTTTACCATTACTATGGATCTTGGCATAATAAATGTTACAGGGTTCCTTTGTGTGAAACCTATTCCCTCTTGGAGCCAATTAACTTTTTCAATCTGTCTCGTGTTGAATTTTACATGATCTATATAATTCTTGATCAACTTATATAAATTAAAACAAAATAGCCTTATTATTTTGATTAGAAGAATGATTCTTGAACTATATTATAATCCCATAGTACTTGCATGGTGATTGGAGTTTGAAAAGCGAGTTGATGACCAATGGGTTATCTTGGCATTTTATTTGATCCTTTCTAGTGTACCGAATGGCTTTTTAACACATTCCTTCTATCATAATCTGTATGTTCCTTAACTTAATCCAAATGGATGGTGGATTAAACCACTAATATGACAAAACCAAAAGATGCAAAAAAAGTTAATTGTTATGGTTACATTACTATGTTTGCATTGTGTATGCTATAGGTAGCAAAATAGATAAGTATCCCAAATTACTAAAAAAATCCATTTTAATCAATTTTGCAGAAGAATATTATTATAACACAGTACCCCCATGGATTTGTTAACAAAACAGCTTCCTGAAACATGTATTCTCAAGTATACCTTCCATACATGTCCAATTGTCATACACTGTTCATAACTGCACACACTACAGTCTGTCCATATAGAAGTACAAATCAAATCTGTGCCATCGGGGGTCGATGCTTTGCGTCACACGCGAACGCGACGCGACGCGTAAAGAGCGTTGTGCGCTCGGCAAGTACAAATCGCGCAGCAATTGTCGCGCCAAAGAAGCATCGCACTGCAATAATTATTCTCATACCTCCAGTTTCCGAGGTCTATTTACTTTGTACTTCTATGTGGATAGACTATAGGATGTATGATCCCCCTGGCAGAGACTTTAACGACCTTACCCCATTGCACGACTTCAATTGAGCTCGTTCCGGTATTTGCTTCTTTCCAATATGAGGTTATTATCCCAACGAAGAACCAAGACAAGGTATCAGGTTTTTTTTTACTTTGTTAGCCATGAGCAACAAAGTCCGTGAATATTGTAGAAAATTACCTCCGACCCCATTTTGCCTTCAGATATCGTGTGATAATTACGACATTTCTGTTGAACTTGGGCACGTGTGTAATAAAATTGCTTACATCCATTTGTGACCGAAGGTTCATAATTTGTAATAGTGTGTTCATACAATGATAACGGTATGTGTTTTAAGCGTCTTAAGCCATTGGCGGTATCTGTATGCCCTGTCAGGCAAAATAAAACGGCGACTGATCTTCTTAGGTATAAAACCTACTCGACTACAATTGTCTCTCAACTAAAGATAATCTTACATTATTTGCAAAGCGATTGTGATACAAAACGAAGAATACGCAAATGGTTTGCTCTTTGTTCACGGTAGACTAAAATCTATTTTTACACTAGATTCTAGTTAAAGACAAGGAAATATTATGTTCGTGTCTAGTATTTTCTTACGTACCAAAAACAGCCATAAGCATGTCTCAAGTGTCCATATCGTCCCCTACCTCTATGTCCACCTTGTATTACTACGTAACCCCACACCACACTTTGTTGTTTTTCACTTCACACATTAGGTGCATACCGTGCAGTCACCTTGCGCGAACAAATATAAAGAAGATGAGCCAACTGTATTGAAACTGCAGTGGCAACGCATAGACGTCATAAATGGCATTGTTTTCAAATTATATTATCAAGTACATAAGATAGGATGACAGCATGGATTTGATTGAATAATATATCTCCACCATGTCTACAGTAGAGGTCCAGATAGAAGGAAATTTACCCTACTAGGCCGGGATTCATTACACGTCGGTTCGACATTTTGGCAGCCCGGTTACTAATGTTCGTGGTACCCCAAGGGCATGTAAGTTCACCTTACCAATAAAACGTCTCGAATTACCCAGGCACATCACTCATACGCTGTCGAAAAGTACAGGGTGCGTACTTATGAAGTTTGTGCAGGGAACAGGTTTGTGCAAAGATGCCTAAAGAAATATCGTAATGAAATTGCGTTATCCTAGAAGAACTTTAAAAGGGGTATGTTCAAGAACAGGTGTTTTGGTTGTTCTTACCCTGGCGGAAGAATGAATTTGAAGTCGAAGTGAGAATTTACCCAGTCATCTGTTAACCTTAGCAATTCATTTAATGTCAACTTTAACTAAATTATATTAGTGCTATTATGCCAGAGAATATTTAGTTGAATTACATCTAAACCTTTGCTTTGTGAATACAGTGGGTACAAGCAAACGGTTGAAAAATTGTCTACATTTTCAAATATTTCAGTACTAAATATATTCAGTGAGGATCGAAATCAATATCAGCTTCCTAAATTATTTGAGTACAAACCTGACTTTGAATAATGCAACAGCTCTGATGAAAGACCCATTAAATAACATGACAAATCTCTCTTAGACAATAAAATACACAGTCCCTTACGCATATTAGAAATTGAATTTCAGTAAAGTAAACTTTCTGACTTACCTTTTAGCTTTACTTGTGATCATTATGGATTACCATTCGTTTATTTATTATATTTTTGACAAAAAGTTTCATATTTCAAATATTTCAAATGAAATTTCAGTAAAGTAAACTTTCTGACTAGATTGAAAATTATATACCTCTTACATCCACTTGTGATCATTATGGATTACCATTCTAATTGTATTTTTGAAAAAACACTGTCAACTTCGTGGCTCCACGCGTTTGATTTAGCAAATTTAAGAAAGCAGTTTGATATTTTTTCATGCAGCCTCTTATAGAGAGTACACGCTGCTGGCATTAACATGGATTCTACAAACCGAATAGTAGTATTAGAGAGATAATCTGTAAAAACACAGTTTGTTGAGCAATTAAGCGCCTTGCGTGATAGGGACTCATAATTCCCTTTCAAGAAAATTTCATAGTTATTAACTTTTAGTCGTTTGTTGTATGAGGAATTATGATTGTGTGACCTTTATAAAATTGTAATTCCTTATTAGTGATTGCTTTTGAAAAGAGGATGTCACATTCTTGTTTCATTTTCATTTTTAACTGCCGTAATCTATGTAAGACGTTGTGTGGGTGGCTAATGGTGGCTAATCAATCTTCATTGACAACACAATAAGCTCAGAAATGTTCTTAATTTGTAAATGACCATTGTATTTATCCACAGCAGTAAAAACGCATTCCAGCATGCATTGCTGAAAAAGATTTCTTCTTTCAACGCTTCTTTAATGTTCTTATTCATTTCATGTAGCGCAGGGGCGCAGCTTGCAGGAGTCTCAAGGGCCCATGGACAAGGCACAGTGCGGAACCCTTAACATCTTCTTTGTTAGCCCTATCCCTAACCCTCTTCATTTTCGCTTTTGCTTGGAGCCCCTTAACCCCTCCACTCCGCTTGCTACGCCCCTGATGAAGCGTACATATCTGACACCAGTTCAAATACAATGTAGCTTTAATAGTGAAAAGTTTATTAATTGCCGCTAACATTAAACAGGCAGTAATGAGTATATTGAAATAAATAAATAAATGATATCTGATAGTAACAAAGAGTATTCATGCAATTTGCCAAAAACTTTAAAAAATGAGTAAATGCTGGCAGTAATATTTTACTACATGTAGACAGTAGGCCTGCAAAGTGTAATACAACATTTTCGAGCTTTCGTCAAAGGTCATCCAGGGGTCAACTGAGGTCATAGGTGAAAACTACCTCATACGACTGTCATATAGGGCGGTCATATTTGTGTCAACCAATGTCATTCATGGGTCAAATCTTCATGAAGCCAGAAATGCCGCGTCTCTAAGTATAATGTATAGTGATATTTGTGCCTCTTCAGGCACAATAGCTTTAGTGGTAAATTAAATGAAATATTTTCTTGGCTTGAAAAGTACGTACTTTTAATAAAATTTCGTATCTACTATCACAAATGATTTTCAGCAACTTTTATTGTCATTTTTTCATTTCATACAACTGGCTACAAGATGAAAGGTACGTGCGTTATCCTAATTTGACCTACCGATCTTGTTTCACTTTTATGGTCATTAAACAAATGTCAATTGTCGCATTTAACTCATTCCATTCCCTTACGTCACATTAACAGCTTTAACTATACATACCAGCTCTACAGCAGGGTAGACATGAAGCTAAAAGTGCTCTATTTAACGATTACGTAGGAGAGATGTTTCATATGGACAAATCATATGTCACAATGTTCAAAAGAGTCTGAAGAATCTGTTCTGTTATGTTGTCAAATTTGAAGCCTGTGCGTTCTATTTCTATTACGGCAAATCCACGCTACTTAAGGATTTTTCTGATTTTTTTCTGAAAGAAATTTAGTATTTGGTGTGGATAATACATGACATGACACATTTAAAATCTATGGATAAAATCATCACTTCGTTCAATACATTAGATTTATGAAAATGAAAGTAAAAATGACATTTCGTAGGTATTTTTTATCGAGTTTTGACAAAAAATTACATAGGAATTATTTTGAAAAATAATTAACTCTATACGTCATGAAAAATGCATCCATTTATTGAGATAGATGTTTGGACCACAAAAGTCAATCACAACATTTTTCAGTGGCGAAGATTTCTTTTTGACATTGGGGGATGGGGTTGGAACAAATTCTTAAAGTATAGTGAATTCAGCACCTTTTAAAGTTTATGGTACAAATGCGCGCGAAGCTCGCGAAAAATTTGCCATTTTGAAGCAAAAATGTTGAAATATGGTACAAAAAGGGAATAAATTCGCACTTTGGGGGCTAAAATGGACAAATATGAGGCTAATTTGGTCAGAAACCCACATACAGGCGTCAACATTGGGGGATGATTGTATGGACCATCCCCCTGACAAAATATTGGGGGATAAATCCCCCCCCCCCGGATCTACGCCTATGACATTTTCATGCGACCTCCAGCCGTTGGTGGTGTCCTTCTTGTCCTTTCACATGGTATTTCTAGTGGAGAGTCATATATTTTGGAAAGTTCAGGCCCGTCCCTTTCTTGTCTCTCTCACTTTTCGGAGCTTTCGAAGGTTTATCGACTATACAAAACACGTTTTAGTTTGTCTTCTCTATAAGTAATAGATAGATAATCTTCTATGCATGTTCAAGTTTGAAGTTTAGTTTTTTAATCCCTCAGCTATTGTAAGGTAAGGTTTAATATAAGATACATTTCGTTCTTGCCTTTTTTCATTGCATTTACATTGTGAGGTGTTTTGGTCTTATTCTTCTCATCTTGTTTTTTAATGGTTAGCAAATGTAAGGTAGCTTCGTAATTTGCTCAATTTGCTGCATTAAAGCCTACGGTAAATCCACCCAATTCATGTATCAGCTATAATACTCGGGAATCGTGCCCACAGCTCACATATTCAAGTAACTAAATTGTTCAAATTAAAATGCAATTTAACACCAACATCCAAAATCTGATATTCATTGTATTCTTTACCTTTCCTTAAAATCCAGGAATAGGATATGTTGCTACTGATTTGTCGATACCCTAAATGGTAATTTAAACTAATTTAACTAAGTCCCGTTAGCGTCCATCGCTACGTCTTTACTACCTGCAGTATAAATTAAGCATATACAATTAAAAAAAGTAATAAAAATGCAGATTTTTAATTTGTTTTAAAACAATGACTAAACAATACTCATTCCTATTCATGCTGACAACAGATTGTTCGGGGCTTTAGTGTATGAAGTAGACCAACATTTATTAAATCCAAAATAAAATACAGGGTGTCCCAGAATGATTTATACCGGCATTTCTATTGGTCATATTGTTTTGCATTTTAAGTTCTACATATATTTAGCTTTCTCAGATTTCTTAGATTTCAAAAATTGGATGTTTCTAGTAGAAGTTAGAGAGGATTGCGTTAAAAGGATGAATTCCAAGTTTTGACAAAGCAACCTATTTTGAAAATCTGTAAAATTACTAACCGTTCAGCACAAAGTTATTTGGAAAATGTTATGCAGTATATTAAGTTGTGTCCTGTTCTTACTGCTATTAAATAGTCGTTTATTTATGATGTTACGAAGCAATCATTGTAAGGAATAAAGGATGTGCTACGCTTGAGTGACCTTAAGCTATTCTTTCTTTGGCGGCAGCTTTGTAGACAATTATTGCGGTGTGTGAGTTTCATCATTTGAAATACCGGCAGAGATGGATTTTTCATAAAAGTATAGAGATGGTTCGTCCTTAGTGTCACATTATATTGGCAAACCCACAGCTATGTGTAGAAGAAGATTAAAAGTTACTGCGGAGGATCCTTGAGGAAGTTATATCCTCTGTAATAATGAAATTTTTGGGTAAAAAATGGGGTAAAAATCACATACAAAGTATGTTTTTCAACCTAAATATCTGATGTCATATTGAAATGTTTCACTTAATTCCACATATGTATTTCCTATAAAAGAGTGTAGGATTTCTCCAATATATTGCACAGTGCGGCTGAACGAATGGTGATAAAGGATCCATGTGTTATGAAGCATATGCGCTGTAAGTTACACACATGAAGTTGTCGTCCATTTTCAGTATAGCAATGTCACGCAAGCTATTTCCATGAAAGTCACAGAATAAGTAGGAGACATGTGTGGCATTGTATTGCACTTATTAAGATTAGATACTCTGTTGACTATATATTTTTGATATTTTGTTCAAACACGGTATAAATCATTCTGGGACACCTTGTACAATTGCATTAGTTTATGGAGTCATGAGTAAAGCCTTACCTGACTAATAACCAGTTCATGAGTGTGAATGCGACATTTGCAATGTATTTTACTAGAGGACAATTCGAGGCCGTGTCTCGTTCAAGTTCTATTTCCTTTATTATTACGTGGGCACCATCATCATTTCCCACTCAATTTCAGTGAAAGACTTGGTAGGTTTTTAAAACATTATTTATTTATTTTAAATTTCCCAGTGAATTCATAAATCTATTGATAAAACTGTTAACTATGCTAAGATTTTCAAATACTTAATGAAACATCAGCAATATCTTTCTCCCAATTTAAGTTTCATTTCCTTTATGATGGGGAGGGCGCCATATCCTTTACCTTTTTCTATGATTAAGACCAGCCAAGGTGTTTCCGGTGAGTTTGTTATCCAGCATAGCTCTTATATCTTATTAGATAAATAAATAAATAAATAAATATTTTAAACGCCGTTTCATTAAATTAATATGAAGCACATGACAACTATTGTAAATTAAGATGGGTTTTTTTATAATCTATGTTTTAAACCATAAACCATGAACATAAATAATTGAAAACCAGAGAGTCCAACACAATAAATAACCCATATAGTTTCCTGCAAAATTCATATGTTTTGCTCAGTTTAATCGCATAGCCCATCGATGGGGAATATTTGTTTTGAACATGAGCGATACTCATTGACAACGGGGATGAAAATCTGTATCCTTGCTAAGAATAGAACAGATCAAAATAACCATTTAAAACAAATAGAAACCCCCACAAGACTTATAAACTTTGACTACGCTTTTTATGGAGGACATTAAATTTTGCTTTATCGCTTTAAAATTGTAATCAAGTTTTGATTCCTGAGAAAATCTCCAGAGATAACAATTCGTGTGGCTTGTCAAACACGTTATTGTATTATTTGGCACGACGTCTAAGCCAGGCATCAAAGAGGAGGATTTTGAAACTTTATATATTTATATAACTTTATATATTTTTGAAACTTAACTTCCCACGACCCATGATTTAAAGGATGGTTGATTCATCTAGTACCGATTGTAGAAAAGGAATGACAAAAAATGGCGAAATATTATGGTACCTTTACCAGGCAAAAACAACTTTTCTAGGTATTGTTGAGATGATGCCTTCATAAAAGAAAGTTTCCTATTACTAAGATAGCTTCAGAGACGGTTTGTATATTTGAAGGGGCAACATAATCAACCATAAGGCACGCTGTTTTACCGCCGCGTCCAGAAGCTTAATCGTCACCACACTCGCAAACATACAGTGAACGAGTTTGATTGACAGATGACGTCAGACGCAAACTAGTCTTTTTAATTATGTCTTCAATTAAAGCATTAGATTAATTAATCAAAATAACGAATCAAAGCTAAATAGTGTTTGAATATTTACCTTACGTTTTACACCAATGTTTGTTTTATACACCTTTTTCCCTACTTCCCATCATGCAATATTTCGAGTGTCATAAAACACGGCTTGTGCCTTCATCGGAAAAAAGTGCAATACTAATACTAATCAGCATCCGTATCATTTTTTGTTAAAATTACGTAAACAATAATCTCTTACACACATGTTCTACATCGCTCAGATGTAGAATCAGACTAATGTCAGGACACGCAGTGATATACTATTAGCGTCCGTTTTTATTTTTTAGAAATCTTTAAAATTACGCAAACAATAATCTTTTACACTGATGTTCTACATCGCTCAGATGTAGATTATCAGCGTTCGTTTTATATTGTTAGAAATATTACAAATTACGTTCTTACTTTGCTCTATAACTGCCTCACTCGTGTCACTCGTGTATTTAGTAATTGGTAATATTGAAGGACTTAACGATTATGTAATCATTATGCCCATAAAAATCAAATTACAATAATTGCAAAAACCATCAGTTACACTGACACGATATGGAGTTAATGGTGCATGATGGGAAAAATAGAAAAAGTGCTATTGACCTTGCTATGTTTGTGTGTCACTCGATGTCGTTATGTCATGTGCTTTTAAAGATCCTATTACAGGGAGAATTGATACCTCTAGTAATTAAAGCAGTACTTTTTTTGTATGTTAAGTATTGAACATCAATATCACAGGCTCTTTGAATATATTAAACCTGTTGCACATCTTCAAAATTTTCTGAAATTTAAACTCTTGACAATTTATTTCAAGTTAGCTAATGATTCTACACTGGAAATATACATCAGAAGGATTTTTTGGGAAGCAAGTCTGACAAATATCGTTTTATAAATTCCTTGGCATTAAGCGGGGCCATTTTATTATGCGAAGAGGGATGTTTGTAGGTGTTTTTTTCAGTGCATTAAAACGCTCAAATAAGTGCCCATACAACATGTACAACATGGGCTATCCCTGGTGCTCATTGCAGCAAAAATTAATTAAGTACCTGTGTGGAAGAAGGGCACAACTCCACCATTTTACAAAAACAAAAGTCCCAAGCATTTTATTGAAGAAAGCCCAACGCCTGGAGTATGGGCTTTCTTCCACAAATATTGGGAATATTATGCAGATGGAGATCATGGAGTTGGTCCCTTCTTCCTCTTAGGTATTCAATTTTGACCCACCCAGGCTAGGGTGATCTATCAACCTTCGCGAGGATGGGGATTTGATGAGGCCCATTAATATTTACCTTCAAACTATTGTGACATTGAGATCAAGCTAAATATTATTATGAGGGTGCATCCATATTATGACGTTATAGCGCAGTAACACCCATTGATAATGGTACCATAGATTATCAAAAGATAATCTATGATGGTACCAAATAAATTTGAACAGGACAGGGATTGGTATAGAATTCCATGTTGTACCACTCGCTGCACCCGCTATTATTGTAACTGTGAAGTCATCTATAAATCCCGGGAAAATGTTATATAAAGCAGACAACAGTTACTAATTGCAATTATTCATCAATTTCGAAATAACAATTTCGGGTTCAAACAAGTACAAATTGCATATGTTTTACAGTATAAATACATTAAGTAAGTATTGTTCTAATTCACGAAATGTCTTAATAATCGCATAGTAATTTCATTGGTAAAATATTTTTTCATGAGTTATACACATACACAGATCAAGGAGTCGGGGATAAAAGAAAACGACACAATTTTTTGAAATATGAAATGGATATTAGATTAATCGAATTTTTGATTGTATGGTTTTAAGACAAATAAATAAACACAGATAGAATCACCTAGGGCATACATTACACATTTCAAACAATGCCACTAGTTTTTTTAATACCTGCAGTTCACTCACACGAGAGAACTTGACATATGAGTGCTATAAATTGGGTTATAGCTTCTTTGTGTAAGATCCATTAGTTCTTGCAGCCAATTATATTTCTTAATCTATCTCATGCTGATTTGACATAGCCTACTCTCTAATAATACGTTATTCTTCCTTGGACACTACTTCACTTATATAAGTTAAAACAAAATAACAATGCTATGTTTTATTAGAAGAATGATTCTCATTTCAAACTATATATGGCAGCTATTATAAGCTATATCTCATACTACTTGCATGGTGATTTGAGTTTGAAAAGCGAGTTTGATGGCCCATGGGTTATCTTGGCATTTCATTTGATCCTTTCTAGTACGCCGAATGGCTTCTAACAAATCCCTTCTGTTATAGTCTGTATATCTATCGTCTCTGTGAGAAACCTAACAAATAAACAAACGGTGAAACGTCACATTTGTGTAGATAGGATTCTCCAGTCACGAACATTATGTTTAAGTCATGTTACTTAACTTGTTTATCAAAACAAACCTGGGTGGATGAAACACTAATATGACAAAAACGAAAGTTGGCCAAATTTGATTGAATGTGATACTCCAACGTATGAGATATAGGTAAGGGTTGAACTTTCAGACGAAGTATGTCAACTTTGATCAAAACTACAATAAGATCTTTTTGCTACATTAAAATGTTTACCCTGTGTATTTCGTCAAATAGATAAATACCTGGATTTAACATTGTATTTTGACACGCCTTGCAAAAGACACATTTTCATAACAGATTATCTTTATGGATCAGCTGACAAAACAGTGTCCTGAAACATGCGTTCCTGATACCTGTCCAATTGTCATACTCATTTCATCCATGTACAGTGCACACAACTGCATGTGTTCCACATCATCTGGATATAGAGTTCCCCTGGCAGAGACTTTGAAGCCCTTACTCCATCGCAAGATTTCAATTGAGCTCGTTCCGTTATTTGCTTCGTTCTAATATAAGATTATCCTGAAGAAATATGTAATTATTGTCAACCAAGACAAGGTATCAGTTTCTTACATTGTTAGCCATGAGCAACAAGGTCAGTGAATATTGTAGGAAATTACCCCCAATTTTGCCTCCAGATATCTAGTAAGAATTACACAGTTTCGATTGAACTTGGGCATGCGATATATTGCTTACATCCGTTTGTGATCGAATGTTTAATAAGCTAGATTTGTCATAATTTATTGTGTTATTACATTGTACCTCGCAATAAGTATTTTAAGCTTCCTAAGCCAGTGGCGATGTGAATATTGTCCTTATGTTCTCTCTTGCAATACAAAATGAAGTTTGAACTTCCTGCATCATGTAAAACCTTCTGCAATGTTTTTCTCTCAAATTGAAGATTTAAAAAAAAAAAATTACGTTGTTTGTGGTTTTATATGTTGTCAAATGGTCATCTTCAAATCTTCTGTTAGTGGCCACGTGTTCTCGCCATCTCTTTCTCCACCTCATTTGTTTTGACTTAATTTTTTCTCCATTTTCTGTTTATCCCTTTTATTTTGTGTTTGGTATATTTATGACACCTAATTTAGTGCTCAAGCACTATTGGATTCTAGCCTGGTCTCTGACCGAACTGTTATAAATTTAAAAAAAAAAGATAAATAAAAATTGTGCTGTGTTCTGTAAGGCGCTTGCGTAGCTGTCTTTACGCTTTTCTCACATATTGGGAAGAACAATCGTGCCCCCCGCCCCCCAAAAAAACCGCTTGACCAGACGCATTTCTTAAATTTGTCCTTGGGAGCCACAATTACTTCTAATGGTGTTGGTCGGCTTAACACGAAAATGGATTGCTTGCACATACCTTGGCTATGGTATGCAGGTGTCTCATTCATAGGTCACCAAGTAGGATTTCGCTAATCTCTCTTGCAGCTACACCGAGAAAAAAATCTTTGGTGTTATCGTTTTGCTCAATATAATCGTTTTATGATTGATTTGGAAATCTGATATTGTGAACATTATTGCTTCGCTATAATATTCGTCATAACTGCAAACCAGTTGACCTTTCATCATAAATGAACCAAATAACTGGGCATATTTGTGTGGACTCGTGGTAGATCAAGATCTATTTCCAAAATTTGATTCTTACACACACAGAATTATATCTAAATACAAATATTGTGTTCGTATCGAGTATTTTCCTACATACAAAAAATAGCCATAAGCATGTCTCAAGTGTCAAGACCTTCCCCTACCTCTATGTCCAGCCTCTATAGTTGCGTAATCCTACACCACACTTTACGTGTTGCTAGGTTAACTTATAAGGTACAGTCACCTTGCGCGAACAGAAATAAAGATGAGCCAACTACATCAACTGTATTGAAATTGCAATGGCAACACATAGTCGCCATCGTAGATGGCTGTGTTTTAAGTTATTCTCTTCTTGCAATACATGAAAGCATGGGTATGATTGAATAATATCTCTGCCGTGTCTACAGGTTCATATAGAAGGAAATTTACCCTGCTAGGCCCAGATTCATTACACGTTGTTTCGACATTTTGGCAGCTAACTTGCTAATGTTCCGAGAACCTCAAGGGCTTGTAGGTTCACCTTACCAATAAAACGTCTCCAATTACACAAGCACATCACTCATTTGCTGTTGAAAAAGTGCAGACTACGTTCTTATGAAGTTTGGGCCGTGCAAAGATGCCCAAAGAAATATCGGGTTGAATGTGCGTTATCCTAGAAGAACTTTAGGGGTATGTTCAAGAACAGGTGTTTTTGATGTTAAGAAATTTAAATTGTTTTTACCCTCGTGCAAGAATGAATTTGAATTCGAAGTGAGAATTTATCCAGTCACCTGTTAGCGTCAGCAATTCATTTTAATGTCAAATTATGTGTTATTTTGGTTGTTTAATATTGCATCCAAAAATTTGCTCTGTGCATACAGTAGTAAAACTGTCTACATTTTAAAATCAAATTCACATATTCAGTCAGGACCGAATATAAGCTTGCTAGAATGTGATCATTTGAGTACAACCTGCTTTAGAATAATTCATTAGCTTTTAGGATGGACCCGGTAAGTGATATGCCAAAATTTACAACCGTCCTTAAACAATAAAATACACAGTCGCCTACGCATATTTCAAATGAAATTTCAGTAAAGTAAACCTCCTGACTCAAATGAAAATAATATACCTTTAACTTTACTTGTGATCATTTGGAATATTTTTGGCAAAACACCGTCAACGTTCTGGCTCCATGCGATATGCGTTTGATTTAGCTTGATTTAGGAAAACAGTCTGCCATACTATAGTGCTATGTGTTCATGGTGTTAGAGAGAAAATGAGTAAAATACCAATCTGTAGGGCAACTTAAAGTCGTTTGTTGTAATGAGGAATTATGATTGCGTGACAGTTAAAAAATGATTCCTTATTAGTGATTGCATAGGAAACGATCCGAGCATGAAGCGATTTGGATGGCACACACCATGGAGAAACAATTGCCATCGGCAATACAGTAACAGCTGTTGGTTGGGAATCAGTTGGAAAGAATATTACGAACCCGCCCAAAAACTGGTTTTTCATTTAACCCTTGTCTTTTCTAATATATGTATCATCAGAGAATATGTCTCCGCTATCTAGTGATACCAAACTAAATGCCAGCATGATCAATATTATATCAATGTGACGTCATAATATGAGTGCCTTCCCAAACATTACTTGCAAATTCTGCCTATTTCCGAAGCGTAGGTCAAAAATTAATTTTGGGCAAAGCAATCATACAAAGAAACAATTTTTACCGGATTATTGGATAAATATGAATGAAACTACATCCAGGCCCTAAAATCTTAGATTAAAGGGTTTTTTTCTCCTCTTCCTCCTAACAGGTTCATCTGGCTCATAAAAAGAAAGCTCAACAGCCTTTCCAATCTGACGGCGCACCCATTGCAACATTGCTACTTGTTTATATTCCCGTCGTGAAAGCCTCTATACTTTTTTTTTTATATCTGCGTCAGAATCAATTTCCTTTGCAAATCCTTCCTCATAAACTTACGGTTTTCCACGCGGAGATCTGACTGCTATTCTGACTGGATATGTTTACCTTTTAAACTACCGATTTGTCTGAGGTTGGCACCTCAGAGCGGTGATTTATTTTCTTATTTCTGCTTCAGAATGAATTTTCTTTCCATATCCTTCCTCATGCACAAGTTTCCATTGCGAAGATCGGACCGCTAAATATCCTGGATGAATAAGTTTACATTTTTAATATATGCTATTAACAGAGCGAATTGAGACTAATGTACTAATATTATTATTCCTGGACCAATATCTATTTATCTGAAACAAAGAACTAATCTTGTTGCCTTCTACGTGATTTGCATTTTTTGTCGTCAAAATGTGATACCCTTCTGTACGGAATCCCTATATTGAGGAGTAGATACGTTTATTTCAAGTGAATGTCTTTCTCCGGTCAATATTACAAGGCTAACCTAGCAGAATTAGTGTCACAGAATGTCTCCTGATATTAAAATCAAGACCCGTGAAACACCAATCGAATGAATCGATTACTGCAAAAGTACGCTACCCTGCACCGGGCCTCAATGACATTACAAAATTACAATTGTAGAAATATAGTACTAGCAATTTGAAGGTATTTTATAACAAGACTTTCATTGACTTACATTACCACCATAGGGTAAGAAGGTGTCACTGATATCTTGTTTAATACCTTTTTGTATTGAGATACCCTCGATTTCTTTAAGTTCACTTGGCAAAAATACCTGATAGAGCGGTGAACATCTAGTCATGTGACCCACGAGGTAACATATATATTCATTTTTGTTCATCCAGGGATTGAACACAAAAAAGTCTTCCTTAACTACACTTTGTTTTCCTTGTCACTAAACAAACGGTCGTTTTAAATATTTTATTTTGTATAACATTAAATTGCAATTTAAACTTCAGGAACACGACATGGTGCTACTTATATATTAGTAACTAGGGGTTTTCTATACCTTAAATAATAATTCAAATACTCAATCATATCCATTGGTGTACATCGCAACTTCTAGATTACCAGTACGCTTTTAACATAGATAATAACAAAAGGTACATAATGCAGGTTTTGACTTTGTTTTAAAACAATGATTGAACTATTATTCATTCCGATCCATGCTGGAAAATAATTGTTCCGTAATTCGTTGCATAAAGTGGAACAAAATTTATCAAAATAAAATACAACTGCATGTTGCTTTTGCATCCTGAATAAGATAAACTGGCCATTGCAGTGTGAATGCGACATTAGGAATATATTTTACCAGAGGACAATTTGAGGCCGCATCTCGTTCAAGTTCTATTTCCTTTACTGTTTAGATGGGCACCATGATCCTTCGATGCTCAATTTCAATAAAAGACTTGGATGTTTGAATTATCTTTGAATAACTCTTCTTGTTTTGAATAATATCCATTTCTCGATTATCTGCAAAATCCCATTGAATTTCGAAATTAGGATGTTGTTATTACCTCACCTGATAAAACATTTGGAATATCTTTCAACATAGAATAAGTGGGGCCAAAGTATGTTTAAAACCTATAACCAAAAACCATCAAAATAGATATTTGAAGGCAAGATAGCGCACCACGGATAGTCCGCTTTACGCAATAACAAACCCAAAAGATTCATATATTTTGCCATCTCATATGCCATCACTGGGAATATTTGTTTTGAATATGAGTGATAGACATTATCATCGGAGATGAAAACCTGTATCCTGACGAAGAATAAAAATAGATCAAAATAACCTTTTTAAACAAGTAGAAAATCCCACAAGTCTTATGAACTATGACTACGCTTTTTATGGAGGACATTCGCGTTACACTTTAAAACAGCAATAAAGGTTTCATTCCTTAGAAAATCTCTAGAGATAACTGCCGAAACACAAAGCCTGGGGCTTGTGCGAAATGTGGCTTGTGGATTTTAAATCAGAGCCAGGTATCAAAGCATAGAAATTTGAAACTTTATAAAAAAAGATTGGAAAAGACTTGATCTAAACATCAAATAACGAATCCATATTGTTTGCGATATGCCTACACACCAAAGTTATACATTGGATTTTAATAGTGCGCTGCTGATTATTTACCATACGTTTAATTTTTTTTCAGTAAATGTTTGTTCGTGTTGAGCTATTTTTATGGTGGGTATTTGATTTTGTTTATTCCTGAGAAAATCTCCAGAGATAACAACTGAAACACAATGCTTGGAAATCATAGACGTTATCATGTGTTTATTGTGCGACGTCAAAGCATAGAATTTTGAAACTTAAGATAAAATTAAGGACTATCATTGTGATCAATATAACGCAATAATAAACTGAGCTTAAAATCCTGTCCATAAAAATGAACCAACATTACACACAGGATTACTTCAACACTCTACTGTAAACACATGTCAGTAACCAAGCAGTTGTCCAACTGCTTCCGATGAATTTGAGTGTGTTCCGGTTCCGCGAATTACTGATATCCCCTAAGTCTATCCAAGACTACGACGTGAATGCGTACGATCTTATTTAGCGGTTACACGTGTGTTGTACACTGAAGCAGAGATCCCTTTATGAATGGGTTAACATAATAAACATTATGCAAGCAATGCATTTGGGACGTTTTGAAAATACCCTTGTTGCGATCAATGTGAAACTGAGGTTACAAATGCGGTCAAAATAATATATAGTCATATAAAACGAATAAAAATAAAATTATAATAAGTCAAATCGGCATTGGAAGTTTGCAATGCATTGTAGGACAGTTATTGCAGTTTTGGGACACTTTGTCCTTTGACCTTTCAGAAAATTCAGAAATATTGGGTATAAATATAATGTAAAATGCTTTACAATAATTAGAACAAATATAAAAAATATTAGTATTTTATTTTTAATTATTTAGTAAAGAAATAAGAAAAATGATAATAATTACGTCAATTTTCCCGATATGTCAGAGGTCAAAGTGTCCCAAAACTGCTCTCAAAAACCGGAAGTTAGAATGGCGATTGGGCTTATTATACATGTAGTACCACCACACTCTTGACTTAATCCAAACTGGGGTTTATTGTGATGCTTCCTCTATTTCGTTCCGGTCCACAATTTTTGCACTCGATACATCAAATTCAGGAATTCCATCTTTTTATACAAATATTACTTTGAGCTGTATTTTTACGAAATTGTTGTCACCGGCTTAATGTTATCTTTCCTTTTATGTCCGAACTACCTCTACCTAGCAAGCTCGTGCAAAAAAGTCCCAAACAAATACTTTATCCAGAGTCCGCAACCCTATAACATGTACACCCTAGACCATCCCACCCGAACACGCACACCGACAAACCCCTACACTTACTTAGACCAACAAAGATTAACGTATTTATCGGTTTCTTGTAGTATTTTAGATTTATAAAAGTTGATTAACATTACTGTGGCTGTTATCAGTGGCGTAACTTTGGGTCAGGGTGCCCGGGAGCGAAAGTAGATCGGGTGCCTCTGACCAAGGGTGTGCATGGCGGGGGCAAGAACACAGAATACCCCCTCTTCCTAAAACAATTGTGCGCCGGCGCGCGAAATTGTGCGTAAATACCACTAATTTGGTATAATCAGTTTGTATTGAAGGGGGCACCCATAAATTATATGCATGGTGGGTAAAGGTTTCCACTTCTTTCCTTAACCAGGCTTGGGTGCCCCCTTAGCCCGGGTGCCCGGGGGCGCGGCCCCCAGAGCGCATAGGAGTTACGCCACTGTCTGTTATAGCCTATTTATTTATTTCTGCGGGCTGGGAGGACGCTAATATCAGATCAAGGTAGACCAGCAGAAACAAAAGACATATCAGGCAATTTGGATCAGACGACAAGGCCAAAACACTATGTGTAGAGATGAGGGGAATTAAGATTTACCAAATATTTTCGACTAGCTTCTAGCGCCGCCAACGGCAGCAACTTCAGGAAAGAAAAAAGAAGCAGCAAGGTTGCCAGTCTGATGAAGTGCTGCGTAGCAGTATAAAACTAAAACCAGGTATGTCACCAAAAATGGATTTGATAGTATTAATTCTCATCAAACAGTTTTAATTGACTATCTAGATGAACCTAATACAACAAAGTCATTCCTCTGTTTTCATGGTTTTGAATTATAGAAGATTGTGTTAACTGTGCATCCTTGAGTGAATTTGGGTAAAAAGTGGTTTGGACCTCCAGTCTTGCTAGATCGTAAGAAATTATTCATCCATTTTACAATAACACTAATCTGACTAAGGAAGCGTACCGTACGGTATAGTATCTTCAATAGTCATGCGCAAACAGATCTGAAGTGGTCAAGGATAATACAAAACGAAATATTGAAATATTTTAAAAGTGGATAGTTTGCTCGTATATGAATCGTATTTTTGATTGCATGGCTCTTAAGTACAAATAAAGCAAGATGGATATAATTACCTATTAATTACACATTTCAAACAGTACGACCGGTTTTGCTTCACCTGTTACCTGACGTTTATTAATACTAGGGAGATTTGCACATGAGTGTCAAAACGGTTTATCCCCATACCAAAAACGCAGTGATTTATAGTCTGTTACGCACAGGTACAAATTAAACGTCGATCCACAAGCCTCAACACACTTCAAAGGTTGTCGCTGACCACTATGGCCTCATATTATTCCATAAACCATTAAACAACGACACAAGTTGATGTCCAAGGGAATTGTAATATACTGCGCCAATAAAGTATCCTTACAGTTGGAAAAATAATCTTAATTTTAAAACTGAACAATATTGGGGTAAATTTGTTTTTTTAATAGATGTACTATCTAATCCTGCACATTATGACACCACATTGAATCCAATGTGACCTCAAGAAGTAAAGTTACAAACATTTGAATAGACGAAGGTCCAGTTTTAAAAGTGACAAACTGGCCTATACAAGGCGCAAAAAGATTCCAACAAGCGAAACAAAGAGACAACACAGTTTCTTCAATGAAGCGTTATTTAAAGCAGTTTTATTTCAGTTTTACTTCTCTGTACTTTTCAAAGCTTTCATTTTATTTGTCAGTTCTTTTGTTTCAATTTTCTTTTGTTCCTTTTGTTTTAAATTAAAGCCAAACGCATAAATTAACCATTTACCACTCTCAAACCAGATGTCTAGTCTGTGGAGTTTTGAATAGGCTAGTTTGTCACTTTTAAAACTGGATCTTCGTCTAATCAAATGCTTGTAACTTTGCTTCTTGAAGTCACATTGGATTCAATGTGGTGTCATAATGTGCAGGATTAGCTAGTGCATCTATTAAAAAAACAAATTTACCCCAATGTTGTTCAGTTCGGAAATAAGTTGTGATTATTTTTCCAAGTGTAAGGATACTTTATTGGCGCAGTATATATCTCACAGTACATATATGATGATGTGAGTTTAAAAAGCAAGTTTGATGGCTCATGGGTTATCTTGGCATTTCATCTGATCCTTTCTAGTATGCCGAATGGCTTCTAACAAATCCCTTCTGTTATAGACTGTATATATATCGTATCTGTAAGAAACTTTAATACATTATGTGTAGAGATAGGATTCGCCTGTCATGAACGTTATAAAGTCTGGTTACATAACTTTATCTTTATATCTTTATCAAAAAAGCTTGGGTGGATAAAATACTACTATGACAAAACCAAAATTCAGCAAAATATGATTGCATGCGATACACTAACATAAGATGTAGGTGAAAGTAAAAAAATTTCTGAAACATGTGCTCTTAGGGCCATCCTCCAATCCTGTCCCATCATCATACAATTTTCAACACTCCACAGTGCACACACCTGCGTGCCCCACCATCTTGATGTCCTGGCAGACACTTTAACGACCTACCCCCATCGCAAGACTTCAATATTAAGCTCGGCCCGTTATTTGTTCCAATATAATATTATCCCGGAGAAATATGTAACTCATGTCAACCATATCATACCATGGGCCACTTACTTTGTTAGCCATGAGCAATAAGGTCAGTGAATAAATAAGGAAATTACCCACAATTTTTCCTCTAGATGTCTAGTGAAAGTTACGGCATTTCTGTTTCACTTGTGTACGTTTATATTTACTTAGATCCATTTGTGATCGAAGGGTTAATAAGGTAGATTTGTCATATTGCGTTAATAATATACCTCATGATAAGCATATATGTTAAGCTTCTTTAATAAGCTAATGGCAGTATGAACACAGTATTTATGTTCTGCAAAACAAAACGATGTTCGAGCTTCGGGCATCGGTTTGAAAACTTCTCTAGTGTCTGGCGTTAAATGTGTAAATCCATGCTTTAGTGCTATAGTGATCAACAAAGAACACGAAAATGATTTGCTTTTCATGAACACGTCTCGACTATGGTATAATTTAGACACCTGATTTAAGTTTGGACTTCCCAAAGCATTAATCTCTGTTGCAACTACACCGAGAAAAAAGAACCTTTGGTATTATCTTTTTTCTTCGATCGTTTTACGATTGATTTGGAAATCTGATATTATTAAAATCTTTTGAATTATATTCGGCAAACCAATTGACCTTTCATCAAAAATGAACCAAATAACTGAGCAGGATTGTGTGGATTCATGGTAGACCAAGATCGATTTCCCAAATCTATTTTTACACTATAGATTCTATCTAGGAAATATTATGTTCGTGTCTAGTATTTTCGTACGTACAAAAAACAGCCGTAAGCATGTCTCAAGTGCCAAGACCGTCCCCTATCTCTATGTCCACCTACTACTGCTACGTAACCCCACACCACACTTTATTATTTTTTCCGTAACTTGACATATACGGTGCAGTCACCTTGCTCGAACAAAAATAATGATAAGCCAATTGTATTGAAACGGTAATGAGAACGCGTAGTCAATATAAATGGCTTTGTTTTCAAGTTCTCTTCTTGCAATGTCATCAAGTACATAAGATAGAGCGGCAGCATGGGTTTGATTGAATAATATATCTACCATGTCTACAGGTCTATATAGAAGGAAATTTATTGCACGGATTCATTACACGTTGGTTCGACATTTTGGCAGCCAAGTTGCTAATGTTCCGAGCACCCTAAGGGCTTGTGGGTTCGCCTTACCAATAAAACATCTCCAATTACACAAGTGCATCACTCACTTGCTGTAGAAAGGTACAGGCTTCGTACTATGAAGTTTGGACAGGGTATAGGATCGTGTAAAGATGCCTACAGAAATATCGAAATGAATCTGCGTTTTCCTATAGAAGAACTTTTGGGAGTATGCTAAAGAACAGGTGTTTTTGATGTTAAGAAATTCAAATTGTTTTTACCCTCGCGCAAGAATGAATTTTCTGGTTAAATTGAAAATTTACTCAGTCATCTGTCAACGTCAGCAATTAATTATCAAGGTCACATTACGTACATAAAGAAGTGTTGTTATGGCATTTTTGGATCTTAACCTTTGCTGTGTCCATGCAAGGAAAACCACTATACGGTTGCAAATTTATTGCGTATTTTAGAATTTGATATATTCAGCCAAACCTTGCTAAAAGGTGACCATTTGAGTACAAATCTGCCTCAGTAGCTTTTAGGAAAGTCCCATTAAAGTAACGTGTTAGACCGTTAAACCTTACAGTCTTCCTTAGACAATAAAATACACAGTCGCCTACACGTATTTCGATTGAAATTTAAAAAAAATTAACTTCCTGACTTAATTGAAAATATACATTTTACCTTAACTTGTGTCATTTGGAATTACCATTCTTATTATATCCTTGAGAAAACACCGTAAACGTTGTGGCTGCATACGTTTGTTTTAGCTTGATTTAAGGAAACATTTTGGTTTTTGTTTCATATAGCAGCCTATAAATGGTACACATACTTCCATTAACATAGACTTTAGTTGCAGAGAATCGGAATTAGAGAGCGGATCTGTAAAAACAGAGTTTGTAGGGCAAATAAGCGCCCTGCGGGACTGGGACTGGTAATTTGCTATCAACGAAGGTTTAATGTTATTAACTCAAGTCACTTGTTGTAATGCAGTGTAATGAGGATTTTTTATTATGTGACCTTTCAAATGCTATACATTAAAAAAGATTATGTAACAACAATGGGCTTTTTTAAATGGCTGTAATCCGAGTAAGAAATAGCACATACGGTGGCTAATCAATCTTCATTAGCAACACAATTACATCTTCTTCGGCCACACGCGCTAGTAAAACAAATGTTGACGATTTAAAAGGAAAAGGTAAAACATCCAAAACCAGGAACAAATATACGCACGGTCTATCTATCAGTTGAAAAAATTAAGGACTAGTCCTAAAAGGGTTTTTTATTTTCACCACTGTCTTACTGACTACATGCTCTACTACGAGGTTTTGCACCAGCCCCATATGCATTTCTATACTATTAACAAACGGTTAACAAATCGTACAAATACGTGATGCTTCATGGGTGTCAATCCCGGGAGGTCAGCGGGGACATTAATGTTGTATTTTGTGAAATATGTTCTTTTCTGTCTCTACCACAAGCGGGTTGTTAAAGAAGAAATCTTAAATCTCTTTCAGTCTTAGAAGCAAGTGGCCTCGGTTCCTGGTTTTATTTGACTCGAGTAGACTGCCCTAGTTATTTGTGTAAGCATTTACAATTTTTCATCAATTTAATGGTTCCACCAGGCCATAATTTCTTTGGTAACAATTTGAAAAAAAAGCAGGAGTACGTTCTTCATTTTCTTCTTCGCCTGATAACGTACATCAGACTCTTATTTGGATAGCTCTAATCAATCAGACAGACTCCGTTTGTTTTGTTTTTTGATACGCAATGAGGCTTCAACGGGTTCGTAATGAGGCTTCAAAATGTTGCCCTGAAGAAGTCGCATCTGACGAAAGCTCGATAACCATTTCAATTTGACGACGCACATGTTGCTTGTTGCTTGTTATATATTCCTGTCGTGAAAGCCTCTCTACTTATTTTCTTATATCTGTGTCAGAATAAATTTCCCGCTCAAAGATTGGACAACTATCCTAGATGGGTATGCTTACCTTGTAAACTATAAACTTGTCTGAGGTTGGCGCCTCGAAGTTGTGTTTGGGGTTTAAGTGATTTTGGATATATAACGCTGGTTAATACTAAGGTCATCAATCATTGAAAAAAAAACATATACGATTTAAGATTTACGATTTAAGATTTCTCATTTAACAATTTACGATTCCCCAATTCGCTATTTACATCAGAATGATGTAACTAGCGAATTGGGGCATCGTAAATTTGTTGTAATGCACTAATTATACCTGGACCATGTTTCGCTTTTCCTTGACTTGATTGTATACACCGCTGAATGGAATCCCTGGCTATACCTATACTAAGAGTAGAAATATTTATTGCAAGTGAATGTCTTTCTCCGGTCAATATTACAAGACTAACCTAGCAGAATTAGTGTCACAGAATGCCTCCTGATATTAAAATCAAGACCCGTGAAACACCAATCGAATGAATCGATTACTACAAAAGTACGCTACCCTGCACCGGAGGCTCTAGCGACTACATTAAAATTGTAAGAACATAGCACTCAAAATTTGAAGATATTTTGCAACACGAATTTTATTGCATATAATTTAGCACCAAATGGTAAAAAGGTATCACTGATACATAAATAGCAGTGATAAATATCAGTGACATTTATCAATGATATCTGAGGTTGTTGACGGCATATTGATGACCTTAGTATTAAGATAAATCCATCGTGGGCCTACCTTGGATTGTAGCAAAGGTATAAAAGTGCCAGTATTTTTATATACCTACGGTTAAGCCTCAGCTGACCACAAAGGTACGTAGTAATATAATACATTTTCAAGTTTGAACCTGTTGAAGCTTAGATTTCAATCCCTATTGCCAGGTAAAGTTTAATATAAGATACCTTACGTTCCTGCCCCCGTTTTTATTGTGCTTGGTTTGAAAGGCCTTTCTTGTCTTCTTGTAGCAAACGTAATTTCGTCATTTGCACATTTGCTGCCTACGGTAAATCTCACCCATTTCATGGATCAGCTCCGGAATCTTAACACCAACATAATATTTCCCAACATATAATGATAATTCAAACGTCCAACCAATTATGTCCATCTCAACTTTGCCCGAAAATAAACACTACCGGTAAGTATTTAGCACATAAAATAACAAAAACTATAAAATGCAGGTTCTGACTATAACTGAACAATTACTTTCCTGGCCAGTGGCCCGGCTGAACTGGCTGATAATCATTTCGTAAAGTTTCTTAAGTGTGAATGCAACGTACAATGTATTTTACTATTGACAATTGAGGCCGTGTCTTCCTTTTCAAGATCTATTTCCTTTATTATTAGAGGGGCACAATTAACCTTTTCATTTTCAATTTCAGTGGAACACTTATTATGTTTAACAAACATAAACATATCGTCTTAGAATCGTTTCCTTTAATTTCGCGATTAACTGGTAAATTTCAGCAAGGAAATGTTCAAATAAATCATGTTGATTGATAAAAGTGCAAAATATGGTTATATACTTCGAATGTTTAAATACCTAACATCTGCAACATCTTTCAACATAGAACAAGTGGGGCCAGCGTCTTTCAATTCAAGTTCTATTTCCTTGATGATAAGGAGGGCGCCATATCCTTTTCCTCCTCTTTCAATGATTAAGACCAGCCAAGGTGTTTACGGTGAGTTTGTTCTCCAGCACAACTTTATGATACTGACAAATAAATAAATAAATAAAACATTTTAAACGCTGTTTCATCAACTCTTTATATATGAAGTACATGACAAATATTGAAACTTAAAACGTTGTTTATAATATTTATTATTATTTTAAAACCACGAACATGAACATAAACAATTGAAGACGAGAAGGACATCTTTTTGCAATAACATATTACAAGATTCAGTCGCTCAGTCGGTTTAATCTCATATGACATCACTGGGAATATTTGTTTTGAACATCAATGATATACATCTGCATTAGGGATGAAACCCTGTATCCTGACTAAGAACAGAACAGATCAAAATGACCCATTTTAAACAAGTAGAAAATCCACAGGGCTTATGAACTATGACTACGCTTTTGTATTAAAGAAAATCTCTGGAGATAACTTCCAAAACACAATGCCTGGAGCTTATAAGAAATGCCTGGAAATGAGAGACGTTATCGTATGTTTTTGGTACGACTTCAACGCCGGGCATCACAGCGTAGAATTTTGAAACTTTATGAAAACGTTTTGATTGGAATAATTTGATCTTGACATCATAATAACAAATACAGTATATTTTGTTGGATATATGCATAACAAAGCTATATATTGAATTTAAAATAGTACTCTATTGATTGTTTACTATACATTTTATATTATTTCCGGTAAATGTTCGTTTTGTGACTTTGTCGCGCCAGCTATTTTATACGGCGCGTTGGAAGTTCCCCATGCATCATGGAAATGCATGCCACAACGCGTTGTGTATTCACTTTTTGCAATGTGTTGTAGAAATACAGTGCTCTGATTTAAAGAAAGTACCATTTACACCTGTGCTCTGATTGGCTAATAACTTAATGCGAGTTGTGGAGACATGTTGTAGAAATTGAGCAACGCGTTGCAGCAGTGCGTTATGAGCTTAAAGGCTTGAGATACACGTGTGGGTATCACTTAATGTCGTTAGGTTATGCCTTTAGGATCTTATTACACGGGATATCTCTACAGGTGTAAAGGGTACTTACTTTTTTCCCGCCCAATTTATAGCACAAGCATGTCCACGCATTATATGTTAAGTGCACATCAATATCACCAGCACTTTGAATATGTGAATATATGAAAATGAGACATATCATGTGTGCCTGTATTTACGGTATATTTTATTGGTAATCAGATAATTTGCTGCTACATGGAATACATGGGTAGAATTGATATATATCAAAATAACATCAATGTTTAACTTGTCAAGGAAACTGTGGCACAAAAAATACACATGCGGTAACTCTTCATTGTATGCTTGTATAATAAATAACATATATTAATTTGTGTGGTATTTACTGCGGTAAAACTGACGTATGATATTTAAAAGAGAATGCCGGGTCAACTCTTTTATCATACAGTATGTACATTGCATTATGCTCAATAGTAAGCACAAAGTTTATATTCATCGATCCCTATAAATGTCAGCGGCATTTATATGTTCACACCTTCAAGAAATAAGAATCGGTTTCACTCCCTTAGGCAAATAGCATCAATATCAAACATGGTGAAATGTAGTGAACAGGCCACTTGTGTCAATGTTCAGCTTCAAGTATCTTCTCAATTTTCTGGAAGTTATACTTACCCCCATCGTGCGGATTTCCGCATCAGGTAGAAATTGTGCAAGGATAGTAAAAAGGCGGGAAAAGGCGATACGTACCCGCCAGTATCAATCAAGACTGAGCAGCAACAAATCTATATTCAATCAAGTAAAGCGCGGTTCACCTCAAAGCTTACCTGTACTCATCTCATATCATATATTGCAAGCGGCCATGATATTATGCGATTAATGCTTTATGTTTTTACATTCAAAGCAGACGAGTTTTGAGACACAGCCCCTTAACTTGAAGTCTATCAGAGCCAATCGCAGCCACCCATCTTTGTTGTCATTTGAATGCAATTTGAACGCATATATTTATTTTGAGCAATTCAATACGTTTGTGTCAAACCTGTCGTCGTCTGCTATTGTGCAGGGGTTATGTACGTATCCAATCGCTGACGATCAACTGTTGATCACAAGCCAATGAGATGTTTAGATCTTTCTAGCCTAGAAAAATACAAGGAAGTTCATTAGCAAAAATTAATCGCTCATCGTCGGCAACTACGGTTTTACATCTACTTCCAGTTATGCGTCATCAAAAATAAAATTACTTTGTAAAAAAGGGCTGTTTTTAACAACAACAAAACACTTTTCGCATCGCATCGAAATGCTAGACCTGAGTGACGTGTCACACCTTGCAGTATAAAAACTGGGAACGAAAGCAGTCCCATATCAAAAAATTAGACCTTTTCGGATAACTTCCCGATAGTCACCGGGTAGACAAATTTCACATGCAAATTAGATAGGTAGCGGGTGACTACCCGATAAATTTTTGGAAACAATAGTGGATACCTTTCAGGTAATAGGTACCGGATGACTACCCGATGACTGTTTTGGGAAACTAGCAGGTAACCACCAGATGACTTTTGGGGGGAACTAGCGGATAACTACCCGATAACTTTTCGGGGACCTAGCGGATAACTTTTGGTGACGATATACCTGGTGACCTCTTTGGAGACTTCCTGTTGACTTTTTGGGGAATGCAGAAATACAAATTCATGAGAATGCACAAATTTATTAGGCAATTTAGCTTTATTATTTGAATTGTAGATTTTGGAGAAATATAACTCTGCAGTCATAGCAGTTGAGCTTGTGCTATCTAATTGCTTTAAGAAACTTGAAAGTGTACAATGTAATTTTAAATATTCCTGATTTAATTTAATTGGTATACACCTTTAAAAGGTGCATACTTTTCAATTAATGTACAACCAAATTGTTAATGATATCAGCATATACATGTATTACAGTACCTAAATGTGATCACATCACTGACACAGCATAATAATTTTCATATCAAATATTATAATTTGTTTAAAACAAGTAGCTTAACATAAAGCTGATCAGTTAATTGACACATTAGCTGATGATTAGTAATTTAATTGACATTAATTTACTGTCAAAATCATGTATGATTTACTAGAAAAGATATTTATAAACTAAAACATTCAAATGTATCATATATTAGGTACATCAGTGTATAAAGACTGCATCAATACAAATCATTTCATACAAATTTTCCTACCTGCATTGTCATATGAAAACAAGCATTCAATGCTTTATAATTCCTACAGCATGTTCCAGATTAATTAGTAAACATCTTGTAATGTCCTACATGTAAATCCATACATTTTGGACCACAAATAACTTGAATATTCTGCACAAATATATTCCAACTGCCAACAGCTAGCTACTCCATTATTTGAATTCATTCAGTGACCTTTGACCATATACCCACCCACGCATTCTTAAGATGATTAATGCTATTTTCAAGGTCAAATTAAAAGCGGATAACCACCGGGTAACTCCTGCAAAGAATATAAGTTTCTGGGAACCTTCTGGGTAACTCATTTGAAATATTTGAGTTTTGGGAGACTTCCGGATGTCTACCCGAAAACTTTTGGATAACTTCATTAGGTATCCGCAAGGTATCCGCTAGCGGGCACTTTCGGATAACTCTGGAAAAGGTACCCGAAAGGTTTCTGATGACCACCGAATGGTCATCGGGTGGTCACCGGGAAACTTTTCTTTTTGCTATGGGGTCTACTTGAAGCGATTTCAATTTTCCAATGACCTCACTTAACCAGGAAGTTGATGCTTACCAAGTAAAGAAATATAAAAGCAAGGCATTTATGCTGTTTGTGTGCTGTTTCTGTAAGTTATGTATGTGTATCAGGCTATATGATATGTTTGTGACAAGGCCTAAGTAAATGTCACTGATACGCACGATACGTTTTGACAACCCATTGTCGCAGCACAAGTGTACAACTATCCGTATCCATTTATTTTATAACACCGAGTGAGCAAAATTGGGATTAGAGAAAATTGGCGCCAGAATTCCAATAAATAATACGTCTATGGTAGGTACTAATCGATCAGCAATATGCCAAATGGATCAGATATTGGAACGAAGACATTTACCAAATTGAAATCTGACATTTGTTGTTTGCAGGCAATTTGGTGTATTCTAAAATAAGTACATTGCTTGAAATGATGGTTTTGCTAGCGTTAACATACTTAGTTTAATTCGATTTTACATGCAAAGTAATAGTAGCTTAGGATTTTAAGATAAACGTTAAACATTCAAGAGGCTTGTCCTAAAACGGTTTGAAATTCAGAGTATTAACATCTTGTTTTATTGCCATTGGGTGAAAGCTATCTGACAGAAATGATTTATTGTGAGTAATGAGAATCAGTTTACCTCTTCCTCATCGTTTTAAATGTATTCTATTTGACTTTTCCGATGAATTACGAATGATGTAAAACATAGCTGTAATGTTTTTGTAATTTGTCATGAGAAAAATTCACAGTTGGAAATTTGCACTGGAAGGTACACTTTGAATTGGAGTTAAAATTTCCAACTAAAGCATTCAGAACTTGCATTTTCTTTTGGAATTTAGTCATTTTTACCCACGTACTGCTAGATGAAATTCAGTCGATAGAATAAAGAAGTGATAAGATAGGGCTTAAACTTGTATGTTATTGGACACCCCGCTACATGCGAAATAGTAGCACACTGAATTAGACCCATTGCGTTTACTGCATGCAGTTATAGGTCATAGAATAAACAAATATAACAAATGCTAAAATCTGAATCTGAAAATTAACTATTTGATCAATCAATATAATGGCGCATTCCGCTCGTATTTCTTGGCAAAATGTTTATTCAATCAATATTCTTACCTGTGGAATTCTCTTGAAATGAACAAAAAACTATAAACATCCGTCTACATACAACTTATGAGATCAACTTGCCAAAAATATATATATAGCCTATACAGGATATGCTCATGCCTATGCAATATATTAAAGACATATAGCGTTTATTTTACCCGTTAATACAGTCGATGTTGTGCTCGGGAGATATTTTGTACATGCACACGCCAATGACATTTAGGGATATTTAAAGTTGGACCATCATCAATTGGAATAATGTCAGCGAATTCCTGACACCAAATAAATAAAAAATATCGACCATTTGTAACGCTTTTAAATCACTGTACGTAGTCCTACCATGATCCCAAAATATCAAGGAAATAAATACATAAATACATTTTGGATTTATAAAGCGCCTTTCTCCAGATCTTAGATGACTCAAAGCGCTGTAATTTCGCTGCAATGGTGAATCATCACAATCAGATCGCATCAACTAGGTTGCTGCCGAACGGCGCACACCTATCCGCATTTAGATTGTAACATCCACCAATTATCTGTGCAGCTCCCCAAATTCCATTGGGTGAAGGAAGTTTTGATAACCAAACAACTAATCACCGATTTTTGCGATACAGGAGGAAACCGGAGATCCCGGAGAAAACCTGCGAGAGCGAGCATGGAATCGGGATAAACCAAGTGCACATGAGTCCTTGGGCCGCGCCGGGGCTTGAACCCGGGACCTCAGTGGTACAAAGCGAGGGAATTACCGCTGCGCTAACTCGCCCTCCCAAAACAAAATAGAAACAAATAAATAATCATGTAATGAAATGAAAACATTCAAATCAATATCAAGGTCACGTACAGGTCTTGAGTAATAAATTTGTAAAATATTTGGAACACTGAGTTATTATATAATAACACAATATTATTTCGTTCCACATCACTCCTGAAAATTCCACTAGTATATTTTATTTTGATTAGAACAAGAAAGCAACTGAAGTGTTGTTGAACCCTCCGTATTGGTAAATTATATGGAGTGCATGCTTGAGCTTGCCTGCATTTGAAGTCATGAAACGGATCTGGTATAGAGAAACCAAGGTATTATACATAAAATCTAAGACGTTCTCAAGTTCAGTGTCGTCAAGGTTACGGACATCGTATGTCACGGGAATGTTCACAAGAAAGTCTTATGTTTCCATTCAGTTGGATGCATCTTCAATATTCTGCAGTAAAGAATCGGCACTGTATGGCGATAGCTGGTGACAGCAGTCCAGATCATGGAGGCGCATCTCTGGGTGACGTCTACTCTTCCTTTCTTTGAGCACAATTCCCGTGTTGAAATGAATATCCTAAAGAGCATGTCACATGACATTGTCTAGTACAACAATGAACAGGAAAGATACCAGGGTGTCTCCCTGGAGTACTCCAGCTTCTATCTGGAAAGGTTCTGTTTCGCCATCTAGTGTAAGTACTAACGCAGAGGAACCCTCGTTTATTGCTTTGATATCATCCACTGTGGATTCTGGAATGCCACAATTCTTGCAGAATCGCAAACATTCGTTCTCTATGGATGGAATCAAATGCTTTTGAGTAGACGATTAATACCAAAGCCATTGGGAAGCTCTTTGCTTCCATGCCCTCGATGATTCAGTGCTAGTCTTTGAGCAACACTCTTTCAATCCGGTGTAAGGCGATTCCTCGTCATATTCCCTCGATCGCCATCGTCTACGATAAAGACCTCGCCTATCAAAAACACTTATATATCGGATGTGCCGATTTTTTACTGCAGAGTATTGAAGATGCCTCCAACTGAATGGACGCATTGTCGAGATATTTTCTTTTGTTGGCAGAGCCAAACCGTCCAAGAGATTCATGAAAGAACTCAGGAAAATGGCCCTCCTGTCTAGTTACACGATCTGGAATGCTAGGCAGGAGCCGGCCTGGGGCTCCGAAGATCATCCCCACATCAGTTTGTGATCGCACCCGCCGCCCTGCCATTTTGTTGGGTTCTTCTAGTCCTGCTTGGTATTCCTTGTGTGTTCTGCTTGTTTGTATATTCTTGTGTATTTTTGCTAATGTATAATATGTCATTCACCCTGCATTAATTTGGGCATCTTGTTCAGATTTTGTCCTGGGTTTCCGTTCCTCCTTGTATTCTTGAATTGCTTATATTTTGTATTTCGCATTCCTGAATAAAGATTGATATAACACTTCATGGGTATCAAGGATTATACATGGATATAGCCATATCCTAATATTCAAAAGAAAAATATTGCATTTGCAGTAAAAGATTGACAGGCCCGTTGACAGTCCACATAGGGGCCAAAATATATTTTAGGAAAGACCTATCCCGTTGCCTGTGAAATGTTCTCGTCTTCCTTCTGCTTATTTTCGCGAAGGCTTTCTGCATCAAATCTGGCTACGCTCAAACATGCTAGATTTCGAGCCTAAGTGAGATTGTTGTTGATTAATAGAAGAATTATACTTATACTTCAACTTCAACTTCAACTAAAACTGAATAGAATTCTCACCACTCACTTGCCTTGGAGAATTTTTTTTTTAACATTCCCTCGGTAACATGAACATAATTCAACAAATAAGTTAAAACTTTTATCTCAATGTAAGTATTGAATGTTTCCTGTTACATGACTAAGGGTACAATCCATTTTATGACGCAAACATTGAATGTTTGTCGTGCAGAATATTAATGTGACCAGCATTATCCAATGATTTCGAAGAAATCGAGAGAAACTCGCTGGTAGGCATCCCGCCTATTGAACGCCCATTGGCAAACCTCATTGAAACATCGCTTTGCAAAAAAAAATCATTTCGATAATGTGAATCCTCCCAGAAATGTCTGACATGCCTCAATGTATATGGAACACCTTTTGGACTTATATAAAGCTTGAATCATCTCTCTTGTTCTAAAATTTCAAACGCGAAAATCCACTTGTAACTTGTGTATACTGATAATATTTTGAGTGTAATATAAACTGAGTTCAATAGAGACAAGCCAGTCGAGCAATAAACGTTTTAACATTAAATACGATGGACTTCGGAAACAATGATAGATATTAGTGCACACATATATTTGGTTTCAAATATATTTTAAAACTTAAATGAATAATAATTATTAAGTCCTAATATTTATTACAATTGCAGAAGAGATACTCGCATGGAGGAGGTTATGCTCTTCCGTTTTCTGAAATGTAGATTGAGTTCCTTTGTATCTTTTATGATTCGTGTTTAAAAACACGAATACACGGATCAATAATTGATTTCAAAGTGTATGGGAAGATTTTCAGCCCAAATATTGCAGGAAACACCCCAAATAAGTTTTGACTTGGATTACACACTTGCGTTGTTTGCTTGTGCCTACTCGATTGCCTGAGAGGCTGAGAACTGTTTTTTAAATGACGATGCGCAGATCGCGTCTGATCTAGCTGAAATTGAATTCAGCCACTTATGCTTCAACTACAATATGCTTTGTAAAACTATCACGGCATTTTAGTCACGAAAATAACTTTATTCACTAGAATTTTGACAACTTCATCATGGAAATTGGCCGTAGGGCCTATCTGCAAATTATTTTGCAAGGCATAATTCACTTAGTAAGTTTATATTTGGACACCCTCCAGTATTTTGTAACAGTTGCATCGTGAATTGTTCCTCCCTCTGGTGATTATAGACAGTCTCTACCCAGAATACTTTGCTTTACCATTAATACTTTGGTATATTATAACGTCTACTGGAAAACAGTTTTTTTATAGCAGTAGTGGAAGTATGTGGATCAATAGACAACGAGTTTGAGTAGATATTTCGGACACATTTTTCATATTTTATTTCATTTTATTTCGCTCAAATCTATTTTCATATCGTCCATTTGTACAAGCATGAATGTGGTGTCAATTATTTGGCCAGTTTTGAGAAAAGTCACTCTTCAAAGTTTGGCGAGAATTTATCTGCTTATTTATTGTACTCGTATAACTAAATCGTACCATTAAGTGACTTTACATCAAATATTATTAATGATTCAAAGAAAAATAACTCTGTACTTAAAACATGAACTACGCATGTTAAGCTCACACCTAATAGCACTTTCTTGCTTCAGACATGTTTAGAACTGCTGACATTTCCATGTACTCCAGGCACTTCACTTTGGTGATAAGATGTGGACAAGCACAGCTGGCTGGCTACAAGATATAGAACTAAATTAATGTCTAGTCACTCGACTTATGCTGATCGATTGCTACTCGGCGCTTTTGTTTGTTTCCTTTAATTTTAATCATTTATACTCGTGTGTTAGTGGCAGATTGACAGAAATGGCAGGTGATCAAACAGCAGAAGTGGCAGACCCATGGGAGTCGTGGGGAAAATATCCCCTTCTCCTAGTTAAAACAAAACTTTACTGAAAATTCAACTATTTGCGATACATGTGGTAATTTAGTTTCCTAAATAGACAGTAGACACAAATGACTCATGATTAACTAAAAGTCGCTAATATAATATGAAGTATTATTCCATGACATGTTTCCTCATTCTTCCGACGCGCCGTGGTGAAATTTAATTATTTAGAAAACAAAATGCTTTTCGTTTTTCATCAGTAGAATGAGTAAATATAATCTGCCGACTTGTCGTCATAAATTGGGCAATTTTATTTAATCATAGAATACCCTAATACAATATGTGCCTCATTTTCCATACCATATAATTTTCATGGGAAAATAGGACTTGATGATATATTTATACATTTTACAGCTTTATCCTTTTTATTGTTGAATATTTAATCTAATCCATCAACGCATTTGATAATAGCCGCAAATCACACTGTAGCTTCAATAAATAAGAAATCTTGTGGATTAAGCGATACATTTTGAAACATTAATGATTAAATCACAAGAGCCTTAAGAGGATTTATTGCTCTATATCTGATAGACAGGCGAATTACCGGGATATTATGTGGTAATATTTGTAGTGGCAAAAATAACTTGACGAAATGTTTGGAAGCATGAATACCAACCAAATGAGATGAATGCTGAATTTCAAACTTTTGAAATAGCACTTATATTTATATTGTGTAGTCGTGTTCTTCCAACATTCGCATTATACGAATTTTTTGGTATTTTGGTGGTAAGAAAATGAGCCTTTTGGAATTTTGCTCTTTCCAGATCTTCACGTCACGTACTTATTTCCCATCAAGCTTTACCAAGTTTCGCAATTCTCGTACATAATAAGAAAGATACACAAAATAAGAACGATACACAAGACATTTTATTCGCGCAATAATCTTGAACACTTACGAAACTCTGTGGATGTATTAAACTGTATAATATAATATCTTAATATTTTAGCACCAACGGAGGTTATTCAGTAAACGATTACGCCAAAGCAATAAACTGTTCAACAGCTATATTGCGATTGGTTGATTCTTTGATAGACGAATCCAATGTTTTTACTCACTTTTCACAGTTTCTTCTGACCACCTCTTCTGTTTAACTTTCTAACGTGACTATTTCCTGGACACCTTATCCATGCCAAATAAACCCTTTAACTTCTATAATACTTAAACTTATAAACTAAAAGCCTTACCATCTCTGCTTTAGATAATTCCTTGAATTCCGCCAAGTTGAACACCCTTCGCCATGTGACTAGGCTAGTATTAACTTTTCACAAGAAGAATCTGGACATATATTACGTAATCTAGAATTGATACAAACCGATTGATTTTAGCTTATTTTTAACAGAAAATCTCTATTTTGGAGATGTTGCAATACTTATTTTTTTATGTATGTATGTATATAATCATATGAAGAGGAAGAAGTGGAAAAGTGTGTTTACTGGTTAATTAATTAGAGCTGGGACTATTTTCCTATAATTATGGCATCTGAAAAGGGTACTTAAAATTAACTGAAAAATACCAAGAAAAATACCAAACTATACAATCACAAAAATGGAAATTTCATAGTAAAATGCAGAAATGATAACGTTTTCTGTCATTATTTTACATGTTTTGATGAACAGTCTTTCCAAATTCATACACTCTTCCAGTGTGTTCCTCTCAGGTCCAAAATTTATGCTCTTTACACTTCATTGGCTTAAAACAAGAAAAGTCTTGGGTCATCATATGCTACAATTTTGTTCATATGAAAAAAATCGTACTTGAAATTGCCTATATTTCCATTGAAACCTGCGTTTAGAGAATTAGTGGTATTGACTATTACTCTGGTAATTTCAAATCCACCAAAAAAACGTTGACAACGTAAAGAAAGCAGCAAGTTTAAAAAGCCCCTACCTCGGCTCACTTTTTGAAACTTGGTCCCATTTGTAAAAGATACTGATTTAATCTTTGTCATAATTGTCAACTTAAAACCTTTCCAGAAGTGTTATGTATCTTTAATGTGCCGATGCGATATTAAGTTGTTAGCATTCTGGAACGATCAGAAAGGTTATTATGTTGTTCTTGGCCAATATCCTATTATGTTTTGTTTTATAATAATTATTAAGTTCATGACCAATGATTGAATTAAACGAATAACAAGTAGGCATGTTAATGGCAATGATGCTATTGTTTAAACGTTAAAAACACCGATTTGCTGTTGATATTCAAAATGGGACCAAGTTTCAAAAAGTGAGCAGAGGTGGGGGCTTTTTAAACTTGCTGCTTTCTTTACGTTGTCAACGTTTTTTGGTGGATTTTCTTTCTTTTTATGAATGTAGCCAAGCAGCTCTAAGCTTGGAAAGTCATCGGGTTACGAAGTACTCCATAAAACGAATAAAACGAAAAATAGATGTTTGAAATTATGTTATCCTTGATTTATGACAGTAAATAATTTAATAAAACTTTATCAGCCGTTTTGAAAACTTGCTGGTCACTGCTACCGCGTGACTGTAATGTTAATATGGATACATATACATTTTAATATACTTTAATTATTCAAGGCAACTAAGAAAATGTAAATATGAATAACACATACCCAATGTTGACGATGTATATTTCGCGGTTTGTGGCTCTTTGTAGCCCTGCGGGGCAATAGAGTTTGACATCCCTATTGAGCGGCGGTTGTTGGTGGTCTTTCGCGATTTGTTGTTTTAATGTCCCTCATTCTTCAAGCCCTGCAGTCTCTAGGGGGGTAATTTATAGCTTAAGCTTGCTGGATAACCATACTTCTTTGTAGCCCCGCGGGGCAATTTAGGTGGATATCCAAAATTCGCGGTTTGTGGTTCTTTGTAACCATGTGGGCAATCTAGTTTGACATCCCTATTGAGCGGCGGTTGTTGGCGGTCTTTCGCGGTTTGTGATTTTAATATCCCTCACTCTTCAAGCCCTGCTCTCTATCGAGGGTTAATTAAATAGCTTAAGCTTGTTAGCTATCAAAATTTCGCGGCTTGTGGTTCTTTGCAGCCCAGTGGAAAATCTTGTTGCACATTCCTATAGGCTGTGCCAAGTTGTTCTGTGTGTCTGTGGTGGGGACAGTCCCTCCTTTCAATAGGCCTTTGTGTATTTTTGCCGCTTTGCTAATTTGTCTTTACGTATGACTTTAATGGCCTTCCATATTTGGTTGTCTCTTTTTGGATACGTTTTTGTCCCTGGTGGCCTTCCATATTAGTGGAACAATTTTTCACACCTATAGAGTGTATGCAACAAACCAACCGGAACGGTATAACAATTGAAATGACAGTCATGTAGGAATACAGTTCTACGATAGCTGAAGATGGACAGATCTCTAGATCGATTCAACAACCATTCATACATATTACATGTTTTATTGTCCCATTATCATGCGAATCGCCCCGTGGTAGGACAGAACTTTATTTAAATGAGAAAATATTGGTAACCTGATCTAGTTTCTTGTGTTATTCAGATTGTTGTGTTGTTCAGATTTAAATAAATAAAGAAAGTAATAAAGAGATTTCTTTTATTATTTGTTCTGCTAGTGGCTGCACTATAGGTTTTTTTTTTTAATAGGCCCTTAATATAATAAATAATAAACCTGAGAATCAAACATCTTGCTTTGAATAAAAAAAATAATATCACAATAGCACTGGATGATTAAAATTGTGTTATCCTTGATTAATGACAATGAAATTATTGTTTAATACAATATTGAAAAAAAAACCAGTTGGTCATCGGGTTTCGAACTCGGATCCCCGGATCCGGAGTCGAACGCCGAAACCATTGAACTACGGGACTCTGATATAAATTGCTGTGTCGAAGTACATTATTTATTATATGAATGGGTGCATCGTCCGGAAAGAACAAAAGAATTGCGAAAAACTTGATTTTTTGGCGAATGGGGCTCAGAATTTTTATGTAGGGTATCTCAGAAAATGCTAGGGTATAATTGGAAGTAAATCTGAAAAAGTAGTGTGTAGGTGATTGCCCGCTAGTGCTGTAGCCTTGTCCAAAAATTCTGGATCAGCATTATTTTCCACTAATTTTCGCTATGAAATACCGGGTGAAATGAAGCAAAAGTGTTTGTTTATTATTAAACAATGGTTGACTGTAGGATTGGTGTCCCTTTTGAATTAATGAGTTGTCAAGATATTACATTTGGGACTCTAAATAACATTAAACATGGTTTTAGATACACTTTGTACCCAGCGAAAAATATCATAGAACAATAGAAGTCAAGTGTTTTAATGTTAGGTGTAAATATAGTCTCGCGGGAGCATCTTATTAGTCTTCTTTAACAGTCTTTTTTTTAAAACTTGCTGGTCACGGCTACCGCGTGACTCTAATTCACTTCAAGCTGCAAAAACTTTTTTCACGGGTCCAGTTATATTCATGAAGTAAACATTTCACATTTCTTGACACGATCCAGTAAATTCACCCGCCCAGTTACAATATACTATGGCTTGATAATTAAGATGCTTCTATGTTTCCTCACGACCATAACAGCGCTAGTGGCTATCCGCATGCAAGAATACTAAGAAAGCCAATTTAAATTGTCACCTGAACTCCAGCCATGGACAAACCTAGATACCATTGGTCACACCAAATGACTCATTGGATTTGTATCCTTTTACATTTGCCATTGCCGTATGTCGCTTTTATGTAGAATACTGTCCTTCTTAATCAATTTCGATGGTTGCTGGGGTGATTTGTGTGGGGGTGGGGTGGGGTGTGTGGGGTGGGTGTATGTGTGAACTGTAACAAACGTGTGAAATTCACTTTCACAATAAAATACTCAGGCTGAAAACAAAAAACGATCGTTGACAAAGAAAATGCCATTTTTAGGTGAGTTATACATTTGACGTGTGCTTGGTTTGAAGCAATTTTAAAACATAAAAATATAAATGTTTGAAAAAAAAAAGACAATGTGTGTTTCATATTATGCACAAAGGAGTTATTATTATGTAATTGTTCTTTCGTGACGAATAGGAAAAAAGTAATCAACCGACTCCCCGACGGGGAATTGAACCCCGGTCTCCCGCGTGACAGGCGGGGATACTCACCACTATACTATCGAGGATTGCCGTGAAGAAACTTTCCTACAAAACTAGTCATATAACTAGTATTGTAATAGACAAGTTAATCTTTTTAGCTCCTTTGATTTTTGTTTTATTTTCTCTTTTGCTGACAAAACTTTCTGTTTAAATTGTGACCCTTCGTGTACATTTTGTTAACAGGTTAACATTTTTAAGTGCAGTTTTATCATCTGATTTCATCCTTTCATAATTTTCTTGGGAAAAGGGGGAAGTTTTGATCTAAGAAGGTTCTTTTATAAACGGTTCCCCCCCTAAGACATTTTGGTATAATCCAAAAGCGGATTGCTCAATTCTCTTGTTTTAAAGTTTGGAACATAGACTGATTAGTTATGCATCAAGTGAGCGGGTTTTTGTTGCTACTTTTTATCATCTTCATTGCAAAATACAGCCATTTATAAGATTTTCGGCCAAAAAAAAGTTGCATTTTTCTATATACATGGGCTTTTTATGCTTCAATTTGTGTTTGACAATTCTTTCCCTTTTAGTGAGTAATTTAATCAAAAAGGAGCATATTTAATTTAATTTAATTTAAGCTTTTCCTGATTTAGGTGACACGCATTCAAAAGCAGTTTTTATGGTTCAGTGAATAAATTAAAATGACTGCTGCAGCATATTAATGTCTTTCAATAATGAATAGGCCTCCCTTCATGTGAGATGGCTTCCAAGCATCGTTCTTCTCTGCTGTTGGTCAAGCTGGTTCCCCGCATGCAGCAGGATTTTCTGCAAAGTCCTTTAAGGTGTTGTGTCCCTCACTTGACCGCTTGTAACAAGTTGAGTCTTGATAACGGCCACCCATATAAACTATTCAAGGAATGACCAATGAATTAAGTGCACTGGGATCCAGCATAAAAGATTTAACCAAAAGTTTGTTGGTCCATTGGTTAAATTAATCCATGAACACAAGATTTATCATTGAAGTTACAGTTGTTCCTTCCTAATAAATTTAATTAGAATGAAAAACTTGTTAAATTTACGCATGTTAATGCATACAAAGAGTCAATTTAGAAAAGTGCAACTTTTGTTTTTGTATAAAATTTCATAAATTGCTCTATGATATCTCACTAAAACCATAAAACATGTTTGAAATGTGTAAAAATTAATTCATGAACATCTTAACTTAATTTAGTTTGATAAAAAAAAATAGAAACATTCCTTTTGATTAATTTGCTTTAGATGAAAGAGGTCTGAAACGAAAGTTGATGCATAAAAAGCCTATTTTATAAGTGGCGGAATTTCTCAGTGAAGATGATAAAAGATAACAACAAAACACCGTTTACTTGATGCATAACTAATCAGTCTATGTTCCAAACTTTAAAACAAGAGAATTGATCAAGCCATTTTTGGATTATACCAAAATGTCTTAAGGGGGGACTTACTTTTTGGAACCGTTTAGGACATGGTGCACTAATTGCATTAATTAAGCTATCACATGGCCGGTTAGCTCAGTTGGTTAGAGCGTCGTGCTAATAACGCGAATGTCGTGGGTTCGAGCCCCATACTGGCCAGTTGGTAAACTAACATTTTGTCTATTTTTATTTTCATTTCTTCTTGTCTTTTTCTGTTTGTTTATATGTGTCAATGAATTCCAAGCGTTATTAACGCTTTAAATATTACCACATCATTTCCATATAACGCTCATTAGCGTGAAATGTATCAATAAAGTCTTTAGCACGTCATTTAAAAATTTGTTAAAACTGAAAATGTTCTTGGTTTGAAGCTATTTTAAAACATAAAAATATAAATGCACAAATGTTTGAAACCAAACTATATAGCCACAAAAATGGAAAGTTTAGAGTAAAATGCAGAAATGATAATGTTTTCTATTATTATTTTACAGTTTTGATGAACAGTCTTTCCAAATTCATACACCCTTCCAGTGTGTTCCTCTCAGGTCCAAAATGTATGCTCGTCACACTTCATTGGTTTAAAACAAGAAAAGTCTTAGGTCTTCATATTTGCATCGGGGCCTGAGATTGGAATTCCAGTTTCCTTTCTCACGAAGTAAGGGCTAAGAGTAAAAATTGTACAATTGTGTTTGGGAGTGGCCTTCTCTCTTTTTCCTAGCTATTTTCTTCCATTTCTTGCTTTGTTTATCAAAGCTATCTAGGCCAGCATGCATATATTAGCCTACACTGGCTATCCAGGCTTGTGCATTTGTATGAGCTTGGAACGGTCCATGGTTTTCCATGGATTAGCATGTGTTCCTCACGGACCAACCTGGGTAAACAAACAATATGTTACAATTTTGTTCATATAAAAACATCGTGCTTGAAATTACCTATATTTCCATTAAAACCTGCGTTTAGAGAATTAGTGGTATTTCCATTACTCTGGTAATTTCAAATTCACTTCAAGCTGCAAATACTTTTTTCACAGGTCCAGTTATATTCATGAAGCATACATTTCACATTTCTTGACACGATCCAGTAAATTCACCCGCCCAGTTACAATATACTATGGCTTGATAATTAAGATGCTTCTATGTTTCCTCACGACCATAACAGCGCTAGTGGCTATCCCCATGCAAGAATACTAAGAAAGCCAATTTAAATTGTCACCTGAACTCCAGCCATGGACAAACCTAGATACCATTGGTCACACCAAATGACTCATTGGATTTGTATCCTTTTTACATTTGCCATTGCCGTATATCGCTTTTATGTAGAATACTGTCCTTCTTAATCAATTTCGATGGTTGCTGGGGTGATTTGTGTGGGAGTGGTGGGGGTGTGTGGGTGTGTGGGGGTGTGTGGGTGTGTGTGTGTTGGCTACGTCATGAGAGTCATGAGGTGCTTTGTTTATTTTCGTCATTAATCGTTGATTAAATTCGTCATATGCATCTCAACACAAATGGAGATAATACAATATTGTGCTTGTCAATGAGATCAAATTCCAAATATCGTAGCAATTTGTAGTAACTGGTATTATTTTCTTTGTTAACTTTCAAAGTTTACCTGTCACTTGACACTTACATTTTCTTTTTTCATCGGTAAAACCAGCATGGACAAGTAATAACAGTAATGAAGGGAGTCATATCGGTTTTCCATATTATTTTTTCAATGCAAGGTAGAGCTACAGTAATATAGAAAAAAATGAATGACAGTTTATTTAATAATATGAATATCAAAAAAAAAAAAATCTTTCAAAGCATATTAAAGAGAGACCTTTTGCTTGATTGTATAGTATGAGACTATGAGTGACATAAAATAATTACAATCTTATTTTGTCGACTTTGACAAGAAGTAATTTTGAAAATGTATGGTTTTATTTTTTACAATGAAAACAAAACATTAAGTAAATTGCAATATGTATTGTTTAATAAGAGAATAGCGCATTCATTGCGTGAATACCACCTTATCAGACATGTCAGAGACTTGCCCAGATTTGATAAATTTTGTAACGAGATTCCAACACTAAACTTTGATGTATTGAGCGAACGATAATCCACCAGAATTGAATATGACCCTAGTGCCTATGCATTAATTTTTCTCATGCACAAGTTGTTAGATCTGCCGGTGATTACAATGTTCTTGATGTTGACCGGAGGCTAACGCTTTTCACTTCTTTCTGTAGGATCCTGCTCCCGATAGCTATCCTTAAGTCGGGTACATTAATGAGTACCCATTTTGACTTGTAATTCAAAAAACAGTGTATGCAAGAACATTTCTTGTCATAAGGGATTCTTTTGCAAACAAACAACATGATAATTTTCATTTATTTCTACCAATTTTATTATTAAACGGCCTCTGGATATGGGATAGAATATAATCACGTCTAGAATTAAGGAATGACTGTAAATAGCATAAATACATAATCCAGGATCCAACTTAATCATTCGACCATCAGTAAGTTACCTCTCAGCAGCATGATGGACAAAAGTCTGCAACTTCAAATGAATCACTTGAATCAAAACAACGTATGTTGCTTATTATTATACATGTAAACTATCTCCAATAGTCATTTTATACTTTTAGTTCAGCCTCATAACTATCCTTCAAGCCTTTTTAAAGAGTAAAACTGTTTACACAAGTATGAATTAGTTAATTCAATTGAAATTCGGTTTCCTAATTGCATAAAAGCAGAGCTTTTAGCTACAATTGCCACTGTTTTGGATATTTAATGAAAATAACAAATCACGGTTTGCTATTAGTGGAAACATTGTGACAAGCGAACAACCATATGGTAATAGGGAGCAATAAAACCGTGAACTCTCGCTGATCGAATGTGATTTTGCTGCACGTTGTTTTGGTTTTGATTTTTCAGCTCATGAGAAAACTTAATTTGTCAAGCTTGGTTGAAACTCCGAAGTTGAATAAATAGCCTTGGCACCTTTGCGTCACTTATTTGCTCCAAGGAACTGTAACAAATGTGTGAAATTCACTTCACAATGAAATACTCAGGCTGAAAACAAAAATGATCGTTGATAAAGAAATTGCCAGGTTTAGGTGAGTTCTACATTTTACGCGTGCTTTGTTGTATATAAAACTTGGCATGTTTGTACCAAAATGGGTGCATGTTTCGAGTACATTTCAGATATGCTGATAAAAAAAATATATAGATTTGTACTTTTTGTAAGAAAAGTTAAACATTTTAAACCATTCGGTTGGGTTAACTCAATAGCGGAAAGGCCTAAGGGTTTAGTGAGCGCTGATGTAACAAAGATGTACCGAGGTAAATGTAAAATGTCATTCTCTATAACCTGTGTCTGAGCCACTATGTAAAAGATTTAATTTCCATTTAAGAGTATGAAGCACTAAATGCACTTAACTATCATCGTATGTGATTTATTCAACAAACCGTTCCATTTGTTATTTGCTATTAAAAGCAAGTATAACAACCTCTTTGAGTTAATTGCTTGCTACTTCCATGTCAAGTCGGCAGTGTTTTAATGGTTCTACTCTATGTTGGATGCCATTAAATTGGTTCCTTTATAAGGGGATTTGCCATTTTGTCTAATACCATTTGGGCTAATATCCATTTCGTCTACATCCATTTCGTCTAAACCCATTAGGTCTATATCCACTACGTCCAATAATCATTTGATCCTTTAACCATTTGGTCCTTTAACCATTTGGTTCGATAACCATTTAGTCTAATAACCAATAAGTCTAAAACCATTTAGTCTAACAACCATTTAGTCTAATACTCATTTGGTCTATAACCAATAGGTCTAATACCCATTTGGTCTAATACCCATTTGGTCTACACGCCATTTAGTCTTACACGCATTTAGTTTATTAATAAATAGACGAAATGGTATTAGACTAACTGGTTATTAGACTATACGAGTATTAGACCTAACGGTTATTAGACCAAACGGTTATTAGACCAAATGGTTATTGAAGAAATTTTAGACCAAATGGTTATTAGACTATATGGCTAGTAGACATACCGGTTATTAGACCAAACAATATTATACTAAGTGGACATTAGACTATATGATTATTAGACTTAGTGGAAATTAGCTTTTCTGGTAATAGACCAATTGAATATAGACTAAACAGGAATTAGACCAAATGGTATTAGACCAAATGGTAATAGACCCTTTATAATGGCTATTACGTGATGTTTGCTAAAGCATTTATGTTACATATTAACAAACTACATTTTGAATTACGTTTAAATTCCATAATACATTAGAGCAGGTTAAAGGGCATTGGACCTCGACTATTTTCCAAAATAGGTAACAAAATTTCGGATTATTGGAAGTTTAATTTATTATGTGTAATGGCTTCAATTCAAAATATCCAATAACATGATCTAAACATGATCCGGTAATCTGATACAACTCGCGGATGCAGAAATAAATTTTAATCAATAACAGTTTTTCATCTCTTTTCAGAAAAAAGCTGATGCATTCATTCGAAGGAGTTACTACTAGGGTCTATTGCCATGTGGTCTAATACTATTTCGTCCAATTCCCGTTTAGTCTATATTCAATTGGTCTATTACCAGAAAGGCTAATTGCCAGTTAGTCTAATAATCATATAGTCTAATGTCCATTTAGTCTAATATTTTTTGGTATAATAACCGGTATGTCTACTAATCATATAGTATAATAACCATTTGGTCTAATATTTCATTAATAACCATTTGGTCTAATAACCGTTTGGTCTAATAACCGTTAGGTCTAATACTCGTATGGTCTAATAACCAGGTAGTCTAATACAATTTCGTCTATTTATTAATAAACTAAATGATTGTAAGAATAAATGGTGTGTAGATCAAATCGGTATTAGACCAAATGGCTATTATACCTATTGGTTATAGACCAAATGAGTATTAGACTAAATGGTTGTTAGACTAAATGGTTTTAGACTTGTTGGTTATTAGACAAATGAATAAAGGACCAAATGATTATTTGACGTAGTGGATATAGACCTAATGGGTTTAGACAAAATGGATGTAGACGAAATGGATATTAGACCAAATGGTAGTACTGGTGCTGTGTGTATACCAGTATATCATATATCCCAGGTGCGCTCAGAATATTGAGTTGAGCTCATTTTAATTGCCTGTAATAGAGATCGTCTTCAAGTGTCCCTTTATACTGCAATGAGCCTCTATTATGGGTCTTAAACCAATACACTTGTCTATGTACGGTTGCTGAGACTCACAATCATTTTGACAATGTCAGAATGATTTTACTTTTTATGGCCCACATTAAAGTATATTCGTAGTGTACACACAAATACAAATTACATTGGAAAGAGAAATGCTATTTACATGTTCTTCTTGATTTCAATAATGTTCTGTCCTTTTCATGTTTTAGCTTCTCATTCCATCTAATACACATTCAGCAATCTATAGACAAACAGCGGTTGAAACGTCTTTCCTTTCTTCAACGCACACCTATGCAACAAAGTCCTTTTGTGGAACTCTTTTCTGAAAACGACAAACTTGGCGGACAAAATACTTCCTTTGTTACCTACATGCTTATAACAATATCCCCATGCAATTATAGCCAGCAATTGCTCTGCATCCATCAAGGAATTTGCAATATCTGCTACTTCTATATTTCTCTATACGCCAAATAAACTACTGGGCATTCCATAAAAAATGTGAAATGTTTGGACGTGGAAATTGGTTTACCGCTTTAGAATGATAAGTGCATTTCCGTAACGATGTTTTTAGGTAAACAACAATATTATGCATCCTGGTCTAAGGACAGATCTAGAATTTCTTCAGAATATTTCAGCTGCTTTCAAGAATGATTACATTCAAATCCGTCATTGCAATTAATTGTGAAATATCGTCTGCAAGTTTTAACGACACTACAAATGTTTGAATTGCATTTTAGTGGAACAGCAAACATTGCTTTACAACTGGGTCTATACTAATATTCTACCTTCAATGCTAACTTTCACATCTTTACCTAATCTTGGTATAACATGGTAACCAATAATGAGAAGGATTTGTTACATGGTGCTGCCGAATACCTATAGGCAGCACAGTTAAGTAAGCAGAGTCACAGGTTGATTACTCTCTAGACGAATTTTGCGATCTAGATTTTTCCAGGCCGCCCAAATCCAAATCGATTACCCGGTCAATCGCGAAGCGTAATCCGCATAGCTGTGATAACTGTGTACGCCATACGGTCAACCAGGTCCGAAACGGCCTCATGCGTTACCCATGTGGAGGCATTACTTCAGAATATGAATTGGGTGAGAGTGTGTTTGTATATTTGTGTAGGAACAGTAGGACTTTATGAACCTCTCTTCCGCCTGCCTTGGACTATCTCTTCCGCAATTGATTTCTCAAGGCATGAGTGTATAGTAACATGTCCAAAATAGGACTCAAACTCTCTTAGGATCCATTCGTTTGTCCTCTTTTCTATCCAAGATACCCTTCTGCGAAAGCACCAAAAATCGAATGAATCTACTGTCTTTCTATCGGTTGACTTCATTGTCCATGATTTTGAACCATATGATACTATAGCGCGAAAGCTGTTGACTTGACAAGCCAAAATACAAAATACGTTGCCTGTGAAATGTTCTAGTCTCCTTTCTGCTTAATTTCGCGAAGGACTTCGAGCCAAAGTGAGTTTGTCGTTGATAAATCGAAGAATTATACTTAAACTTAAACTGAATAGATGTTTCACCACTCACTAGGCTTGGAAAATGTTTTTCTTCAACATTCCTCGGTAGCATGAAAGTAATTCAACAAATAAGTTGAAATCTCTTTAATTTATGTCATTGTAAGTATTGAATGTTTCCCGTTACATGACCGAGGGTACAATCCATTTCATGACGCAAACATTGTATGTTTGTCGTACAGAATATTAATGCGACCAGAATTATCCAATGATTTCGAAGAAATCGACAGAAACTCGCTGGTAGGCATCCCACATATAACCAAACCTTTCTATGACCGTGTTCGACATTCTCCTATTGAACGCCCATTGGCAAACCTCATTGAAACATCGCTTTGTAAAAAACATCATTTCGATAATGTGAATCCTCCCAGACTTTTACTGACATGCCTCATTGTATATGGAACACCTTTTGGACTTATATAAAGCTTGAATCATCTCTCTTGTTCTAAAATTTCAAACTCGAAAATCCACTTGTGACTTGTGTATACTGATAATATTTTGAGTGTAATATACTGCGCCAATAAAGTATCCTTACACTTGGAAAAAATAATCACAATTTCCACACCGAACAATATTGATGTAAATTTGTTTTTTTAATAGATGCACTATCTAATCCTGCACATTATGACACCACAATGAATCCAATGTGACTTCAAGAAGCAAAGTTACAAGCATTTGATTAGACCACGGTCCAGTTTTAAAAGTGACAAACTGGCCTATTCAAAACTCCACAGACTAATTTATGCGTTTGGCTTTAATTTAAAACAAAAGGAACAAAAAGAAAACTAAAACAAAAGACAAATAAAAAGAGAGTTATGAAAAGTACAGAGAAGTAAAACTGAAATAAAAACCGTGCTTTAAATAACGCTTCATTGAAGAAACTGTGTTGTCTCTTTGCTGCGCTTGTTGGAATCTTTTGCGCCTTGTATAGGCCAGTTTGTCACTTTTAAAACTGGACCTTCGTCTATTCATTTGCTTGTAACTTTACTTCTTGAGGTCACATTGGACTCAATGTGGTGTCATAATGTGCAGGATTAGATAGTGCATCTATTAAAAAAACAAATTTACCCCAATATTGTTCAGTTTTGAAATTGTGATTTTTTTTCCAACTGTAAGAATACTTTATTGGCGCAGTATATAAACTGAGTTCAATAGAGACAAGCCAGTCGAGCAATAAACGTTTTTAACATTAAATACGATGGACATCGGAAACAATGATAGATATTAGTAAACACATATATTGGGTTTCAAATATATTTTAATTGCAGAATATACTCGCATGGAGGAGGTTACGCTCTGCCGTCTGTTTTCTTCAATGTAGATTGAGTTCCTTTGTATCTTTTACGATTCATGTTTAAAATGAGAAAACAAGGATCAATAATTGATTTCAAAGTGTATGGGAAGATTTTCAGCCCAAATACCGTATTGCAGGAAACACCCCAAATAAGTTTTGGCTTGGATTACACATGTGGGTTGTTTGCTGGTGCCTACTCGATTGCCTGAGAGGCTGAGAACTGTTTTTATTTTGTTAAATGACGATGCGCAGATCGCGTCTGATCTAGCAGAAATTGAATTCAGCCACTTATGCTTTAACTACAATATGCTTTAGTAAAAATTATCCACTAGAATTTTGACAACTTCATCATGGAAATTGGCCGTAGGGCCCATCTTTAAATTATTTTTTCAGGGCCGAAGTCACTTAGTAAGTTTATACTTGGACACCCTCCAGTATTTTGTAACAGTTGCATCGTGAATTGTTCCTCCCTCTGGGGATTATAGACAGTCTCTACCCAGAATACTTTGCTCTACCATTAGTACTTTGGTTTATTATTACGTCTACTGGACAACAGTTTTTTACAGCATTATTGGAAGTATGTTCATCAATAGACAACGAGTTTGAGTAGATATTTCAGAAACATTTATTCTATTTCATTTTATTTTGCTCAAATTTATTTTCATATCGTCCACTTGTACAAGCATGAATGTGGTATCAATTATTTGGCCAATTTTGAGAAAAGTCACTCTTCAAAAAGTTGGCGAGTATTTACGTGCTTATTTATTGTGCTTGTTGTTTTTGTTGATTTGCCTACTTGGGAAGCGTAAAACAAATTAAACTGGTCTCAAAAAGAAACTTATAATTTTTTACAAGGTCATATCTTCACGGTTGTTTGATGGTCGGATCATTTATTAGTTTTTCAAACAAAACATCATGTACAACCAAATCTTAGGCCTGAACAGCTAAATGTGATATCATGCTAATGTATACAGACGCGTTTGAGTCATTATCAACTTTAATTTTCCCTCTTTTACAAAATTATTCATATTTATAGCATTTTTTAGCTTTTTGGGATATGAAATGTATCTATTAATGACAAAATTGGTGGCGATATTTAGTTACGGGAAATTACTCTTTCAAGCTTTTAATACAAACAACTTTTATTGTTTGATAAAATATGTTTATAAAATTTCCTTGTTGCTTGATTCACCTATTCCAGCTGTTTTAATGGTAGTATTAATCACCTACCCCTTGCAAATAAAGAAATATGATTTAGGATAAATAGCGCCATCTATAGTTTGCATTTAGTTAATAATGAAGCTATCTCTATATACATCAAACAACCGTGTCTTAAAATCCTATCCATAAAAATGAACAAAAATTGCACACAGGATTACTTCAATATTCTACTCTAAACACATGTCAGTAACCAAGCAGTTGTCCAATTGACACAACAGTAAAATGCACTGACACGGAAAAGCATGCGAGACCACATTCACAGGCGAATAATTGGAACCCAAGAAAAGAAATATGTGAGAATGCGTACAAGATCCTTATACGGGTGATTATTTCAAAAGAGTAAGTGGAATAGTGTGGAACGGGGCTGCTTCTGCTTTTCACACACCTTCAAGAAACAGGCCTTGTTCCACAATATTCCATTTACTCACATATATATTTCTTGTGTTGTGTGCCAATTATTGGGCTGTGAATATGGTCCAGGAAGCTGTATGTTTCATGTCAGTGCATTTTGCTGTTGTGTCAGTTGGACATCTGTTTGGTTACTGACCAGTGTTTAGAGTAGAGTATTGAAGTAATCCTGTGTGCAATTTGTGTTCATTTTATGTACAGGATTTTAAGATATGACCTTGTGAAAAATTATAAGTTTGTTTTTGAGGCCAGTTTACTTACTTGGTGATCTACTCGTATACCTAAATCGTACCAGCAAGTGACTTTACATCAAATATTGTTAATGACAAAAATAAACACAAATAAATATGATTCAAAGATAAATGATTCTGTACTTAACATAACAACGCATTATAGCTCGCACCTAATCGTACTTTCTTGTCTCAGCCATGTTAGAGCTGACATTTCCAGGTACTCCAGGCACTTCACTTTGGTGATAAGATGTGGACAGGCACAGCTGGCTGGCTACAAGATAGAGAACTAAATTAATGTCTAGTCACTCGACGGATGGTGATCGATTGCTGCTCGGCGCTTTTGTTTTGTTCCTTTAATTTTAATCATTTATGCTCGTGTGTCGGTGTTGAGGTAGATTGACAGAAATGGCAGGTGATCCCCTTCTCCCAGTTAAAACAAAACTTTACCGAAAATTCCACTATTTGCGGTACGTGTGGTAATTTAGTTTCCTAAATAGAGAGTAGACATAAATGACTCATGATTAACTAAAAATCGCTAATATGAAGTATTATTCCATGACATGTTTCCTCATTCTTCCGTCGTGGGGAAATTTGATTATTTAGAAAACAGAATGTTCGCTTTAGACATGCTTTTCTCTTTTGATTTTGCCTGTGATGTAAATAAAACTGTAGTTTACATGAAAGGGTTCTGTGAATATCTGCCACGTTACAACAGGACCTTCAACCCTCCGCCAATTGCTAAAACAGGTCCAATTCCAAGAATCATATTCAGTATTATGATGGATATGTGATGTGAAGCTTTAGACCAGCTCCTTAATCGGAAGTAGTTGAGTGAAACACCTCCCGTTTCTCAAATTCATTAAGTCGTTGGAAAGAGAAACGCGAGCAGTGCCTAGATTGTGTTTTGCCGTGGTACCAGGAATGGTATCAGGTTCTGGTAAATGAACTGTGAAAGTGCTCCTACATCTTCTTATGGCACATTTTACAGAAAGCTGACCTGCTTCCAATTCGGGTAAATATATTTAATAGAAAACTTTTTTGATACGGTGAAAAGTTGGAGTTTGATCCGTTATTTGCATTTTTTGTCGACTGCGAGAGGGAGTTTCCATCAGCTAACATCCCCTCCCAATGAACACCATGAAAAAAATATCGTTCGGCCAATTTGGCTGAGCGAAGGGAGGAGAAAATATTTAGAGCTCCCCCTCCCTTCGAAAATATGGAGCCGTGTCTGGAGCCGTGTCTGGAGTATGAATGATGCTGTTCCACTCCTTCTCGAAGCTGGTTGGATATCCAAATCTTAATTTCAAATGATTTGCGCCAGGGCTGCGCAAAAGCAGCCACCAGGGTTTGATGAGATATTTGACACTAGAAATGGAAATACGGATAGATACAAAAATATTGTCAATGTGCCTCATTTTCTATAGCATATATTTACATGGGAAAATAGGAATTGATGATATATTTATACATTTTACAGCTTTATCCTTTCTATTGTTGAATATTTAATCTAATCCATCAACGCGTTTGATAATAGCCGCAAATCACATTGTAGCTTCATTAAACAAGAAATCTTGTGGATTTGGGTTACGCGAAACATTTGAAACATTAATGATTAAATCACGAGAGCCTTAAGGGCTGGGGTATGAACGTTTGGACAGTATTTATTTTGGGACATTAGAGCACATCAGACATATCGAATTGCATTCTGAATACGAAGAATGTCATTCTGATATCAAATAATTTTGAATTTTGAAATTCGCAATTTAATACACATTTTATGGCAAATCATTAAAATTGATATTTTTGATATTTAACAGTACTTGAAGTAAACTTTATAAATCTGATGATTTATACTTAAAGTGTATGTAGGTGGGTTGAAAAGCCGACGATCAATTGAAAATTTTGACCTTTCGTATTGAAGATATGGATTTTTTCCCCAAAACACCAAAAAAATTAGGTCTTTTGGGAAAAAAATCCATATCTTCAATATGAAAGGTCAAAATTTTCAATTGACCGTCGGCTTTTCCTCCCTGCTACATATACTTTAAGAATATATCATTAGATTTATATAATTTACTTCGAGGACTGTTATATATCAAAATTCGAAAAATATCAAATTTTTATAATTTGTCATAAAATTTGTATTATATTGTGATTTTCAAGAAATGAAAATTATTTGATATCAGAAAGACATGCTTCGTATTCAGAATACAATTCGATAGGTCTGAGGTGCTCTCATGTGCCACAAAAAATACTATCGAAACGCAATAAACGCTCATTTTAGATCCCTTAAGATGATTTATTGCTCTACATCTGATAGACAGGCGAATTCCCGGGATATTGTGTAGTAATATTTGTAGTGGTAAAAATCACTTGATGAAATGTTTGGAAGCATGAATACCAAATGAGATGAATGCTGAATTTCAGACTTTTGAAATAGCACTTATATTTATATTGTGTAGTTGTTTTCTTCAGACATCCGCATTATACCAATTTTTCGGTATTTAGGTGGTAATGAAAGAATTTTTGGTGTTTCCACATCTTTACGTCACGTACTCAATTCCCATTAAGCTTTACCAAGTCGGGTTTCGCAATTATTGTACATAATGAACTTGCATTTTTCTTTGTCGCTCATATGAAGACGAACGATGCACGAAACATTTTATTAGCGCAATAATTGTTGAACACTTACGAAACTGTGTGAATGTATTAAACTCCATAATATATTATGTTAATAATTATATATTTTGACATGTAATGGTATTATTTGTTTATTTTAGTCAGACGGTTTTTTAAATGTGGTTTCAAGTGGTTACTTACAGACCAGTCCATGAAGTCATCAAGCTCAGACTGAATATTAGCATGCACGGTCCTTAACAAATACAACATTATCGACATATTTCCAGTACAGTATCGACCGCCAGATAAATAAAGCGAACTAATTTGGTACCTTGTGAAACACCGCTACAAAAGGGGCATAATCATACATGGTCTAAATTATATCTTAGCATCAACGGAGATTATTCAGAAAAATACAAGCCCAAGGAACGATTACCATGATTATGCCAAAGCAATAAACTGTTTAACAGCTATGTTGTAATTGGTGATTCTTTCAAAGACGAATGCAATGTTTCACTCACTTTTCACGGTTTCTTCTGACCACCTCTTCTGTTTAACTTTCTAACGTCACTATTTCCAGGGGTCCATTTCACTAAACCTTTCACCCTTCGTAACTCAAGTAACCGTTCGTAAAGTTATGAATACCCAATACTAGACGTAACTTTGCGAAGGGTCCCTGTAGGAAATCCCTATTACTTACAAAGGGTACCGTTCGTAACTATGTTTAGTGAAATGGAACTTACGATTTTGAGACTTACGAAACTTCGTAAAGTTTAGTGAAATGGACCTCTGGACACCTTATCCAAGCCAAATAAACCCTTTGACTCCTATAATGCTGAAGCCTTCCGGATATTCTATGAACCAAAAGCCTTACCCTCTTTCCAAACTTCATCCACCCTACCAGTGTGTTCCTCTCAGGTCCATGAAAAGTGCGCACTGTAAATGTGTGCTCTTTACACTTCAGTGGTTTCAAACAAGAAAAGTCTCAGGTCATTATGTTACAATATTGTTCATCTGAGCATAATATCTTTTCGATGTGCATGTTCCATGTATAAGAAAAATGTGCTTGAAATTACCTATTTTTCCATTGAAACCTGCGTTTAAATTGTCACCAAAACTCCAGCCATGGACAAACCTAGATACCATTGGTCACACCAAACCAAAATGACTCATTGGATTTGTATCCTTTTCACATTTGCCATTGCCATATGTCGCTTTAATGTAGAATACTGTCCTTCTTAATCAATTTCGATTGTTGCTGGGGTGATTTGTGTGGGGTGGGGTGGGGTGTGGGGGTGTTGGTGTTGGGGTGTGTATGTGTGTGTGTTGGCTACGTCATGAGAGTCATGAGGTGCTTTGTTTATTTTTCTCCCATTTATCCAAACCATAAGGAGATTAAATTCGTGATATGCATCTCAACACAAAATGTTAATACAATATTGTGCTTGTCAATGAGATCAAATTCAAAATATCTTATCAATTTGTAGTAACTAGTATTATTTTCTTTGTTAACTTTCAAAGTTTACCTGTCACTTGACACTTACATTTTCTTTTTTCATCGGTAAAACCAGCACGGATAGCAGAAGTAACAGTAATGAGGGGAGCCATATCGGTTTTCCATATCATTTTTGCAATGCAAGGTAGAGCTACAGTAATATAGAAAAAATGAATGACAGTTTATTTAATATATGAATATCAAAAACAATCTTTCAAAGCATATTAAAGAGAGACCTTTTGCTTGATTGTATAGTATGAGACTATGAGACTATGGGTGACATAAAATATTAACAATCTTATTTTGTCGACTTTGACAAGAACTAATTTTGAAAATTTATGGTTTTATTTTTTACAATGAAAACAAAGTAAATTGCAATATGTAACTGCTCCCAACGTATTCTGAGTGATCCAGAATTGCAATACTATTGCAATTCTGGATCACTTATACGTATTGTTTAATAAGAGAATAGCGCATTCATTGCGTGGATACCACCTTATCAGACATGTCAGAGACTTGCCCAGATTTGATAAATTTTGTAACGAGATGCCAAAAATAAACTTTGATGTATTGAGCGAACGATCATCCTCAAGAATTGAATGTGACCCCAGTGCCTATGCATTAATTTTTCTCATGCACAAGTTGTTAGATCTGCCGGTGATTACAATGTTCTTGATGTTGACCGGAGGCTAAAGCTTTTCACTTCTTTCTGTAGGATCCTGGTCCCGATAGCTATCTTTTAAGTCGGGTACATTAATGAGTACCCATTTTGACTTGTAATTCAAAAAACAGTGTATGCAAGAACATTTCTTGTCATAAGGGATTCTTTTGCAAACAAACAACATGATAATTTTCATTTATTTCTACCAATTTTATTATTAAACGGCCTCTGGATATTGGATAAAATATAATCATGTCGAGAATTAAGGAATGACTGTAAATAGCATAAATATATACTCCAGGATCCAACTTTAATCATTCGCCCATCAGTAAGTCACCTCTCAGCAGCATGATGGACAAAAGTCTGCAACTTCAAATGAATCTCCAATGGTCATTTTATACTTTTAGTATACTATCCTTCAAGTCTTTTTAAAGAGTAAAACTGTTTACACAAGTATGAATTAGTTAATTCAATTGAAATTCGGTTTCCTAATTGCATAAAAGCAAGGCTTTGAACTACAATTGCCACTGTTTTGGATATTTAATGAAAATAACAAATCACGGTTTGCTATTAGTGGAAACATTGTGACAAGCGAACAACCGTATGGGAATAGGGAGCAATAAAACCGTGAACTCTCGCTGATCGAATGTGATTTTGCTGCACGTTGTTTTGGTTTTGATTTTTCAGCTCATGAGAAAACTTAATTTGTCAAGCTTGGTTGAATAAATAGCCTTGGCACCTTTGCGTCACTTATTTGCTCCAAGGAACTGTAACAAACGTGTGAAATTCACTTCACAATAAATACTCAGGCTGAAAACAAAAAACGATCGTTGACAAAGAAAATGCCATGTTTAGGTGAGTTATACATTTGACGTGTGCTTTGTTGTATATAAAACTTGGCATGTTTGTACCAAAATGGGTGCATGTTTCGAGTACATTTCAGATATGCTGATAAAAAAGTATATAGATTTTTACTTTTTGTAAGAAAAGTATAACACTTTGAACCATTCGGTTGGGTTAACTCAATAGCGGAACGGCCTAAGGGTTTAGTGAGCGCTGATGTAACTAATGTGTACCGAGGTAAATGTAAAATGTCATTCTCTATGACTCGTGTATGAGCCACTATGTAAAAGATTTAATTTCCATTTAAGAGTATGAAGCACTAAATGCACTTAACTATCATCGTATGTGATTTGTTCAACAAACCGTTCCATTTTTTATTTGCTATTCAAAGCTAAGTAATACAACCTCTTTAGATTAATTGCTTGCTACTTCCATGTCATGTCGGCAGTGTTTTAATGGTTCTACTCTTGGTAGGATGAGATTAAATTGGTTCCTTTATAACGGCTATGTTTGCCAAAGCATTTATGTTAAATTAACAAACTATACATTGGAGCATTGGAAAAAGGTTTCAAAATGGGCATTGGACCTCGACTGTTTTCCAAAATAGGTAACGGAATTTAGGATTGTTGATTTCCTCCTAACTGCATATATAGTGTGGAGTCAATGAGCCTTCAGTGATAATAATACATGTGCAAAAATAAGCTTACTCCAAACTGTTGAAGAACGTAGTTGTGTTGTATCGATTGAAAATAAATGTATTCTATTTGTATGATTCTAAACATTACACGATTAAAAAAAATAATGGTGGAAATTTGATTGGTGACTATTGGGAAAAATGTATTAAAAAACTCTATTGGCATTTGCATTGTCATGGAATATGATTTTAGACTTGCTTTAATATATGATCGCATATAAATGTTTACCCATTGATTCAAATTTGATGTGAATTTGATTTGAATTTGATTTGAATTGAATTGATTTGATTATGAATAACCGCATTTAACATTTACCAATTTAGAAGTTTAACCTATATGTGTAATGGCTTCTATTCAAAATATCGAATAACATTATCTAACCATGATCCGGTAATCTGATTTAATAATGTTTCAATAATGTAACTCGCGTATGCAGAAATAAATTTTAATCAATAATAGTTTTTCATCTCTTTTCAGAAAAAGCTGATGCTAAAACGACCATCACGATACGGATTTTATTGCTTGCAATTCAATTCAATGAATTCATTCGAAGGAGTTACTAATAGTACTGGTGCTGTGTGTATACCAGTATATCATATATCCCAGGTGCGCTCAGAATATTGATTTGAGCTCATTTTAATTAACTGTAATAGAGCTCGTCTTCAAGTGTCTTGCGTATAGTGTCCCTTTATACTGCAATGAGCCTCCAAAATGGGTCTTAAACCAATACCCTTGTTTCCGTGCGGTTGCGGAGACTCGCAATCGTTTTGACGATGTCAGAATGATTTTACTTTTTATGGCCCACATTAAAGTCTATTCAAAGTGTACACATTTGTCTATTTTTGCCAATCGAAGAAATACGGGATTAGCTGGTAACGACAAATTTATTTTTCTCTGTTAAATATGACCAATTACTGAAATGATACTAATTTTGTAACACAATAATAACAACTTATCTTATCTCGTCCACAACGGGCGTAACTGATCTCAAATAAAATATAAGATAAATTACACAAGTTTGCCATAGTACAACACTTCTTAAAACAAGTTTGAACACAAATGTAAATGTTGTAATACTTGTTATACAAGAAAACGTCTCACATTGGAAAGAGAAATGCTATTTACATGTTCTTCTTGATTTCAATAATGTCATGTCCTTTTAATGTTTAAGCTTCTCATTCCATCTAATACACATTCAGCAATGTGTACATTCTATAAGCAAACAGCGGTTGAAACGTCTTTCCTTTCTTCAACGCACACCTATGCAAAACAGTCCTTTTGTTGGGTGGTGATAGACTCTTTTCAGAAAACGATAAACCTGGCGGACAAAATACTTCCTTTGTTACCTACATGCTTATAACAGTCTTTTTACCGCTCTATTGTCCCCACGCAATATAACCAGCTATTGCTCTGCATCCATCAAAGAATTTGTAATATCTGCTTCTTCTGCTATTTCTGTACGCCAAATAAACTACGGGGCGTTCCATAAAACATGTGAAATGTTTGGACGTGGAAATTGGTTTACCGCTTTAGAATGATAAGTGCATTTCCGTAACGATGTTTTTAGGTAAACAAAATTATTATGCATCCTGTTCTAAAAACAGATCTAGAATTTCTTCAGAATATTTCAGCTGCTTTCAAGAATGAATACATTTCAAATCTGACATTACAATTGATTGTGAAATATCGTCTGCAAAGTTTTAACGACACTACAATTGAATAGCATTTGAGTGCAACAGTAATCATCGCTTTACAGCTGGGTCTATACTTCTACCTTCAATGCTAACTTTTAAATCTTTATAACCAATCTTTCTCTGTAACACCGTAATGGTAATCGGGTACACGGTAACCAATAATGAGAAGGATTTGTTACATGGTGCTGCCGAATGCCTATAGGCAGCACAATTAAGTTTCGATCCAGATTTTTTCAGGCCGCCCAAATCCAAATCGATTACCCGGTCAATCGCGAAGCGTAATCCGCATGGCTGTGATAACTGTGTACGCCATACGGTCAACCAGGTCCGAAACAGCCTCATGCATTACCCATGTGGAGGCATTACTTCAGATCCGGGTAAATTCAGGAATATTATCGCGCACTCGGTACGAGACTGTCTCGGGGACTGTATTTAATTTTAAATCTTTAATATGAATTGGGTGAGAGTGTGTTTGTATATTTCTGTGGGAACAGTAGGACTTTATGAACCTCTCTTCCGCCTGCCTTGGACTATCTCTTCCGCAATTGATTTCTCAAGGCATGAGTGTATAGTAACATGTCCAAAATAGGACTCAGCACGAAGTGTCTTCTTTTTCCAAACTCTCTTAGGATCCATTCGTTTGTCCTCTTTTCTATCCAAGATACCCTTCTGCGAAAGCACCAAAAATCTAATGAATCTACTGTCTTGCTATCGGTTGACTTCATTGTCCATGATTTTGAACCATATGATACTATTGTTGACTTGACTTACGCTGTTGACCTGACAAGCCAAAATACATTTTAAGAAAGACCTATCCCGTTGCCTGTGAAATGTTCTCGTCTCCTTTCTGCTTATTTTCGCGAAGGCCTTTTGCATCAAATCTTGCTACACCCGTAAGTTCAAACATGCTAGACTTCGAGCCTAAGTGAGATTGTCGTTGATTAATAGAAGAATTATACTTATACTTCAACTTAAACTTAAACTAAAACTGAGTAGAATTTTCACCACTCACTAGCCTTGGAGAATATTTTTCTTTAACATTCCCTCGGTAACATGAACATAATTCAACAAATAAGTTAAAAAAATCTTTATCAAAATGTAAGTATTGAATGTTTCCTGTTACGTGACTAAGGGTACAATCCATTTCATGACACAAACATTGAATGTTTGTCGTGCAGAATATTAATGTGACCAGCATTATCCAATGATTTCGAAGAAATCGAAAGAAACTCGCTGGTAGGCATCCCGCATATAACCAATTCTTTCTATGACCGCGTTCGACATTCTCCTATTGAACGCCCATTGACAAACCTCATTGAAACATCGCTTTTCACACAAAAATCATTTCGATAATGTGAATCCTCCCAGACTTTTCTGACATGCCTCATTGTATATGGAACACCTTTTGGACTTAAATAAAGCTTGAATTATCTCTCTTGTTCTAAAATTTCAAACTCGAAAATCCACTTGTGACTTGTGTATACTGATAATATTTTGGGTGTAATATAAACTGAGTTCAATAGAGACAAGCCAGTCGAGCAATAAACGTTTTAACATTAAATACGATGGACTTCGGAAACATTGATAGATATTAGTGCACACATATATTTGGTTTCAAATATATTTTAAAACTTTGAAATGGATAATAAAGCCCTGGTATTTATTGCAATTGCAGAAGATACTCGCATGGAGGAGGTTATGCTCTGCCGTCTGTTTTCTTCAATGTAGATTGAGTTCCTTTGTATCTTTTACGATTCATGTTTAAAAACGAGAAAATAAGGATCAATAATTGATTTCAAAGTGTATGGGAAGATTTTCATCCCAAATATTGCAGGAAACACCCCAAATAAGTTTTTGACTTGGATTACACATTTGGGTTGTTTGCTTGTGCTTGTGCCTGAGAGGCTGAGAACTGTTTTTTTAATGACGATGCGCAGATCGCGTCTGATCTAGCAGAAATTGAATTCAGCCACTTATGCTTTAACTACAATATGCTTTAGTAAAAATTATCCCGGTATTTTAGATACGAAAAGAACTTTATGCACTAGAATTTTAACAACTTCATCATGGAAATTGGCCGTAGGGCCCATCTGTAAATTATTTTTTCAGGGCTGAATTCACTTAGTAAGTTTAAATTTGGACACCCTCCAGTATTTTGTAACAGTTGCATCGTGAATTGTTCCTCCCTCTGGTGATTATAGACAGTCTCTACCCAGAATACTTTGCTCTACCATTAATAATTTGGTATATTATTACGTCTACTGGAAAACAGTTTTTACAACAGTAGTAGAAGTATGTGGATCAATAGACAACGAGTTTGATTAGATATTTCGGACACATTTTTCATATTTTATTTCGTTTTATTTCGCTCAAATCTATTTTCATATCGTCCACTTGTACAACCATGAATGTGGTATCAATTATTTGGCCAGTTTTGAGAAAAGTCACTCTTCAAAGTTTGGCGAGTATTCATCTGCTTATTTATTGTACTCGTATAACTAAATCGTACCATAAAGTGACATTACATCAAATATTGTTAATGATTCAAAGAAAAATAACTCTGTACTTAAAACATGAACTACGCATATTAAGCTCACACCTATTAAATAGCACTTTCTTGCTTCAAACATGTTTAGAACTGCTGACATTTCCATGTACTCCAGGCACTTCACTTTGGTGATAAGATGTGGACAAGCACAGCTGGCTGGCTACAAGATAGAGAACTAAATTAATGTCTAGTCACTCGACTTATGCTGATCGATTGCTGCTCGGCGCTTTTGTTTTGTTCCTTTCATTTTAATCATTTATACTCGTGTGTCGGTGGCAGATTGACAGAAATGGCAGGTGATCAAACAGCAGAGTGGCAGACCCATGGGAGGAGTCGTGGGGAAAATATCCCCTTCTCCTAGTTAAAACAAAACTTTACTGAAAATTCAACTATTTGCGATACATGTGGTACTTTAGTTCCTAAATATAGAGTAGACATAAATGACTCATGATTAACTAAAAGTCGCTAATATAATATGAAGTATTATTCCATGACATGTTCCTCATTCTTCCGACGCGCCGTGGTGAAATTTAATTAGTTAGAAAACAAAATGCTTTTCGCTTTTCATCAGTAGAATGAGTAAATATAACCTGCCGACATGTCGTCATAAATTGGGCAATTTTATTTAATCATAGAATACCCTAATACAATATATCTATATTTTTAATACCAAGATATTGATTTTGCCTTTGAATGTAATTTGATCTTCCATTTAACTGTAAAACTGTAGGTTACATGAAGAGGTTCTGTGAATATCTGTCACGCAACTTCAAATCTTCAACAGAACCTTCAACAGGACCTTCAACCCTCCGCCAAGGTCCAATTCTAAAAACCACATCAAGTATTATGATGGATAGGTAATGTGAGAATTTAGACCAGAGCCGTCGGAAGTAGTTTGGTGAATAACCGCTCGTTTCTCAAATCCAGTAGTCATTCAGGTCCAGGTAAATGAGCCGTGAGAGTTCTGCTGCATTTTTGGAGGGTACATTTTACAGAGAGCCAGACCTGGTTCCAATAATCGGGTATATAGCGAGTAATTTTTTTATAGAAAACATTCAGAAACGGTAAAATTATCAAGTTTGACCCGTTATTTAGAATATTTGTCGAGCTAAGTTAACACCCTTCCCCATGACCATGAAAAAATATTGCTCGGCTATGGCTGAGGGAAGGGAGAAAATTTGGCTGAGCGAAGGCAGAAAATATTTAGATCCCCCCTTCGGAAACCTGGACCCCTGCCTGGAGTATGTAATGATGCGGTTTCATTCCTTGTTGATTATCCAAAATCTTAATTTCAAATGATTTTGAGCCAGGGGTGCACAACAGCAGCCACAAGTGTTTGATGAGATATTTGGCACTAGAAATGGAAATACGGATAGATACAAAAATAGAGTAAATGTGCCTCATTTTCCATAGCATATAATTTTCATGGGAAAATAGGACTTGATGATATATTTATACATTTTACAGCTTCTATCCTTTCTATTGTTGAATATTTAATCTAATCCATCAACGCGTTTGATAATAGCCGCAAATCACATTGTAGCTTCAATAAATAAGAAATCTTGTGGATTTGGGTTAAGCGAAACATTTGAAACATTAATGATTAAATCACAAGAGCCTTAAGAGGATTTATTGCTCTATATCTGATAGACAGGCGATTTCCCGGGATATTGTGTAGTAATATTTGTAGTGGCAAAAATCACTTGACGAAATGTTTGGAAGCATGAATACCAAATGAGATGAATGCTGAATTTCAGACTTTTGAAATAGCACTTATCGTGTAGTCGTGTTCTTCCAACATCCGCATTATACGAATTTTTCGGTATTTTGGTGGTAAGAAAATGAGCCTTTTGGAATTTTGGTCTTCCCAGATCTTCACGTCACGCACTCATTTCCCATCAAGCTTGACCAAGTCCGTGTTTCGCAATTCTCGTACATAATAAGAACGATACACAAAATAAGAACGATACACAAAACATTTTATTAGCTCAATAATCTTGAACACTTACGAAACTGTGTAGAGGTATTAATCTGTATAATATATTATCTTAATATCTTAGCACCAACGGAGATTATTCAAAAAAATACAAACTCAAGGAACGATTACGCCAAACAATAAACTGTTTAACAGCTATGTTTTAATTGGTGATTCTTTGATAGACGAATGCAATGTTTTACTCACTTTTCACAGTTTCTTCTAACTACCTCTTCTGTTTAACTTTCTAACGTGACTATTTCCTGGACACCTTATCCATGCCAAATAAACCTTTTAACTCCTATGATACTTAAACTTATAAACTATAAGCCTTACCCTCTCTGCTTTAGATAATTCCTTGGACTTCCACCAAATTGAACACCACTTCGCCATGTGACTAGGCTAGTATTAGCTTTTTACAAGAAGAATCTGGACATATATTACGTAATCTAGAATTGATACAAACCGATTGATTTTAGCTTATTTTTAACAGAAAATCTCTATTTTGGAGATGTTGCAATACTTTTTTTTTATGTATGTATAATCATATGAAGAGGAAGAAGTGGAAAAGTGTGTTTACTGGTTAATTAATTAGAGCTGTGACTATTTTCCTATAATTATGGCATCTGAAAAGGGTACTTAAAATTAACTGAAAAATACCAAACTATACAATCACAAAAATGGAAATGTCAGAGTAAAATGCAGAAATGATAATGTTTTCTATCATTATTTTACAGTTTTGATGAACAGTCTTTCCAAATTCATACCCTCTTCCAGTGTGTTCCTCTCAGGTCCAAAATTTATGCTCTTTACACTTCATTGGCTTAAAACAAGAAAAGTCTTGGGTCATCATATGCTACAATTTTGTTCATATGAAAAAAATCGTACTTGAAATTGCCTATATTTCCATTGAAACCTGCGTTTAGAGAATTAGTGGTATTGACTATTACTTTGGTAATTTCAAATTCACTTCAAGCTGCAAATACCTTTTTCACACGTCCAGTGATATTCATGAAGCAAACATTTCACATTTTCTTGACACGATCTAGTCAATTCACCCGCCCAGTTACAATATACTATAGCTTTATAATTAAGATGCTTCTATGTTTCTTCACGACCATAACAACGCTAGTGGCTACCCGCATGCAAGAATACTAAGAAAGTCAATTTAAATTGTCACCTGAACTCCAGCCATGGACAAACCTAGATACCATTGGTCACACAAAACCAAAATGATTCATTGGATTTGTGTCCCATTTGCCATTGCCGTATGTCGCTTTTATGTAGAATACTGTCCTTCTTAATCAACTTCGATGGTTGCTGGGGTGATTTGTGTGGGTGTGTGTGTGTTGGCTACGTCATGAGAGTCACGAGGTGCTTTGTTTATTTTTCTCCCATTTATCCAAACCATAAGGAGATTAAATTCGTCATATGTGATGCGATCAAGCAAAATCAGTCGGAACTCGGAAATATTAAATTTTCAGTTTCCTATAGGATAGTAAACTGCAATACAAATCTGGATTTTGCACAAGACCTCAATGAAATTGATTATCCAGTTCCAGAGATATGAGCAATTAAAGAGTTTCCAAAACAACAGTAAAGAAAAGGAAATAATCCTTTGTATGGCTATATCTCAAAATCAATATTTCCGAGTTCCGACTGATTTTGCTTGATCGCATCACATATTCATCTCAACATAAATGGAGATAATACAATATTGTGCTTGTCAATGAGATCTAATTCAAAATATCTTATCAATTTGTAGTAACTAGTATTATTTTCTTTGTTAACTTTCAAAGTTTACCTGTCACTTGACACTTACATTTTCTTTTTCCATCGGTAAAACCAGCACGGACAAGCAGAAGTAACAGTAATGAGGGGAGTCATATCAGTTTTCCATATTATTTTTGCAATGCAAGGTAGAGCTACAGTAATATAGAAAAGACTTTGACAAGAACTAATTTTGAAAATTTATGGTTTTATTTTTTACAATGAAAACAAAACATTAAGTAAATTGCAATATGTATTGTTTAATAAAAGAATAGCGCATTCATTTCGTAAATTTGTGGGAGCGCGTGTGGCCGAGTTGATCAGGCGCCCGACTCATAATACACAGGTTGAGAGTTCGAGACCCGCTCGCGCAGCCGTGTTGTGTCCTTGGGCAAGGCACTTTATCCTCATTGCCTACTGGGGGATGGGGTTGGGTTGGATTGGATGTTTGTTTAGTTGTTTGTTTCAATGTTGCAATATTGGCGCCGATTAAGCTGCTGCCTGCAAATTGCATTGTGTCTGTTAAGTTGTGTTTAATGTACAATTCTTGTAATTTGACCTGGGGTCACCATTAGAGTTTGAAATAAAACCTTCCTTTTTTACCTTCCTTTTTGTAAATACCACCTTATCAGAGACTGCCCAGATTTGATCAATTTTGTAAAGAGATGCCAACACTAAACTTTGATGTATTGAGCGAACGATCATCCACAAGAATTGAATGTGACCCCAGTGCCTATGCATTAATTTTTCTCATAAACAAGTTGTTAGATCTGCCGGTGATTACAATGTTCTTGATGTTGACCGGAGGCTAAAGCTTTTCACTTCTTTCTGTAGAATCCTGCTCCCGATACCTATCCTTTAAGTCGGGTACATTAATGAGTACCCATTTTGACTTGTAATTCAAAAAACAGTGTATGCAAGAACATTTCTTGTCATAAGGGATTCTTTTGGAGACAAAAAATAATAATAATTTTCATTTATTTCTACCAATTTTATTATTAAACGGCCTCTGGATATGGGATAGAATATAATTACGTCGAGAATTAAGGAATGACTGTAAATAGCATAAATACATACTCCAGGATCCAACTTAATCATTCGCCTATCAGTAAGTTACCTCTCAGCAGCATGATGGACAAAAGTCTGCAACTTCAAATGAATCTCCAATAGTCATTTTATATTTTTAGTTTAACCTCATAACTATCCTTCAAGTCTTTTTAAAGCGTAAAACTGTTTACACAAGTATGAATTAGTTAATTCAATTGAAATTCGGTTTCCTAATTGTATAAAAGCAAAGCTTTTAGCTACAATTGCCACTGTTTTGGATATTGAATGAAAATAACAAATCACGGTTTGCTATTAGTGGAAACATTGTGACAAGCGAACAACCGTATGGGAATAGGGAGCAATAAAACCGTGAACTCTCGCTGATCGAATGTGATTTTGCTGCACGTTGTTTTGGTTTTGATTTTTCAGCTCATGAGAAAACTTAATTTGTCAAGCTTGGTTGAAACTCTGAAGTTGAATAAATAGCCTTGGCACCTTTGCGTCACTTGTTTGCTCCAAGAAACTGTAACAAACGTGTGAAATTCACTTTCACAATAAACTCAGGCTGAAAACAAAAAACGATCGTTGACAAAGAAAATGCCAATGTTTAGGTGAGTTATACATTTAAAACTTGGTATGTTTGTACCAAAATGGGTGAATGTTTCGAGTACATTTCAGATATGCTGATAAAAAAATATATAGATTTGTACTTTTTGTAAGAAAAGTTAAACATTTTAAACCATTCGGTTGGGTTAACTCAATAGCGGAAAGGCCTAAGGGTTTAGTGAGCGCTGATGTAACAAAGATGTACCGAGGTAAATGTAAAATGTCATTCTCTATAACCTGTGTATGAGCCACTATGTAAAAGATTTAATTTCCATTTAAGAGTATGAAGCACTAAATGCACTTAACTATCATCGTATGTGATTTATTCAACAAACCGTTCCATTTGTTATTTGCTATTAAAAGCAAGTATAACAACCTCTTTGAGTTAATTGCTTGCTACTTCCATGTCAGGTCGGCAGTGTTTTAATGGTTCTACTCTATGTTGCATGCCATTAAATTGGTTCCTTTATAAGGGGATTTGCCATTTTGTCTAATACCATTTGGGCTAATATCCATTTCGTCTACATCCATTTCGTCTAAACCCATTAGGTCTATATCCACTACGTCCAATAATCATTTGATCCTTTAACCATTTGGTCCTTTAACCATTTGGTTCGATAACCATTTAGTCTAATAACCAATAAGTCTAAAACCATTTAGTCTAACAACCATTTAGTCTAATACTCATTTGGTCTATAACCAATAGGTCTAATACCCATTTGGTCTAATACCCATTTGGTCTACACGCCATTTAGTCTTACACGCATTTAGTTTATTAATAAATAGACGAAATGGTAATAGACTAACTGGTTATTAGACTATACGAGTATTAGACCTAACGGTTATTAGACCAAATGGTTATTATACCAAATGGTTATTGAAGAAATTTTAGACCAAATGGTTATTAGACTATATGGCTAGTAGACATACCGGTTATTAGACCAAACAATATTATACTAAGTGGACATTAGACTATATGATTATTAGACTAAGTGGCAATTAGCTTTTCTGGTAATAGACCAATTGAATATAGACTAAACAGGAATTAGACCAAATGGTATTAGACCAAATGGTAATAGACCCTTTATAATGGCTATTACGTGATGTATAATGGCTATTACGTGATGTTTGCTAAAGCATTTATGTTACATATTAACAAACTACATTTTGAATTACGTTTAAATTCCATAATACATTAGAGCAGGTTAAAGGGCATTGGACCTCGACTATTTTCCAAAATAGGTAACAAAATTTGGATTATTGGAAGTTTAATTTATTATGTGTAATGGCTTCAATTCAAAATATCCAATAACATGATCTAAACATGATCCGGTAATCTGATACAACTCGCGGATGCAGAAATAAATTTTAATCAACAACAGTTTTTCATCTCTTTTCAGAAAAAAGCTGATGCATTCATTCGAAGGAGTTACTACTAGGGTCTATTGCCATGTGATCTAATACTATTTCGTCTAATTCCCGTTTAGTCTATATTCAATTGGTCTATTACCAGAAAGGCTAATTGCCAGTTAGTCTAATAATCATATAGTCTAATGTCCATTTAGTCTAATATTATTTGGTATAATAACCGGTATGTCTACTAATCATATAGTATAATAACCATTTGGTCTAATATTTCATTAATAACCATTTGGTCTAATAACCGTTTGGTCTAATAACCGTTAGGTCTAATACTCGTATGGTCTAATAACCAGGTAGTCTAATACAATTTCGTCTATTTATTAATAAACTAAATGATTGTAAGAATAAATGGTGTGTAGATCAAATCGGTATTAGACCAAATGGCTATTAGACCTATTGGTTATAGACCAAATGAGTATTAGACTAAATGGTTGTTAGACTAAATGGTTTTAGACTTGTTGGTTATTAGACAAATGAATAAAGGACCAAATGATTATTTGACGTAGTGGATATAGACCTAGTGGGTTTAGACAAAATGGATGTAGACGAAATGGATATTAGACCAAATGGTAGTACTGGTGCTGTGTGTATACCAGTATATCATATATCCCAGGTGCGCTCAGAATATTGATTTGCGCTCATTTTAATTGCCTGTAATAGAGATCGTCTTCAAGTGTCCCTTTATACTGCAATGAGCCTCTATTATGGGTCTTAAACCAATACACTTGTCTATGTACGGTTGCTGAGACTCACAATCATTTTGACAATGTCAGAATGATTTTACTTTTTATGGCCCACATTAAAGTATATTCGTAGTGTACACACAAATACAAATGATTTTTTTTTAATATGTTTATAATTGCTATACGAGAAAACGTCTCACATTGGAAAGAGAAATGCTATTTACATGTTCTTCTTGATTTCAATAATGTTCTGTCCTTTTCATGTTTTAGCTTCTCATTCCATCTAATACACATTCAGCAATCTATAGACAAACAGCGGTTGAAACGTCTTTCCTTTCTTCAACGCACACCTATGCAACGCAGTCCTTTTGTGGAACTCTTTTCTGAAAACGACAAACTTGGCGGACAAAATACTTCCTTTGTTACCTACATGCTTATAACAGTCTTTTTACCGCTCTGTTATCCCCATGCAATATAGCCAGCTTTTGCTCTGCATCCATCAAAGAATTTGCAATATCGGCTTCTTCTGCTATTTCTCTGTACGCCAAATAAACTACGGGGCATTCCATAAAAAATGTGAAATGTTTGGACGTGGAAATTGGTTTACCGCTTTAGAATGATAAGTGCATTTCCGTAACGATGTTTTTAGGTAAACAACAATATTATGCATCCTGGTCTAAGGACAGATCTAGAATTTCTTCAGAATATTTCAGCTGCTTTCAAGAATGATTACATTCAAATCCGTCATTGCAATTAATTGTGAAATATCGTCTGCAAGTTTTAACGACACTACAAATGTTTGAATTGCATTTTAGTGGAACAGCAAACATTGCTTTACAACTGGGTCTATACTAATATTCTACCTTCAATGCTAACTTTCACATCTTTACCTAATCTTGGTATAACATGGTAACCAATAATGAGAAGGATTTGTTACATGGTGCTGCCGAATACCTATAGGCAGCACAGTTAAGTAAGCAGAGTCACAGGTTGATTACTCTCTAGACGAATTTTCCGATCCAGATTTTTCCAGGCCGCCCAAATCCAAATCGATTACCCGGTCAATCGCGAAGCGTAATCCGCATAGCTGTGATAACTGTGTACGCCATACGGTCAACCAGGTCCGAAACGGCCTCATGCGTTACCCATGTGGAGGCATTACTTCAGAATATGAATTGGGTGAGAGTGTGTTTGTATATTTGTGTAGGAACAGTAGGACTTTATTTATCTCTTCCGCAATTGATTTCTCAAGGCATGAGTGTATAGTAACATGTCCAAAATAGGACTCAAACTCTCTTAGGATTCATTCGTTTGTCCTCTTTTCTATCCAAGATACCCTTCTGCGAAAGCACCAAAAATCGAATGAATCTACTGTCTTTCTATCGGTTGACTTCATTGTCCATGATTTTGAACCATATGATACTATAGCGCGAAAGCTGTTGACTTGACAAGCCAAAATACATTTTAAGAAAGAACTATCTCGTTGCCTGTGAAATGTTCTAGTCTCCTTTCTGCTTAATTTCGCGAAGGACTTCGAGCCAAAGTGAGTTTGTCGTTGATAAATCGAAGAATTATACTTAAACTTAAACTGAATAGATGTTTCACCACTCACTAGGCTTGGAAAATGTTTTTCTTCAACATTCCCTCGGTAGCATGAAAGTAATTCAACAAATAAGTTGAAATCTCTTTAATTTATGTCATTGTAAGTATTGAATGTTTCCCGTTACATGACCGAGGGTACAATCCATTTCATGACGCAAACATTGTATGTTTGTCGTACAGAATATTAATGCGACCAGAATTATCCAATGATTTCGAAGAAATCGACAGAAACTCGCTGGTAGGCATCCCAAATATAACCAAACCTTTCTATGACCGTGTTCGACATTCTCCTATTGAACGCCCATTGGCAAACCTCATTGAAACATCGCTTTGTAAAAAACATCATTTCGATAATGTGAATCCTCCCAGACTTTTACTGACATGCCTCATTGTATATGGAACACCTTTTGGACTTATATAAAGCTTGAATCATCTCTCTTGTTCTAAAATTTCAAACTCGAAAATCCACTTGTGACTTGTGTATACTGATAATATTTTGAGTGTAATATACTGCGCCAATAAAGTATCCTTACACTTGGAAAAAATAATCACAATTTCCACACCGAACAATATTGATGTAAATTTGTTTTTTTAATAGATGCACTATCTAATCCTGTACATTATGACACCACAATGAATCCAATGTGACTTCAAGAAGCAAAGTTACAAGCATTTGATTAGACCACGGTCCAGTTTTAAAAGTGACAAACTGGCCTATTCAAAACTCCACAGACTAATTTATGCGTTTGGCTTTAATTTAAAACAAAAGGAACAAAAGAAAACTAAAACAAAAGACAAATAAAAAGAGAGTTATGAAAAGTACAGAGAAGTAAAAACTGAAATAAAAACCGTGCTTTAAATAACGCTTCATTGAAGAAACTGTGTTGTCTCTTTGCTGCGCTTGTTGGAATCTTTTTGCGCCTTGTATAGGCCAGTTTGTCACTTTTAAAACTGGACCTTCGTCTATTCATTTGCTTGTAACTTTACTTCTTGAGGTCACATTGGACTCAATGTGGTGTCATAATGTGCAGGATTAGATAGTGCATCTATTAAAAAACAAATTTACCCCAATATTGTTCAGTTTTGAAATTGTGATTTTTTTTCCAACTGTAAGAATACTTTATTGGCGCAGTATATAAACTGAGTTCAATAGAGACAAGCCAGTCGAGCAATAAACGTTTTTAACATTAAATACGATGGACATCGGAAACAATGATAGATATTAGTGCACACATATATTGGGTTTCAAATATATTTTAATTGCAGAATATACTCGCATGGAGGAGGTTACGCTCTGCCATCTGTTTTCTTCAATGTAGATTGAGTTCCTTTGTATCTTTTACGATTCATGTTTAAAATGAGAAAACAAGGATCAATAATTGATTTCAAAGTGTATGGGAAGATTTTCAGCCCAAATACCGTATTGCAGGAAACACCCCAAATAAGTTTTGCCTTGGATTACACATGTGGGTTGTTTGCTGGTGCCTACTCGATTGCCTGAGAGGCTGAGAACTGTTTTTTTTTGTTAAATGACGATGCGCAGATCGCGTCTGATCTAGCAGAAATTGAATTCAGCCACTTATGCTTTAACTACAATATGCTTTAGTAAAAATTATCCCGGTATTTTAGTTACGAAAAAAACTTTATCCACTAGAATTTTGACAACTTCATCATGGAAATTGGCCGTAGGGCCCATCTTTAAATTATTTTTCAGGGCCGAAGTCACTTAGTAAGTTTATACTTGGACACCCTCCAGTATTTTGTAACAGTTGCATCGTGAATTGTTCCTCCCTCTGGGGATTATAGACAGTCTCTACCCAGAATACTTTGCTCTACCATTAGTACTTTGGTTTATTATTACGTCTACTGGACAACAGTTTTTTACAGCATTATTGGAAGTATGTTCATCAATAGACAACGAGTTTGAGTAGATATTTCAGAAACATTTATTCTATTTCATTTTATTTTGCTCAAATTTATTTTCATATCGTCCACTTGTACAAGCATGAATGTGGTATCAATTATTTGGCCAATTTTGAGAAAAGTCACTCTTCAAAAAGTTGGCGAGTATTTATGTGCTTATTTATTGTGCTTGTTGTTTTTGTTGATTTGCCTACTTGGGAAGCGTAAAACAAATTAAACTGGTCTCAAAAAGAAACTTATAATTTTTTTTTTTTCATATCTTCACGGTTGTTTGATGGTCGGATCATTTATTAGTTTTTCAAACAAAACATCATGTACAACCAAATCTTAGGCCTGAACAGCTAAATGTGATATCATGCTAATGTATACAGACGCGTTTGAGTCATTATCAACTTTAATTTTCCCTCTTTTACAAAATTATTCATATTTATAGCATTTTTTAGCTTTTTGGGATATAAAATGTATCTATTAATGACAAAATTGGTGGCGATATTTAGTTACGGGAAATTACTCTTTCAAGCTTTTAATACAAACAACTGTTATTGTTTGATAAAATATGTTTATAAAATTTCCTTGTTGCTTGATTCACCTATTCCAGCTGTTTTAATGGTAGTATTAATCACCTACCCCTTGCAAATAAAGAAATATGATTTAGGATAAATAGCGCCATCTATAGTTTGCATTTAGTTAATAATGAAGCTATCTCTATATACATCAAACAACCGTGTCTTAAAATCCTATCCATAAAATGAACAAAAATTGCACACAGGATTACTTCAATATTCTACTCTAAACACATGTCAGTAACCAAGCAGTTGTCCAATTGACACAACAGTAAAATGCACTGACACGGAAAAGCATCCGAGACCACATTCACAGGCGAATAATTGGAACCCAAGAAAAGAAATATGTGAGAATGCGTACAAGATCCTTATACGGGTGATTATTTCAAAAGAGTAAGTGGAATAGTGTGGAACGGGGCTGCTTCTGCTTTTCACACACCTTCAAGAAACAGGCCTTGTTCCACAATATTCCATTTACTCACATATATATTTCTTGTGTTGTGTGCCAATTATTGGGCTGTGAATATGGTCCAGGAAGCTGTATGTTTCATGTCAGTGCATTTTGCTGTTGTGTCAGTTGGACATCTGTTTGGTTACTGACCAGTGTTTAGAGTAGAGTATTGAAGTAATCCTGTGTGCAATTTGTGTTCATTTTATGGACAGGATTTTAAGATATGACCTTGTGAAAAATTATAAGTTTGTTTTTGAGGCCAGTTTACTTACTTGGTGATCTACTCGTATACCTAAATCGTACCAGCAAGTGACTTTACATCAAATATTGTTAATGACAAAAATAAACACAAATAAATATGATTCAAAGATAAATGATTCTGTACTTAACATAACAACGCATTATAGCTCGCACCTAATCGTACTTTCTTGTCTCAGCCATGTTAGAGCTGACATTTCCAGGTACTCCAGGCACTTCACTTTGGTGATAAGATGTGGACAGGCACAGCTGGCTGGCTACAAGATAGAGAACTAAATTAATGTCTAGTCACTCGACGGATGGTGATCGATTGCTGCTCGGCGCTTTTGTTTTGTTCCTTTAATTTTAATCATTTATGCTCGTGTGTCGGTGTTGAGGTAGATTGACAGAAATGGCAGGTGATCAAATATATAGCAGAAGTGGCAGGATCCATGGGAGTCGTAGGGAAAATATCCCCTTCTCCCAGTTAAAACAAAACTTTACCGAAAATTCCACTATTTGCGGTACGTGTGGTAATTTAGTTTCCTAAATAGAGAGTAGACATAAATGACTCATGATTAACTAAAAATCGCTAATATGAAGTATTATTCCATGACATGTTTCCTCATTCTTCCGTCGTGGGGAAATTTGATTATTTAGAAAACAGAATGTTCGCTTTAGACATGCTTTTCTCTTTTGATTTTGCCTGTGATGTAAATAAAACTGTAGTTTACATGAAAGGGTTCTGTGAATATCTGCCACGTTACAACAGGACCTTCAACCCTCCGCCAATTGCTAAAACAGGTCCAATTCCAAGAATCATATTCAGTATTATGATGGATATGTGATGTGAAGCTTTAGATCAGCTCCTTAATCGGAAGTAGTTGAGTGAAACACCTCCCGTTTCTCAAATTCATTAAGTCGTTGGAAAGAGAAACGCGAGCAGTGCCTAGATTGTGTTTTGCCGTGGTACCAGGAATGGTATCAGGTTCTGGTAAATGAACTGTGAAAGTGCTCCTACATCTTCTTATGGCACATTTTACAGAAAGCTGACCTGCTTCCAATTCGGGTAAATATATTTAATAGAAAACTTTTTTTGATACGGTGAAAAAGTTGGAGTTTGATCCGTTATTTGCATTTTTTGTCGACTGCGAGAGGGAGTTTCCATCAGCTAACATCCCCTCCCAATGAACACCATGAAAAAAATATCGTTCGGCCAATTTGGCTGAGCGAAGGGAGGAGAAAATATTTAGAGCTCCCCCTCCCTTCGAAAATATGGAGCCGTGTCTGGAGTATGAATGATGCTGTTCCACTCCTTCTCGAAGCTGGTTGGATATCCAAATCTTAATTTCAAATGATTTGCGCCAGGGCTGCGCAAAAGCAGCCACCAGGGTTTGATGAGATATTTGACACTAGAAATGGAAATACGGATAGATACAAAAATATTGTCAATGTGCCTCATTTTCTATAGCATATTTTTACATGGGAAAATAGGAATTGATGATATATTTATACATTTTACAGCTTTATCCTTTCTATTGTTGAATATTTAATCTAATCCATCAACGCGTTTGATAATAGCCGCAAATCACATTGTAGCTTCATTAAACAAGAAATCTTGTGGATTTGGGTTATGCGAAACATTTGAAACATTAATGATTAAATCACGAGAGCCTTAAGATGATTTATTGCGCTACATCTGATAGACAGGCGAATTCCCGGGATATTGTGTAGTAATATTTGTAGTGGTAAAAATCACTTGATGAAATGTTTGGAAGCATGAATACCAAATGAGATGAATGCTGAATTTCAGACTTTTGAAATAGCACTTATATTTATATTGGGTAGTTGTTTTCTTCAGACATCCGCATTATACCAATTTTTCGGTATTTAGGTGGTAATGAAAGAATTTTTGGTGTTTCCACATCTTTACGTCACGTACTCAATTCCCATTAAGCTTTACCAAGTCGGGTTTCGCAATTATTGTACATAATGAACTTGCATTTTTCTTTGTCGCTCATATGAAGACGAACGATGCACGAAACATTTTATTAGCGCAATAATTGTTGAACACTTACGAAACTGTGTGAATGTATTAAACTCCATAATATATTATGTTAATAATTATATATTTTGACATGTAATGGTATTATTTGTTTATTTTAGTCAGACGGTTTTTTAAATGTGGTTTCAAGTGGTTACTTACAGACCAGTCCATGAAGTCATCAAGCTCAGACTGAATATTAGCATGCACGGTCCTTAACAAATACAACATTATCGACATATTTCCAGTACAGTATCGACCGCCAGATAAATAAAGCGAACTAATTTGGTACCTTGTGAAACACCGCTACAAAGGGCATAATCATACATGGTCTAAATTATATCTTAGCATCAACGGAGATTATTCAGAAAAATACAAGCCCAAGGAACGATTACCATGATTATGCCAAAGCAATAAACTGTTTAACAGCTATGTTGTAATTGGTGATTCTTTCAAAGACGAATGCAATGTTTCACTCACTTTTCACGGTTTCTTCTGACCACCTCTTCTGTTTAACTTTCTAACGTCACTATTTCAGGGGTCCATTTCACTAAACCTTTCACCCTTCGTAACTCAAGTAACCGTTCGTAAAGTTATGAATACCCAATACTAGACGTAACTTTGCGAAGGGTCCCTGTAGGAAATCCCTATTACTTACAAAGGGTACCGTTCGTAACTATGTTTAGTGAAATGGAACTTACGATTTTGAGACTTACGAAACTTCGTAAAGTTTAGTGAAATGGACCTCTGGACACCTTATCCAAGCCAAATAAACCCTTTGACTCCTATAATGCTGAAGCCTTCCGGATATTCTATGAACCAAAAGCCTTACCCTCTTTCCAAACTTCATCCACCCTACCAGTGTGTTCCTCTCAGGTCCACGAAAAGTGCGCACTGTAAATATGTGCTCTTTACACTTCAGTGGTTTCAAACAAGAAAAGTCTCAGGTCATTATGTTACAATATTGTTCATCTGAGCATAATATCTTTTCGATGTGCATGTTCCATGTATAAGAAAAATGTGCTTGAAATTACCTATTTTTCCATTGAAACCTGCGTTTAAATTGTCACCTGAACTCCAGCCATGGACAAACCTAGATACCATTGGTCACACCAAACCAAAATGACTCATTGGATATGTATCCTTTTCACATTTGCCATTGCCATATGTCGCTTTAATGTAGAATACTGTCCTTCTTAATCAATTTCGATTGTTGCTGGGGTGATTTGTGTGTGGGTGGGGTGGGGTGTGTGGGTGGGGGGCAGGGGCTATTTTAACGTGTCTCACCGTCACGATCGTGCAATGAGATAAAAGTGTTGATGAAGTAGAGTGAGTTTCAAAAATAAAAAAATTGCCATTTTTACCTGAATGTGACCGTAAGAAAGGCTCTACCATTGTCTACTATTAAAGCATATCTACACGGATGGTTAATTGTCACTGTACGAATATTTTATCTCGTCACGTACGTGACAGTGAGGCACGTTAAAATAGCCCCTGGTGGGGGGTGTTGGCTACATCATGAGAGTCATGAGGTGCTTTGTTTATTTTTCTCCCATTTATCCAAACCATAAGGAGATTAAATTCGTCATATGCATCTCAACACAAATGGAGATAGTACAATATTGTGCTTGTCAATGAGATCAAATTCAAAATATCTTATCAATTTGTAGTAACTAGTATTATTTTCTTTGTTAACTTTCAAAGTTTACCTGTCACTTGACACTTACATTTTCTTTTTTCATCGGTCAAACCACCACTGACAAGCAGAAGTAACAGTAATGAGAGGAGTCATGTCGGTTTTCCATATTATTTTTGCAATGCAAGGTAGAGCTACAGTAATATAGAAAAACTGAATGGCAGTTTATTTAATATATGAATATCAAAAAAAATCTTTCAAAGCATATTAAAGAGAGACCTTCTGCTTGATTGTATAGTATGAGACTATGAGACTATGGGTGACATAAAATATTAACAATCTTATTTTGTCGACTTTGACAAGAACTAATTTTGAAAATTTATGGCTTTATTTTTTACAATGAAAACAAAGTAAATTGCAATATGTAACTGCTCCCAACGTATTCTGAGTGATCCAGAATTGCAATCTGTATTGTTTAATAAGAAAATAGCGCATTCATTGCGTGAATACCACCTTATCAGAGACTTGCCCAGATTTGATAAATTTTGTAACGAGATGCCAACAATAAACTTTGATGTATTGAGCGAACGATCATCCACAAGAATTGAATGTGACCCCAGTGCCTATGCATTAATTTTTCTCATGCACAAGTTGTTAGATCTGCCGGTGATTACAATGTGCTTGATGTTGACCGGAGGCTAAAGCTTTTTTACTTCTTTCTGTAGGATCCTGCTCCCGATAGCTATCCTTTAAGTCGGGTACATTAATGAGTACCCATTTTGACTTGTAATTCAAAAAACAGTGTATGCAAGAACATTTCTTGTCATAAGGGATTCTTTTGGAGACAAAAAAATATGATAAGTGTCATTTATTTCTACCAATTTTATTATTAAACGGCCTCTGGATATTGGATAAAATATAATCATGTCGAGAATTAAGGAATGACTGTAAATAGCATAAATACATACTACAGGATCCAGCTTTTTTGGCGAGTACCCGCTAGTCCGAAGGACCGCTAGTCCGAAGGTTTGCTAGTCCGAAGGTTCGCTAGTCCGAACACGTATTTCAATGGAGGATGTGAGGGTCGCTAGTCCGAATTCGCAAAAAGGTTCGCTAGTCCGAAAAAAAGGTTCGCTAGTCCGAAGGTTCGCTAGTCCGAAGGTTCGCTAGTCCGAATTTATTAAAAGGTTCGCTAGTCCGAATTGTTAATCAGGTTCGCTAATCCGAATCAAAAAAAGGTGCTCTAGTCCGAATTTTAAATAAGGTCCGCTAGTCCGAATTTTATATAAGGTTCGCTAGTCGGAATGATTCATTCGCCCATCAGTAAGTTACCTCTCAGCAGCATGATGGACAAAAGTCTGCAACTTCAAATGAGTCACTTGAATCAAAACAACCAGTGGCTCCGGAACCGGGGGGCCTGGGGGGCCCGGCCCCCTCAATAATTTTGGTGAGGGGGTCCAAGCCTCCCCCCCATAATCTGAGGTAAAATTCATAATTTTAGCGTAAAATTCAAAAATTTAGGATAAAATTCATAATTTTAAGATAATATTCATCATTTTAGGTATAATTCAAAATGTAAGGTAGAATTCATGTAAAAATGTATGCATTTCAAAAGCTTCCGCGCAAAACACCCCTTCCCGCACCCAACCCCTTCAAAAATCTTCCGGAGCCTCTGACAACGTATGCTGCTTATTATTATACATGTATACGCTATCTCCAATAGTCATTTTATACTTTTAGTTCAGCCTCATAACTATCCTTCAAGTCTTTTTAAAGAGTAAAACTGTTTACACAAGTATGAATTAGTTAATTCAATTGAAATTCGGTTTCCTAATTGTATAAAAGCAAAGCTTTTAGCTACAATTGCCACTGTTTTGGATATTTAATGAAAATAACAAATCACGGTTTGCTATTAGTGGAAACATTGTGACAAGCAAACAACCGTATGGGAATAGGGAGCAATAAAACCGTGAACTCTTGCTGATCGAATGTGATTTTGCTCCTCGTTGTTTTGGTTTTGATTTTTCAGCTCATGAGAAAACTTAATTTGTCAAGCTTGGTTGAAACTCTGAAGTTGAATAAATAGCCTTGGCACCTTTGCGTCACTTATTTGCTCCAAGGAGCTGTAACAAACGTGTGAAATTCACTTTCACAATGAAATACTCAGGCTGAAAACAAAAAACGATCGTTGACAAAGAAAATGCCATGTTTAGGTGAGTTATACATTTGACGTGTGCTTTGTTGTATATAAAACTTGGCATGTTTGTACCAAAATGGGTGCATGTTTCGAGTACATTTCGGATATGCTGATAAAAAAATATATAGATGTGTACCTTTTGTAAGAAAAGTATAACATTTTGAACCATTCGGATGGGTTAACTCAATAGCGGAACGGCCTAAGGGTTTAGTGAGCGCTGATGTAACTAATGTGTACCGAGGTAAATGTAAAGTGTCATTCTCTATAACTCGTGTATGAGCCACTATGTAAAAGATTTAATTTCCATTTAAGAGTATGATGCACTAAATGCACTTAACTATCATCGTATGTGATTTGTTCAACAAACCATTTGTTATTTGCTATTAAAAGCTAAGTAATACAACCTCTTTGGGTTAATTGCATGCTACTTCCATGTCATGTCGGCAGTGTTTTAATAGTTCTACTCTTTGTAGGATGCCATTAAATTGGTTCCTTTATCATTTTTATTACGTGATCTTTGCTAAAGCATTTATGTTAAATTAACAAACAACATTTTGAATTACGTTTAAATTCCATAATACATTGGAGCGTTGGAAAATGGTTAAAGGGCATTGGACCTCGACTATTTTCCAAAATAGGTAACGAAATATAAGATTATTAATTTCTTCCTAACTGCATAGTATGAAGTTAGTGAGCCGTCAGTGATAATAATACCTGTGCAAAAATAAAGGTTACTCCAAACAGTTGTGGAACGTATAATAATTATGTTGTATCGATTCAAAATAAATGTATTCTATTTGTATGATTCTATCTAAACATTACACGATTAAAAAATAATGGTGACACTTTGATCGGTGACTACTGTGAATAATTTATTTCAAACTTTATTAGACGGAGTTTGCAATATGATCGATTATTTACCCATTGATTCAAATTTAATGTGAATTTAATTTGATTTGAATTGATTTGATTATGAATAACCGCATATATAACATTTACAACAAACTGCGCGCGCGCTGGCTGCCGTATTTGGATTGCGCGCTACCATATTTGCACAGATTGTGATACGCACTTTTGTTATTGGTCGTTCTGTTTTAGCCTGATCGATTTTTGGCAAGGGAAGATGTAAAAATCATCTATTTTATAAACTTTTGAGCAAAATTTTGTGTTATTTTGTAAGGTGAAGAGATTAAAGTGACGAAAGTTATGAATGAGGTTAATAACTTTGCATCGGTAATATGTCGGGCATTGTGAAAATCTAAACATTTTGCTTTGGACCTCGAATATCCCTCGGGGCTACGCCCTCGGATATTCCTCGGTTCCAAAGGCAAAATGTTTAGATTTTTCACAATGCCTCCAAATAACTGATGCGCAGTTATTAACCTCTAAATAAGTTTGCGAAGATCTTGCATTTTGCCACATTTTGCCACAAAGGAAAAAAATTAAGTGGTGTGTGGTCTGGTGATCGTGCAGGCCACTCCACAGCATGAGCCAACCCAACCACTCTGTTTGCTATCCGTGGACAGAGTGAAAAATGGGTACTTTTATTAAAAAGGGCATATCTTCAAATGTTATGAGCCGATTGAAATATTTGTTTTGGGCTATTAAAGCTAACGATTGAAGGTTTCTTTACATACCAAAATATATTTAATCAACTTTTCAGAAATAGGAGAAAAAGAGGGCGCAATGAGGGGCCTCTTTTTTTGGGGACACCCTGTATCTAAAAAATAATGGTGGCACTTTGATCGGTGACTACTGTGAATAATTTATTTCAAAACTTTTACTTGACGGAGTTTGCAATATGATCGCATATTTACCCATTGATTCAAATTTAATGTGAATTTGATTTGATTTGAATTGATTTGATTATGAATAACCGCATTTAACATTTACCAATTTAGAAGTTTAACTTATATGTGTAATGGCTTCTATTCAAAATATCGAATAACATCATCTAACCATGATCCGGTAATCTGATTTAATAATGTTTCAATAATGTAACTCGCGTATGCAGAAATAAATTTTAATCAATAATAGTTTTTCATCTCTTTTCAGAAAAAGCTGATGCTAAAACGACCAACACGATACGGATTTTATTGCTTGCAATATTCAATTCAATGAATTCATTCGAAGGAGTTACTAATAGTACTGGTGCTGTGTGTATACCAGTATATCATATATCCCAGGTGCGCTCAGAATATTGATTTGAGCTCATTTTAATTAACTGTAATAGAGATCGTCTTCAAGTGTCTTGCGTATAGTGTCCCTTTATACTGCAATGAGCCTCCAAAAATGTTTCCGTGCGGTTGCGGAGACTCGCAATCGTTTTGACGATGTCAGAATGATTTTACTTTTTATGGCCCACATTAAAGTCTATTCGAAGTGTACACATTTGTCTATTTTTGCCAATCGAAGAAATACGGGATTAGCTGGTAACGACAAATTTATTTTTCTCTGTTAAATATGACCAATTACTGAAATGATACTAATTTTGTAACACAATAATAACAACTTATCTTATCTCGTCCACAACGGGCGTAACTGATCTCAAATAAGATATAAGATAAATTACACAAGTTTGCCATAGTACAACACTTCTTAAAACAAGTTTGAACACAAATGTAAATGTTGTAATACTTGTTATACAAGAAAACGTCTCACATTGGAAAGAGAAATGCTATTTACACTTTCTTCTTGATTTCAATAATGTCATGTCCTTTTAATGTTTAAGCTTCTCATTCCATCTAATACACATTCAGCAATCTGTACATTCTATAGGCAAACAGCGGTTGAAACGTCTTTCCTTTCTTCAACGCACACCTATGCAACACAGTCCTTTTGTTGGGTAGCGCTGGACTCTTTTCTGAAAACGACAAACCTGGCGGACAAAATACTTCCTTTGTTACCTACATGCTTATAACAGTCTTTTTACCGCTCTGTTATCCCCATGCAATATAGCCAGCTATTGCTCTGCATCCATCAAAGAATTTGTAATATCTGCTTCTTCTGCTATTTCTGTACGTCAAATAAACTACAGGGCGTTCCATAAAACATGTGAAATGTTTGGACGTGGATATTGGTTTACCGCTTTAGAATGATAAGTGCATTTCCGTAACGATGTTTTTAGGTAAACTACAATATTATGCATCATGGTCTAAGGACAGATCTATGAAATCTTCAGAATATTTTAGCTGCTTTCAAGAATGAATACATTTCAAATCTGAGATTACAATTGATTGTGAAATATCGTCTGCAAAGTTTTAACACTACAAATGATTGAATAGCATTTGAGTGCAACAGTAATCATCGCTTTACAGCTGGGTCTATAATACTTCTACCTTCAATGCTAACTTTAAAATCTTTATAACCAATCTTTCTCTGTAACACCGTAATGGTAATCGGGTACACGGTAACCAATAATGAGAAGGATTTGTTACATAGTGCTGCAGAATTCCTATAGGCAGCACAATTAGTAAGTAGAGTCAATGATTACTCTCCAGACGACTTTTCCGATCCAGATTTTTTCAGACCGCCCAAATCCGAATCGATTACCCGGTCAATTGCGAAGCGTAATCCGCATAGCTGTGATAACTGTGTACGCCCTACGGTCATCCAGGTCCGAAACGGCCTCAAGAGTTGGAGGCATTACTTCAGATCCGGGTAAATTCAGGAATACTATCGCTCACTCAGTACGAGACTGTCGTGGGGAATGTCTTCAATCTTTATTATGACGTGGGTGAGAGTGTGTTCGTATATTTGTGCAGGAATAGCAGGATTTTATGAACGTCTCTTCCGCTTGTCTTGGACAATCTCTTCCACAATTGATTTCTCAAGGCATGAGTGTCTGGAAACGTGTCTTCTTTGTTCAAAACTATCTTAGGATCCACTCGTTTGTTCTCTTTTCTATCTGAGATACCCTTCTATCGGTTGACTTCATAGTCCATGATTCTGAACCATATGATGCTATTGTAACATGGCTTGGGGGAAAATTTGTAAAAAAAAGTGCCCATTCTGTTTTGCCACACATGTTAATTAAAGCATTGACACAGTAAGCTTTTAGTAAAACTGCCACTGACGAATGGTAGATTTCAGCAACACTGTTGTCACACAAAGGACCCGCTAAGGTCAATCATTTCTAGGCGTACACACAAGGCGGAGAACTCAAATGGATAATGCCTAATATATAATTACGTCCGTTGCAATCCGTCTACCACGCCTGCGACAGGTGCATGTCTTCAGCTACAAACAATTTTAGAATACTTTTATTTCCCAATTTCCTTATCTTGTAACAACGTTAATATAAAGGCACATACTAGAAGCATACAAGAAGAAGAATTTCATTTAACGCAAATGAGCTGTATACTAATCAGTTTAAGAGGAATCAAATTAATCTAAGATGGAATCGGGATGACCCTTTATTTCCCTCAGGCCCAAGACATCGTCGTAATTCTGAATAGACTTTAAGTAAGTCAAAACGAGGTGATTCGAGCTTTGCATCACCACCTTGTAGTACAAACATGGCAACGTAATAATGAGTTTATACTGCTACCAAGCAAATACGAAAATGTTCTTAAAACATCATTAACTTATAATAAACACGTTTTTGGTTTTATTCAAAACGTGTTTATAACATTTCAATATTGGTTTATATAAAGATCGTGAAAACGTTAAAGTCTTACAACAACATTTTAAAACTGTTGTCAAATGTTATTGTAAAATATTTTGGACAAAACTCATAACTTTCAAATGCTCTTTAGCGGGGATCCTTGATCCGAACTGCAAAAATAATACCAAAATTAATACTATTGATTGTATTGATTTATAATCAATAATACCTTGCTCCGTTCTTTTGCTACAATATTTTGAAAATATGCTAAAATTTGAATAAGGCACCTCTGCAGCTCAGTCTTCAATTGCTTCCTCTTTCAGTTTTAAGCTTTTTGTGCATCATTCAAAAGCTATAATCGTTGTAACAGCCCTGATTACAAAATGTTGATATTATCCACCAAAATAACGTCAACATTTGAATAACAATATTATGAATATCAACATTACATTTTACAACGTTAACATAAAAATATGACATAAAATTAATATATATATTTGATCAAAAGATGTGAGCTGTGGCAAGATAAAAAACTATTTTTTATTAAATCTATCAGCGTTTCTCAAGGAAGACATTAAATGACGCAGTTGTCTTGAACTAAACACTACAAATGGCCTTGTAATATTCGTTCTAATTTTAACTTCTGGCTTTTGGACGTGACGTGCTCAACGATTCATGAAATAAAGGGAATATAGAGGCATTAGACTTTCAACGTGCTCATCTTCTACATAACGTGGACATTCCTTAATCCGGTAAACGAGAATTACAACTAAAATAACAACTTAGATGTTGTCGCAAAGCTCGGTGTTTTCACCCAAGAGACTTCACGCCAGTTATTTTCGAGATTTAAAATTTAATGTGAGAAATGTCACTAATGTCATTAAGCAACCTACAAAGCACCTCTGGGCAATACGCCCCTGTAAATACATCATTTGCACCTACATTGGCGCTTTTAAATACAGTTCTGCTTTGTACTAAATGTTTTGCCCAGTGTCGATTGTACGCGCCCTGATTCGGATCTACCATAAACCGGATTTATGTCCATTCGTTAAGGGATCTGAAATGAGCGTTTTCAGCGTTTCGACAGTATTTTTTGTGGGACATGAGAGCACATCAGACATATCGAATTGCATTCTGAATACAAAGAATGTCTTTCTGATATCAAATAATTTTCAATTAATCGTCGGCTTTTCATCCCACCTACATACACTTTAAGTATAAATCATCAGATTTATAAAGTTTACTTCGAGTACTGTTAAATATCAAAATATCAATTTTTAATCATTTGCCATAAAATGTGTATTACATTTCAAATTTCAAAAAATTAAAATTATTTGATATCAAAAGGACATTCTTCGTATTCAGAATGCAATTCGATATGGCTGATGTGCTCTAATGTCCCACAATAAATACTGTCCAAACGTTCATACCCCATCCCTTAAGTTGATAGCCATGTGAAATATTGTCGGTACTCTTGTTGTAAAATATCATCGTCTGGGTGTAGTTACAAGTTTCAATGGAGCCATCTTCTTTATCTTACTTTCCTATTCCATATTGTATACATAAGAGCACTATCCATATTATATACGTAAAAATTAATAGACATCAAAATAATGTTAAAACATGTTAAAATCATAACCTCCGCGTATCAGGCCCTTAGTGCGTCCCAATAAAATTGGTCGTTAAATGACATACGCATATAATTATGGTCATTAATATCTCACAATTGACCGCAAAGTGTGTAATTGTTCCAAATCTATTTAGGCTATTTAGTATAAAAAAAAGTTTAGTTCCCGAAAGAGGCACACGGTTCTGTGGGGGCATGGAGATTGGTTACTTGCATAATAAATACAATATTAAATCCTTTTTTTTTTGGCTCGTTTGTGTATAAATGATATGTCATGCGCAAAATAAATAATTGGGAAGGCTATTTAGCATAACAAAAGTTTAGGTCCCGAAAGAGGCACGCGGTTCCCTCTGTGTGGGATGAAGATTGGTTACTTGCATAATAAATACAATATTAAATCCATTTTGGCTCGTTTTTGTATAATTTTGAAATGACCTTTTTATGTTGTTGAAATAGCTATCAAACATATGTGATCGTTACAGAAACAATTTAATCGGTCAAGCAATTTTTCATAGGGCAATAACTATTTTCAATACAAACGTTGACTTGATAACTTCAGTCGTATTTGTACGAAATGGGAATATCTGTCTGGCCAGAGGTGCTCGGAGAGAAAAGGAAATCGACAGACAATACAGCCAGGACAGCAATCATGGTTTCCAGGTTATTATTAGCGTTTTCCTTACGGTATTGAAATAGCAGCTGGTGAATAGGTAGTCTCGGAATATACAAGAAACATTAACGATCTACTTATTGCGTGGTCTTTTGCTCCTTTGCAGCGAACTAAACAAGGGAATACTTAACTATTTACAAATTTGCAGAGAACCAAACAAGATTTTCAAGACTATTCGTTTGCAACAAGCATAAATAATTAATCCTAATGTGTAAAGATATGTTGTAAAGATATTTTGGTTCTAAAATGAGCTGTAGCAGGGTGTATTCATGCAATATTAATGATCGGCGTTAACTGCTCCTTCTCCCATGAAGGCTAATTCTTACATATTTTAAGACTTTGACTAACACTATTACAAGCAAGTGTATTCTCCCTTCCATTTGACTTTATTGTAAAAGCGTGGTTCAACCTTCCATTTGCAGGCCTGATATATCTCATGAAAAAGAAAGGCTTCCACCCATGTTTCCAGGTTATTATTAGCGTTTCCTTAAGGTATTGAAATAGTACCTAGTGGATAGATAGTTTCGGCTTTTATTGGAGACATTACCAAACTACACTCCTCAAAGTTATTAACTTCGAAGCGATTATATTTGATGACATCGTCCACAATTAGGCTATTATAATAAACAAACTTGTCGGTCTGGAATAGGAGACGTATCGATGGCGATGTTAACGTCAAAAACCTCGGTTTTTGCAATAATGGCTTCAATATGGAGTGATATTGAAGTGGGATAGCGAAAAGCAGAAAGTTAAAAAATAATATAGGTAGGTAAATGTCCACAACATTGATCCACAATCGATTTATCGATAATAATTATTTACGGATCGATAATAAAGGCTGTATCAAAATGATTAGTACCCATCAGTTATCAGAAAGATTCAAGCCAGACGTTTCGAGCAGATAAACCGCTCTTCTTCAGGGACAGACAACAAAATATAAAAGCAAACAACGACAACTACATACTGTAGTTTATAATACTGTAGTTAAAAAAAATGTCAAGTCAAAAACTGAAGGCAAGTTCTCGTAGATCTCAGTAGCAAACCGTCTTTCATAGTAGTAACTCAGTAGTAAACCGTCTTTCATGGAGGTAAGACATGTTTATTTTGCTCTGAGCTTATCTTGTTTGCTACTGAGTTCTATTTGAACTTGCCTTCAGTTTTTGACTTGAAATTGGTTGCAATTATTAAAAGATTGACATGTAGAGAATAAGCCATAATTGATTGACAGAAAGTACTAAATTTGTACCTATGACGGTTTTATGACACGACCAAAAAATGGCTGTCCGGTGAAGCAAAATGTGCATTGGAATAACACGGCGTGTTTGGATAGATGGTAGGATTTCTTTTTAATAAAAATGTATGTTCCCCCGTTATTAAAGCTTGTACCGGGTTGAAGATTCAGATATTTGGAAAAGAATAAGTAATTGAAACATAGAGCAAGTACTAAAATCATAGCTTTTTTCCTTTTTGATATATGATGCTAACTAGTTCATCCCAAATAGCTACAACACAGCGCTACCAGTAGGGTTCAATTGCCTATTGTGAGTGCCCCTGTGTTGTGTGCATACATGTAGTTAATAATAACTGCATGATGTAAACATGAAAACTAATGGGTTAAAATGCAATTGAACACCAACATCCAAAATGTGATATTCGTTGTATTCTTTACCTTTCCTCAAACTCCATGAACATGATATGCTGCTACTAATATCATTACGTACTGGGGTTTTCTATACTTCGTGATTATTCAAACGCCCAAACAATTCCTTTTGGCGTCCATCATAGCTACTACACTACCGGCATGCATTTAAAAATACAGCTTTTGACTTGGTTTTAAAAAGATGACTGAACAATTACCTCCTCCCTACCAAATATTGTTCAATACTTTAATGCATGAAGTGGATTCATTAAATCCACAGGAAACACAAATACATCTGTTTGTGGCATTTGTGAGTAGGCTATTAGCAGGTTAATAACCACAGCATGAGTGTGATTGCGATATTTGCAATGTATTTTACTGGAGGACAATTGAGGCCGTGTTTTCCTTTTCAAGTTCTATATCCATTATTATTACAGGGGTACCATGATCCTTTGCCATCATTCTTCCTCTTTTTTAATAAAATTAGATAATAAATTCTTTTCGATTCCTCGATTAGCTGGTAAAATTCCGTTAGTGTAAATTGTGCAATATGTTTACTAGTTCCATTTCCTCTTTGTCATTTTTTTTCTACTCTTACTTTCTTACCAAATTTTTACATTCTAACATTTTCCGTAACTAACTGTTGCCATCTTCAGGCAGAAATGACTGGCTTCACACTTGTGTGATTTAGGTATTTCTAGAAGACAGTCCTACATTACTAAACTTCATATATACATGTCACCATCACGCGTATATTAAATATAAGTTAACAAAAAACGCGTACCTTGATGCAAGATATAGGAAATGCGTTATTTTGGTGATTTTGTTCAATTTTGGTTTTAAAAAGTGCAATTTGACAATTTTAAGATATTTGAAATTAAAAAGTGTGCTAATGATTTGATATGAATGCGTACGTCAATCATGGCAATATCATGAACCTATGGTTTCTTGAAAATCAAAGGTCGTAATAAATTTGGCTGTTTTGCTATTCCTCGATTCCATCTTTGCATTTAGTCATAGCCAATCATCTTGCTCCACGGGGACACCAACTTGTTTGTAGTAGGGACCTGTTACTGGACTTACCATGGTTACACCAAATGCGAACGAATAGAGTGTAAGCTTAATATTCCCGCAATTTGTTGAAAAGTTTTACACTGCATTGTGGAAATAACACAACATGTTGTGTACTACGAAACGTTATAGAAAGACTGTGCTCTGATTGGCTAATAGCTCAATGCGTTGTTGATTTTCAGCGATATGTTGTGGATATTATGAGGTAAATAGCTTGTGATACACGTGTGGGTATTACTTACTTAATGCCTTATGTCACGCTTTAAAGATCTTATTACAGAGGATATATCTACACAGCTTCAGAACTAATAATTGTTTCCACAATATTTCTACATAGACAGAAGGACGATTTATTTACGCGCATGTTGATACCCCATTTGTCAAATTTCGTTCAATATTAACAACACAGAAGTCCTCTTAAAGAAAAATACCCAAATTTAAAAGTTGCAGTTTACAGCGATCAATGTTATTACGCAAGCATCATAGCACGTAAAACCCTTCATTTATCTTTGCGCTGACTTCAAATCAATACAAATAGCTGCAATTTTTAAAATCGGGTAATTTTCTTTAAAAACACTGCTGTGTTGTTAATATTGATATAAAATTGGATCGGATGAGTCCATATTTATTGGTCGAGCTATGAGTTTTAAAATATTGGACGAGACGTAGTCGAGTCCAATATTTTAAAACTCATAGCGAGACCAATAAATATTAAGCGTAAAGCATCAATTTTATCATTATTATGTTTTGGATCCAATATTATCACAACTTGGATCCATCAAATCATAATAATGAACGAAATTGGACAAATGGGGTATCAAAATGCGCGTAAATAAATCATCCTTTTGTCTATGTTGAACTAATGTGAACATAATTATTAGTTCTGACGCTATAGGCGTATTTATAACAGCTGCGATTCTTTTTGTGCAGACTTTATATTACCACGGCAAAATGACATATGATATCAAAAAGAGAATATTAGGTCAACTCATTTATCATACATTGGTCTTCTTTTCTTTACATATGTACATCATGCTCAATAGTAAGCACAAACTTTATATTCAACGATGCTTATGAATGGCAGTGGCATTTAGATGTTGACACCTCCAAGAAATAGGAATCGGTTTCACTCCCTTAGTCAAATATCATCAATATCAAACATAGTGAATTGTAGTGAACAGGCCACTTGTGTCAATGTTCAGCTTCAAGTATCTTCTCAACTTTCTGGAAGTTATACTTTATCCCCATCGTGCAGATTTCCGCAGTATCAAGTAGAAATTGTGCAAGGAAAGTAAAAGGGAGGAAAAGGCGATACGTACCCGCCAGTGTCAATCAAGATTGAGCAGCAACAAATCTACATTCAATCAAGTAAAGCGCGGTTCACCTCAAAGCTTACCTGTACTCATCTCATATCATATATTGCGAGCAGCCATGATATCAAGCTATTTGCTTTTGACATTCAAAAACAGACACAGTTACTTAATGAAGACTATCCGAACCAATTCCAGATATATTTTGCAGCCATTGGAATACAATTTGAACATAGCTCTTACATCTTGTCATGAATATCTTTAATGTTATGAATATTTTGAGTAAGTCAATACTTTTTGTCAAACCTATCATCGCTGTCTGCTTTTTGACATCCATATGCAAAGAGTGATTCACGTATGTCTTTTATTCCAATCGCTGACGATTAGTTGTTGATTACAAGTCAATGTGATGTTTCGTTCTTTCTTACATATGAAAGTACAAGCGGTCATAAAAAAAAATTATATCAACTAACAAACTTTTCGCCTGGAATCGAAATGCTAGACCTGAAATGAATTTCACACCTTGTAGAAAAATAGCTGGTGACGAAAGCGGCCTACTTGAAGCGATTTCAATTATCCGATGACTGATGACTTTGGAGACTGAAGAGCAAACAATGTATGATGTTTTTGTGCTGTTTCGGCAATTTGTGTTTCTAATATCAGTGATTCGCACAATGTGTTTTGACAACTCATTGTCGTAGCACAGAGGGTACGACTATCCGTATCCATTTATTTTATAACACCAAGTGAGGAAAATTGGGATTACGGACAATTGGCGCCTAAATTCAAATAAATAATACGTATGGTAAAAACTCATCAATCAGCAATATGCCAAATGGAACATTTGCCAAATTGAAATCTGACATTTGTAGTTTGCAGGCAATAGAGAGTTCCCGTGTTTTGGGTTACCCGCCATCTTGGAGGGAAACCTAAACTCCGTTTACAATTTTCAGAATACCAACACTCGCGCAATAATTAGCAAATGTTATTTTGTAGAATGTAGCACCAATAGGGTCATTGACCAAATCAAAGGAATGAGGAATACGGCGGTTCGAATCACGTTATAAACACTATTGTAGTCCGTTCCGCTTGAAAACACGGGAACTCTCTATTTAACGTATTCTAAAATAAGCACCTTGCTTGAAATGATGGTTATGTTAGCGTTAACAGATTTAGTTTTGACTAGTTGGAATAATAGTATCTAAAGATTTTAACGTTAAGCATAACATTCAAGAGGCTTGTCCTAAAACGGTTTGAAATTCAGATCATTATAACATCTTGTTGCATTGCCATTGGGAGGAAAGCTATCTGACAGAAATGATTTATTGTGAGTAATGAGAATCAGTTTACCTCTTCCTCATCGTTTTAAGTTTGTTCTATTTGACTTTACTGATGAATTACGTATCAAAAACATAACTGTATTGCAAATGAAATTTGCCATGAGGACAATTCACAGTTGGAAATATGAACTGGAAGGCATAGAATGAATTGAAATTTACGACTAAAATGTTCCAAACTTGATATTTTCTTTCGGAATTCAGTAATTTTTATCCGAGTCCTGCTGGATGAAATTGAGTCCATTTAATAAAGAAATGAGTTTTAAGAAACTCAATCCTCTCAAGGTGCATGACTCAAAATGCTACAAGTAGCACGCTAACCCTTTTAGGTAAACAAAGATACCAAATGCTAATAATCTGTGTCTGGAAATAAACTATTTAATACTGTTTAAATATAGCCAAACAATAAATTCGTCAATCTAATTTGGTGGAAAAATTGAATTAAACTAATTAATTAAAATCATTAGGCATAAATCAAGTATTCGTACCTGTGATATTTTTTTCTCTTGCAATTTTCATAATGAGGTTTTTAGAAAAAATTCAATTAAAAACTAGTCGTCTACAATTATAAGATCAACTTGCAACAGATTGTTCAAGCCTGTGCTCCCCTTTTAAGGCATTTATTCCCCAGCCAACACAAAAACGTTTTCACAAAAACGTTTTTAAAACGTTTTAAATAAGTTATATTTTGGGTTTTGGTTTAGGTAAAAACGTTTTAATAACATTAAAATGTCGGGCTATATAAAGGTCATGAAATCGTTTTAAAACGTTTTGTATGAAAACACACTACAACAATATTGTTAAAATGTTTTCGTAATGTCATTGTAAACTATTTTTGCAAACATTTTTGGCCAAATATTTTGTCAACACTTAGATAATATTATGTTAAAATATTTGCACCCAGCAAACACAGATATGTTCTTAAAATATTTTTTACAAAACGTTTTAATAACATTTAAGTGTCGGGTTATATAAAGGTCGTGAAAACATTTTTAAAACGTTATTGTAAATATTTTGGCAAACAATTTTGCAAAATATTTTTCAACCCCAAAATAACATTCTGTTTAGAATGATTTGTACCAAGTTTTCAAAAATGTTTTTGGAATGTTATTAAAACGTTTTTATACCCTTTATATAACCCGACATTTAAATGTTTTCTGTAAAACATTTGTGTTTGCTGTGCAGTAAATTACCAACAAATGTTATTTAATGTTATGAAAACGTTTTATACCATTACTGTACCCTTTATATTGCTGGGATTCCTACCAGTTAATGTAAGTGATGTTGTTTTTAAGAGATATGTTGAACCTGCATATGCAATCGACATTAAGAGACATTTTATGTTGGACCATCGTCAATTGAAAAACGTCAGCGAATTCCTGACACAAAATATCGATCATTTGTGGCACAATTAAATCAATTCTGATAAATCAGGAAATTGTTTGTGTATGTTCCCAAAATATTAAGAAAACGAAATAAAAACAGAGAAATAATCATGTTAATGAAATGAAAATATTGAAAACGTAATAATGACAATTCGTGTGAATCAGTATTAACCTAGTAAATGTGTCAATTAAAGTGTTTCATTCACAAAAGATTAATCATTTGCTGCTCAAATTAATTTTGAGATACAGTGATAGAAATGGTGAACTTCTTTTTGTATTGAATTTCTGACTAAATTGTAGTAATCGTCAGATCAGTTTCGATGTAGTTTTGTATGTTGAATTATTTGAATAAGCTAGAACATGAAACGGAAATATGAAAACCGATATTGGGCGACTGAGCTGAAGAGTCAATTAGAAGAAATTATGTAGATGCTTTACAGTAGGTCACTCTTCCTCAACAATTATTCTATCATCCTATTTACAGGTAGAATTCAATTAATATCCACCAACAAAGTTAATTTTAAACATTTTTAGTTGATTTGGACATTGAATTCAATATTTGCATGTATTGCAGTGCCTGTGTGTCTGTATATCGATAGAAAATTTAAATTGCTAAACGACCGAGTCTGCAACAAAGGTTATGCATACAAACATTAAACACGAATAACACATTCTCTTACGCGCTTGTGCCACATTATTATACACAAAACGTTGAATTTCTTGTACTTGGGTCGCCTTACGTTTACAGATAAGGACCTACTCCCCATCATGAAACATAAATACAATTAAAATTGCAAAACGAGTCTGCTAGAAATGTTATCCACATCTATTGGCTAATTTGTCTTCTTGGGTAAACAAAGACGTGATGGAAGTAATCAGTGTGTGGAATTTAAAGATGGTTGAACCCGGGACCTCCGATTGCAGTTATATTGACTGTCTATCCAGGGTTTATATTTTAAAAGAGATGTTGGATTTACAGTCCCGTAGCCAGGGCAAAATAAATTTTGAAAAACGTATTGAAGTCGCATGGTATGCAGTAATTATGACTTCTTCGCAACCCTTTTGCCTCAACTTTAGCTACGCCCTTTTAGTTCGAACGTGCTAAACACCGACCGAAAGATAAAGAAAGCACAAGCAGATCTCCATTCATATGAACTTTGTTTTTGCGTTGGCGAACTTATTCTATTCATCGTTTCTTACGATTTGTGTGTTGTTTGTTGTGTATAGGATGAAAAATAAATAGATTTAATAACAGGAGGTACTTAGAATTGATTTTTCATCACTCACTAGCCTTGGAAAATGTTTTTGCTCAATATTCCCTCGGTAACATGAAAGTAATTCAACAAAAATGTTGAAGTCTTTTTAATTTATCTCATTGTAAGTATTGAATTTTTCCTGTTACATGACTGAGGGTACAATCCATTTCATGACGCGAACATTGAATTTTTGTAGCACAAAATTAATGTGACCAACTTTACCCAATGATTTTGACAACATCGACATAAACTCGCTGGTGGGCATTCCGCACATAACCAATCCTCTCTATGACCGCGTTTGACATTCTCCTATTGTACGCCCATTGGCAAAAACCTCATTGTAACATCGCTTTGCAAAAAAAAATCATTTCCATATAGGCCTGCCCCATATAATACGAATCCTCCTATAGACTTTTACTGACATGCCTCATTGTATATGGAACACCTTTTGGACTAAGATTAAGATTGATTTATCTTTCTTGTTCTAAAATTTCAAACTCGTAAATCTCTCTTGATAATACTTTGAGTGTAATATAAACTTAGCTCAATAGAGACAAGTCAGTCGAACTGTAAAAAGTGTGTTTTAACAATAAATCTGAAGGACTTCGGAAACATTGGTAAACATGTGTCCCAATGAAATCTCAAGTTGGTTTCAAATATAATTCTACAAAACTTCAACATACACATATTTATAATGTTAAGTTCTGATATTTATTGTAATTGCAGAAGATATTCGCATGTAGAAGGCTACGCTCTGCCGTCTGTTTACGTAAATGTAGATTGAGTTCCCTTGTATCTTAACACAAATACAAGGATCGATAATTGATTTCAAAGTGTATGGGACGGTTTTCAGCCAAAATATTACAGGAAACATGCACCAAATAAGGTATGGCTTGGATTACACATTTGCGTTGTTTGCTTGTGCATATGACGTTCCCCGAGACCTGGTTTTTCTGGCAATGCTCAGATCTTGTCTCGTCTGATCTAACTGAAATTGAATTCAACCACTTAACAACATGCTTGGTAAAAATATAAAACGGCATTGGGGTCACCCAAAGAGTTTTATCCACTAGAATTGTGACAACTTAATCATAGAAATTGGCCGTAGGGCCCATCTATAATTTTTTTTTCAGGGCCGAATTCACTTAGTAAATTTATACTGGGACACCCTCCAGTATTTTGTACAGTTGCATCATGAATTGTTCCTCCCTCTGGGGATTATAGACAGACTCTACCATCGTGTATAATTACGTTTGTTGGAAAACAGTTTTTATTACAGCAGTGGTGGAAAGTAGTATGTTGTCCAATTTCTGTATGGATCACGAGACAAGTTTAAGTAGGCATCTTCACATATTTTAGAGTCATTTGTAGACAATGGAAAGTAAACATCCATTTTTATTGTCCGGTTACACGCTATATAAACGAGAAAAATATATTTTGTACCATTTTATTCCGCTCAAATTTATTTTCATATCATCCACTTTGCCAATTTTGAGAAAATATATTTACGAGTGTTCTCAATTATACAGGTAGATACTTATTGGAATAAATTATAATTCTTTGCAACTAGACTTACTATAAGTCCAGTTGCAAAGAATTGTAATTTATTCCAACTAAGTTTAAGAAAAGTCACTTTACAAAGTCACTTAACTTTATCTTTCTGCTTATTTCTTGTGCTTTTTGTTGATTTGCTTAATACTCGGGAAATGTAAAACAAATTACTTGGTTGTTGATCTCCTGGTACACTTAAAGAATAAAGCGTATCAGTAAACTGATTTTGCATCAAATATTGCTAATGACAAAAATAAACGGATTATAAATATGACTTCGAACAAAATAATTCCGTACGTAAAACATAAACAACGCATTATATAAGCTCGCACCTAATCGTACTTTGTTGTCTCAGCCATGTTTGAGCTGACATTTCCAGGTACTCCATGCACTTCAATTTGGTGACAAGATCTGGACAAGCACAGCTGACTGGCTGGCTACAAGATAGCGAACTAAATTAATGTCTAGTCATTCGACTGATGGTGATCGATTGCTGCTTAGATTTTGTTTTGTTCCTTTGCTCTTGTGTCGGTATGTCCCTGTGTGTATATTGTAGAGATAGAGGCAGATTGACAGAAATAGCAGATGATCGCACAGACACCCCGACAGACAGATAGACACGCAGACAGACAAACAGACAGACAGACAGACGTCCACCCTGACAGACATACAGACAGGGCATGGCTTAGTATTTCCCCTTTCCGCATCAGAACAAAAATTAACTGACAATTCCACTTGCCAAATTGTCATATTTTCAGATTAGTGTGCCATCCGCTAGCCTAAACAATGCATTATATAAGCTCGCACCTAATTGTACTTTCTTGTCTCATCCATGTTAGAGCTGACATTTCCAGGTACTCCAGGCACTTCACTTTGGTGACAAGATATGGACAAGCACAGCTGGCTAGCTACAAGATAGAGAACTAAATTAATGTATAGTCATTCGACTGATGGTGATCGATTGCTGCTGGGATTTTGTTTTGTTCCTTTAATTTTAATCATTTGTGCTCGTGTGTCGGTAGGTGCCTGTGTGCATGTTGTAGAGGTAGAGTCAGATTGACAGCAGATAATCACACAGATGATCATGCAGATGATTATCACAGATAAACAGACACACTGATAGACAGCAGTACAGATCCACTCCGATCCACGGGAGGAATGGGGCATTTCCCCAATCAGAACCAAAATTAACAGACACTTCCCAAATTATATCATATTTTCTGATTATTGTGCCATCTATCACTCCGAAATTCTCCCACTTCCCAAAACCATTTTTGTCTGGAACCGCCACAGGCAGGCAGGCGAGCAGACAGAGAGGGTGGAGAGCCTAGTTGACCAAGATCGTGCCATTACTGTTAGATGGCCAATTTAATTACTACGTGCTCTATGTGATCTCGAAGTGTAGTATTTCATACGAAAGAACATTTACCTATCAAAAAGTTATATAATCTAATTTCGATCCCAGGTGCTAATATAATAATGTTTGAAATCGTAATCGGTAAACTGAACATGTTGCATATCAAAAAGAACTGTCATCAATACTCTGTTAAAATGATTGCACTGGCATGGGAACTCTAAAGACTGGAATTAAGTATATAAATACAAAACAGTGGCGGTCCTTTTGTTGATGAATCACAAAAACCTACAATTGCGACGTTTGAAAATGAACATGTAACTGCAGCGTTTTTCTGATTACACTGAGGGTGGAAATTAAAGTCTCTGTGATGACTGGCTGTAGACATAGAAACAGCAGGTATTTGTACTTTTTGGTCGTTTAGAGCTTCCTAAATAGAGACCATACACAAATGACTCAAGATTAGCTAAAGGTTTGTTGAAGCTAAGATTGTCCATTGTGGTGAAGTTGAATTATTTAGAAAACAATATGTTCGCTTTAACTTGACATACTGTGTTTGTAAATTTCATGTCAATAGAACGAGTAAATCTAATCTGTAGACTTGTCAAATATCAAAGACAATTATTGATGTAGTTTCATCTTCCATTTAACCATAAAATATGAAACTGTAGGCTACGTGAAGGGAGTCTGTGAATATCTGGCATGCTAAAACCACAACTTCATCATGTTGAACAGGATCTTCAACCCTCCGCTAATCGCTAAAACGTTTCCAATTCCAAGAATTTGTCCCTGTGAATGCTGGATAGGTAACGTCCGCGCCTTTAGAACAGAACATTATTCGAAAGCAGTTTAGTGACCAACAGAAATTTGAGTAACGACTAGCGTGGTACCAAAGTACAAGGCAAGGTATATATAAGAGATTCTGATCAAGGCAAATGACCGTTAGAGTGTTACTGCACCTTCTTGGTATCTATATTATACCAGACCTATATACTTTCAATTATATAGTATAAAGGGGATTAATAAATAGAAAACACTTTCAGATACCTTGAAAATGAGCACATTTGATGTCTAATATTTGCAACATTTTTCGACTCTCAGAGGGAATGATCCCACGCCCACCACCACGACGAATGGGCACCATGACAAGATATGGTTGCACCGATTTGGTCGAGCGAAGGTATCCAAAATATTGAATATGATGTCGCCCCACTCCTTTCTGAACATAATTTATTGAAGCTTCAAAATCTCAATTTATTTCGAAAAAACAACAGCCGCAAGTGTTTGATGAGATGAATGGCACTAGAAATGGAAATACGGATGAATAAAACAATACTGTCAATGTGCCTTATTTTCTATAGCATACATTGTTTTCATGAGAAAATAGAACTTGATAATATATTTAGACATTAACATCCTTATCCTTTCTGTTGCTGAATATTTAGTCTAATTCCATCAACGCATTTAAAAATAGCCTCAAATCATACTGTAGTTTCCATTTTAAATAACAAATACTCATGGATTTGGGTTAAGCGAAACATCTGAAACATTAATGATTAAATCAAGAGAAGCTCCGTAACAAATTTTAAGAGGATTTATTCCATTCATCTTAAAGACAGGTCTTATAGAGATCTTACAGACAGGTTCCTGTCGGACTATTGTGTAGTAGCCTAATATTTGTAGTAGAAAACAAACACTTGACGAAACGTTTGGAGGCATGAATACCAAATGAGATGAATGCTGAATCTCAGACTGTTTGACGATAAAATATAAGACTTACATTTTATGTTCTGCCGTTGTGTTCTTCCGCATTCTACGAATTTGTTGGTTTGTTTTTTGTTGTTTCTTGTTTGTTTTGGGGTTTTTTAGGGTCGTCTTTTTAGATCTTGATGCATGATGTCTAGTGCTCATTTTCCATGAAGTCTTACAAGGTCTTGTGCATTCTCGTACATAATGAACTGTTTCTTTCTCACGCATATGAAGAGAAGCGATGCACATAACATTTTATTAATGCAATAATTTTTGATCTCTTGTGGAACTGCGCAAGTTTATAAAACTGTGTATAATACGTTAGTCTAATTTATTTTAATTTAAGTTTCATGTGGTTATTTAAAAATTTCATATGGTTACTTACAGACCATTGCAGGAAGTCATCAAGATCAGACTGAATCTCACCACGCATGTGACTTCATCGACTCTGGTAATCTGAACTTCACTTCAAATTTCAAACACGTCCAATCTGATTTCGATTGCCATATGGGTAAGGTTTCCAACAGTAATTGTTTCCAAAAATCCGAAAGGGGTAGGTTTTCGGTTTTGAGCCCAGGGACTATTTGATGTGTTTGAGCAAGCGATCCACAAGAATCACTTTGGCTGGAATTTAATGTAACCCCGGGTGTCTATGCATTTATTTTCCTTCATGCACAAGTTGTTAGATTTTTACGCTGCCAGTGATTACAATGTTCTTGATGTTGACCGGAGGCTAAAGCTTTTCACTACTTTCTGCAGGATCCTGCTCCTGATACCCATCCTTTAATAAAGTCGGGTACATTAATGAGTACCCTTTTCGACTTATAATTCAAACAACAGTGTATGCAAGAACACATTTACTTATCATTAGGGATTCTTTTGCAAACAAACATAATGAAACTTTTCATTATTTCTACCAATTCTATTGTTAAATGGCCTCTGGATGTGAGATAGAATATAATCATGCCGAGAATAAAGGACTATCGCTAAATAGCGTAAATACACATCACTCCCAGAACCCGCTTTGTCATTTGCCCATCGGTAAGCTATCTCTGTCAGCTGGTAGATGGACAAAAGACTGTGAAAAATACTTGGTGCAAATGAATCATTTCGAAACAATATAGTTTGAAGAACGTATACCTGATGATTACTGTTTGCACAAATATAGTTTTATAAAACAAAGCTTTTAGCTACAACTGCCACTGTTTTGGATATTTAATGAAAATAACAAATCACGGTTTGCTATTAGTGGAAACATTGTGACAAGCGAACAACCGTATGGGAATAGGGAGCAATAAAGCCGTGAACTCTTGCTGATCGAATGTGATTTTGCTGCACGTTGTTTTGGTTTTGATTTTTTGAAACTCTGAAGTTGAATAAATAGCCTTGGCACCATTGCGTCACTTATTTGCTCCAAGGAACTGTAACAAACGTGTGAAATTCACTTCACAATGAAATACTCAGGCTGAAAACAAAAATGATCGTTGACAAAGAGAATACCATGTTTAAGTGAGTTATAAATTTTACGTGTGCTTTGTTGTACATAAAACTTGTTTCGAGTGCATTTTAGATATGCTAATAAAAAATATATACAATTATTGTAATTTTTGCAAGAAAAGTATAACATTTTGAACCATTCGGGTGGGTTAACTCTTCGTATAACGGAACGGCCTAAGGTTTTATAACGCGCTGATGTAACTAAGGTGTACCCTGGTAAATGTAAAATGTCATTCTCTTACTCGTGTATGAGCCACTATGTAAAAGATTTAATTTCCATTTAAGAGTATGAAGCACTAAATGCACTTAACTATCATCGTATGTGATTAGTTCAACAAACCGTTCCATTTGTTATTTGCTATTAAAAGCTAAGTAATACAACCTCTTTGAGTTAATTGCATGCTACTTTCCTGTCATGTCGGCACTGTTTTAATGGTTCTACTCTTTGTAGGATGCCATTAAATTGGTTCGTTTATAATGGCTATTACGTGATCTTTGCTAAACATTTATGTTAAATTAACTAACTACATTTTGAATTACGTTTAAATTCCATACTACATTGGAGCGTTGGAAAAAAGGTTAAAGGGCATTGGACCTCGACTATTTTCCAAAATAGGTAACGAAATATAGGATTATTAATTTCTTCCTAACTGCATAGTATGTAGTTAGTGAGCCGTCAGTGATAATAATACCTGTGCAAAAATAAAGGTTACTCCAAATAGTTGTGGAACGTATAATAGTTATGTTGTATCGATTCAAAATAATGTATTCTATTTGTATGATTCTATCTAAACATTACACGATTAAAAAATAATGGTGGCACTTTGATCGGTGACTACTGTGAATAATTCATTTCAAAACTTTATTATACGGAGTTTGCAATATGATCGCATATTTACCCATTGATTCAAATTTAATGTGAATTTGATTTGATTTGAATTGATTTGATTATGAATAACCGCATTTAACATTTACCAATTTAGAACTTATATTTACCAATTTAGAACTTATATGTGTAATGGCTTCTATTCAAAATATCGAATAACATTATCTAACGATCCGGTAATCTGATTTAATAATGTTTCAATAATGCAACTCGCGGATGCAGAAATACATTTTAATCAATAATAGTTTTTCATCTCTTTTCAGAAAAAGCTGATGCTAAAACGACCAACACGATACGGATTTTATTGCTTGCAATTCAATTCAATGAATTCATTCAAAGGAGTTACTACTAGTACTGGTGCTGTGTGTATACCAGTATATCATATATCCCAGGTGCGCTCAGAATATTGATTTGAGCTCATTTTAATTTCCTGTAATAGAGATCGTCTTCAAGTGCCTTGCGTATAGTGTCCATTTATACTGCAATGAGCCTCCAAAATGGGTCTTAAACCAATACCCTTGTCTCCGTGCGGTTGCTGAAACTCACAATCTGTTTGAAGATGAATATTTTTGCCAATCGAAGATTAGCGGGCAACGACAAATTTATTTTTCTCTGTTAGATATGACCAATTACTGAAATGATCCTAAGTTTTATAACACAATAACAACAACTTATCTCGTCCACAACGGGCGCAAGTGATCTCAAGTAAGCATTGTAATTTCAATTAAAAGATGAAATACACAACTTTGTCAAAGTACAACACCTCTTAAAACAAGTTTGAACACAAATGTAAATGTTGTAATTTGTTTATACGAGAAAACGTCTCACATTGGAAAGAGAAATGCTATTTACATTTACATCTTGATTTCAATAATGTTCTGTCCTTTACATGTTTAAGCTTCTCATTCCATCTAATACACATTCAGCAATCTGTACATTCAATAGGCAAACAGCGGTTGAAACGTCTTTCCTTTCTTCAACGCACACCTATGTAACACATTCCTTTTGTTGGGTGGCGGTGGACTCTTTTCTGAAAACGACAAACCTGGCAGACAAAATACTTCCTTTGTTACCTACATGCTTATAACAGTCTTTTTACCGCTCTGTTATCCCCACGCAATATAGCCAGCTATTGCTCTGCATCCATCAAAGAATTTGTAATATCTGCTTCTTCTGCTATTTCTGTACGTCAAATAAGCTACGGGGCGTTCCATAAAACATCTATTCGCTAGCTTTGAAAATGTGCAATGTTTGGACGCGGAAATTGGTTTACCGTTTTAGAGTCAGCTATATTTTTCAGAATGACAAGGGCATTTCCGTAACGATGTTTTTTAGGTAAACAACAATATTATGCATCATACTGTTCTCAAGACAGATCTAAAGATTCTTTAGAACATTTCAGCTGCTTTAAAAAACAAATACATTGCAATTGATTGTGAAATATGGTCTGTTTTAACGACACTACAAATGTTTGAATTGCATTTGAGTGTAAAAGCAAACACCACTTTCAGCTGGTTCTATACTAATATTCTACCTTCAATGCTAACTTTCAAATCTTTCACTAATCTTTCTCTGTAACACCGTAATCGGGTACACGGTAACCAATAATGAGAAGGATTTGTTACATGGTGCTGCCGAATGCCTATAGGCAGCACAATTAAAGTAGAGTCATAGGTTGATTACTCTCTAGACGACTTTTCCGATCCAGATTTTTCCAGACCGCCCAAATCCGAATCGATTACCCGGTCAATTACGAAGCGTAATCCGCATAGCTGTGATAACTGTGTACGCCCATCCAGGTCCGAAACGGCCTCAAGAGTTACTCATGTGGAGGCATTACTTCAGATCCGGGTAAATTCAGGAATACTATCGCTCACTCAGTACGAGACTGTCGTGGGGAATGTCTTCAATCTTTATTATGAATTGGGTGAGAGTGTGTTCGCATATTTGTTCAGCTGTTTGTTCTCTTTTCTATCCAAGATACCCTTCTATCGGTTGACTTCATGATTCTGAACCATATGATGCTATTGCGAAGGCTGTTGACTTGACAAACCGTACCTTATAAGGGAGTTGGAAGTCTACTTTTCCATAATTTGCTCGTGTTCTGAACCACATTTCGTGCAATTGCCAGTCTATATGCTTGTAACATGGCTTGGGGGAAAAAAAAAAAAAAAAAAGTGCCCATTCTGTTTTGCCGCACATGTTAATTAAAGCATTGACACACTAAGCTTTTAATAAATGGCAAACTGCCACTGACGAATGGTAGATTTCAGCAACACTGTTGTCACACAAAGGACCCGCTAAGGTCAATCATTTCTAGGCGTACACACAAGGCTGCGAACTCAAATGGATATTGCCTAACATAATAATTCCGTCCACTGCAATCCGTCTACCACGCCTGCGACAGGTGCATGTCTTTAGCTACAAATATTTCAGAATACTTTTATTTCCCTCTTTCCTTATCTTGTAACAACGTTAATATAAAGGCACACACTAGAAGCATACAAGAAGAAGAATTTCATTTAAGGGGGTACTACACCCCTGCCCAATTTTGTGCCTATTTTTGCATTTTTCTCAAAATTTATAGCGCATTGGTGACAAGTAAGATATGTATATTATAGGGGCAAGGACTACAACTACTGCACTGGAAATTTTATTTCAACACAGACAATAATTGTGGAGTTACAGTCAAAAATGAGGGAAAACCAATATTTAATCAATAAATCAATAACTACTTGCCTTGAGTTGCTGAATTTTCAGTGCAGTAGTTGTAGTCCTTGCCCCTATAATATACATATCTTACTTGTCACCAATGAGCTATAATTTTTGAGAAAAATGCAAAAATAGGCACAAAATTGGCCAGGGGTGTAGTACCCCCTTAACGCAAATGAGCTGTATACTAATCAGTTTTAGAGGAATCAAATTAATCTAAGATGGAACCGGGATGACCCTTTATTTCCCTCGAGCCAAAGACATCGTCGTAATTCTGAATAGACTTAAAGTAAGTCAAAACGAGGTGATTCGAGCTTTGCATCACCAGCTTGTAGTACAAACATGGCAAAGTAATAATGAGTTAATACTGCTACCCAGCAAATACGAAAATGTTCTTAAAACATCATTAATTTGTAATAAACGCGTTTTGGTTTTATTCAAAACGTTTTCATAACATTAAAATATTGGTATATAGAAAGATCATAAAAACGTTAAAGTCTTACAACAACATTTTGAAATTGTTGTCGAATGTTATTGTAAAATATTTTTGGGCAAAAGTACTATTGATTTTATTGACTATCAAAAACAAACTCCTATACCAAAACATTGCTAATAATACCTCGCTCCGTTCTTTTGCTACAATATTTTGAAAAAATGCTAAAATTTGAATAAGGCACTTCTGCAGCCCAGTCTTCTATTGCTTCTTCTTTCAGTTTTAAGCTTTGTGTACCATTCAAAGCTATAATCGTGGTAACAGCCCTGATTTAATATTATTAAGACGCTCACAGAATGTTGATATTATCCACCAAAATAACGTCAACATTTGCGAAATACACTTAAATAACAGTAGTATGAATACCAACATTACATTTGACAACGTTAACATAAAAATATGCCATAAAATTAATATATATATATATGATCAAAAGATGTGGCAATACGAAAAGATCAGCGTTTCTCAAAGAAGATTTGAAATGGCGCAGGTGTCTTGAACTAAACACTACAAATGGCCTTGTAATATTCGTTCTAATTTTGAATTTCAACTTCTGGCTTTTGGACGTGACGTGCTCAACGATTCATGAAATAAAGGGAATATAGAGGCATTAGACTTCCAATACGAAGAATGTCTTTCTGATATCAAATCATTTTCATTTTTTCTTTGATTGTTTTGTAGTACATTACAAACAAGGAGAAAGCAGTCACTTATCGTGCTTTTTATTGGGCACAAATAAAAGACTCAGAATACGTTTCTGGTGTACTTTAATAGGCTAAATGAAAAATTACGTCAGTCATTCATTATACTACCATTTTTACTCCCACTACAATTTTCACTCCGAGACATCTTTGTTTCATAGTCAGTGTTAAAGTTTGTCTTTCTTTTTGTACACCCTGCTTTAGTAAAGATATCAACTATCATCGATAACATTTGTTGAAGTGTGGGTTTCTCAGGAAATTAAGTATTTTCGATTTAATTTGACAATTGCTTTGAGGTTCATGGGAATGTTTCACTTTTCACATCTTAACTACTCAAGCATGAATAAAGCTTATTAGGCACATCATTATCATTCTAAAACAAAGTGTTTAGTTGAAATATGATCAGATAACAAGCACCTGTGAAAATAAGCTGTCATAATAATACTATTACGACGGAGCGAATATCTGTATAACTTAATTAAGACAAATTGTACAAATATGCTCGACAGATGATTAAATTATAGTTAGAAATCACATAATATATGCTTACCCAACAAGTATTTTAAATTTTCTCAAACACGTATTGTGATTGTAAGAGTAGAATAATTGGGTATAAAGAGTAAAAACTTAATTAATTTGTGATGCAATGAGCTCCTTAGTTAAACACTGCCGCAAATACCCCTGTGGTTTTTCAAATATCATGTTTAATACCTCGAAGCAAAATTCGTTAAGATTCATTAAGTTTTTAAAAACATGTATTTCTTCAAAGCTATGATAAAATCATTTCAAAATCGTTTTCTTTGACCATGTTAAAAAAGAGATTAAAATTTCTCAGAGATTAAATACAAGGCAAGAACACTTTATCAGTGTTATGAGTTAAGAACGTTATCATCCGCAACATTTCATCTGGGAATAACGTAGTGTTATACGGGATAAAATGTGTGTTTTATGTTTCTATTTTTAGCTGTATTTCTGTTGTACCGTGCTGTTATCGAATTATGCGGCTTAATACGCAAAATATTGAAGCATAATAATCGTTAAGATGCATTAAGTTTTTCAACATACATATTTCATCAAAGTTATAATAAAATCATTTCCAATTCGTTTTCCTTGACCGTGTAAATAGAGAGATGAAAATTATTATAAAAAGTAATCCTTGTGTATGTACACTAGCCGTAGGCAAGAACTCTTTATCAGTGTTATGAGTTAAGAACGTTATCATCCGTAACATTTCATCTGGGAATAACGCCGTGTTATACGGGATAAAAGGTGTGTTTTATGTTTCTATTTTTAGCTGTATTTCTGTTGTACCGTGCTGTTGGCAGATTTACGTGGCTTAAATAAATACAACTATTACGATATTGAAAAGAGCGATTGAGGTTGTTAGGCAACAGATGAGGACTAGTTCTATTTAATGAAAACATATTACAAATATGGAATTAACCATTCATAATGAGCTATGACTAGATTTATGAAAAAACCATGAAATATTACATATTTTTACGAAAATTGATGTCTGCATCTGTGTCGTATATTAATTTTTTTGGCACACTGGTTAAAACATGGTTTTATTTTTATGGTATTTTGGTAATGGACATTAATTAACTCCTCGCTTGGGTACTAAAGATAATAGACTGCTAGTCGAAAAAGCCATTAACGCTGTGTTTATCTTTAATACATGCGATGATGTTATGAAGATGATGCCCGTGATGATGACGGCCCGGAAAAGGCCCGCTTTTTCTATATAGACGTTAAAACATTGTAACCATTTGGTGGACATTTTATACACTATTACTGTGTAAAATGAGTTTAATATTTGGTGGACACTTATAAAAATGAGTGTTTCGGACGATGAATGTGGTCCCTTCCCCCAGAAAGTTGGACATAACAAGATATTTCATAGACTATACGTGAAAGACATGACATTGATACTTAAATATCAGTTACATTTTTATGCCTTTTGGTAAGAAATACCCAACGAATTCATTAAACTTTATGTTTATCTTGCAAAAATACATGTATATATTTGTTTGTATTCATCCAAGGACTGCAAACAACCAGTGGAGGTTAAAATGTAAAATCGGATGAATGTGCAACTTACAGTTTGCTGATTTCTTTTTTACTCAGCGTTGTTGCAATACTTTTGGTTGGTGTGTATAACAATGGTTTCTGTAACTGGTTACATATATCTTTAACTAAAGTTCTAAAGAAATTGTCATGCTTTTGACAGCCCAATAGTAATGCTTGTGTAAAAAGGAAAATCACGTTGTATTTAAAACTTAAAACATAAATCCATCGCGTGTCCCACGGGATTAGTAGCAAATTTACAAAAACCATGGAAATGCCAGTATTCAATTGTCGTTATCCTTATGACTAAACCTCAGCTGATGGCAAAAGTAGTAATATTTCATATAAATGTTAAAAGCTTGAATCTGTTAATTAAAGCTTTAACAGTTGTCAATTTCCCCAGATATTGTAAGGTAGAGTTTAATATAAGATACTTTTCTATCTTTCCCATTTGTATTGTTTGATTCGTAAGGTGTTTTCTTCTCTTCTAGTTTGAATGGTTGAGTAGCTTCGTCAGTTGCACATTACTGTATTGAAGCCTAACGGTTAATCGCAACCATTTCATGTACCATGCCCACAGCTCACATATTCAATTACTTAATTTGTTCGCATTAAAATGCAATTGAACACCAACATCCCAAATGTGATATTCGTTGTATTCTTTACCTTTCCTCAAACTCCATGAACATGATATGGTGCTACTAATATCATTACGTACTGGGGTTTTCTATACTTCATGATTATTCAAACGCCCACAATTCCTTTTGGCGTCCATCATAGCTACTACACTACCGGCATGCATTTAAAAATACAGCTTTTGACTTGGTTTTAAAAAGATGACTGAACAATTACCTCCTCCCTACTAAATATTGTTCAATACTTTAATGCATGAAGTGGATTCATTAAATCCACAGGAAACACAAATACATCTGTTTGTGGCATTTGTGAGTGAGCTATTAGCACGCTGATAACCATAGCATGAGTGTGAATGCGATATTTGCAATGTATTTTATTAAAGGACAATTGAGGCCGTGTCTTCCTTTTCAAGTTCTATTTCCATTATTATTACAGGGGTCACATAATCCTTTGCCACTCAATACATGAATCATTCTTCCTCTTTTTTTAATAAAATTAGATAATAAATTCTTTTCGATTCCTCGATTAGCTGGTAAAATTCCGTTAGTATAAATTGTGCAATATGTGTACTAGTTCCATTTCCTTTCTCTGATTTGTTTTTCTACTTTTACTTTCTTACCAAATTTTTACATTCTAACATTTTCCGTAACTAACTGTTGCCATCTTCAGGCAGTAATGACTGGCTTCACACTTGTGTGATTTAGGTATTTCTAGAAGACAGTCCTACACATGTCACCATCACGTGTATATTAAATATATATGAGTTAACAAAAAACGCGTAGCTTGATGCAAGATATAGGAAATGCATTATTTTGGTGATTTTGTTCAATTTTAGTTTTAAAAAGTGCAATTTGCGTACGTCAATCATGGCAATATCATGAAAATAAAGGTTTTGACCTATGGTTTCTTGAAAATCAAAGGTCGTAATAAATTTGGCTGTTTTGCTATTCCTCGATTCCATCTTTGCATTTAGTCATAGCCAATCATCTTGCTCCACGGGGAACACCAACTTGTTTGTAGTAGGGACCTGTTGCATTTTTGTTAACTGGACTTACCATGGTTACACCAAATGCGAACGAATAGAGTGTTAGCTTAATGTTCCCGCAATTTGTTGAAAAGTTTTACACTACATTGTGAATATAACACAACATGTTGTGTACTACGATACGTTGCTCTGATTGGCTAATAGCTCAATGCGTTGTTGATTTTCAGCGATATGTTGTGGATATTGCGCAATGTGTTGTCGCAATGTGTTATGAAGTAAGTAGCTTGTGATACACGTGTACTAACTTAATGCCCTATGTCACGCTTTAAAGATCTTATTACAGAGGATATCTCTACAAAGGTATCAACGGGTTTCTCCCACCCACTTTATATAGCACAGGCATGTCCACGCATTATATGTTAAGTGCACATCAATATCATCACTATTCATCAGCACTTTGAATATGTTTAACCAAGAAATGAGAAATATTTAAATAAACATGTGAGCATCAATTACTGTTATACATGTATTTTGTTTGTAATAAGATCATTTGCCGCTACCTGGAAAGACATGTCTATGATTCATTTTTAAAAGAAAAGGATACTATGTATAAGCCAACCAGTGCTCAACCAGTGAAGGGAGTCAAAATACATAAATAAGTTTAAGACTTGATGTTATATAGTTTTACAGAACTGTAAAACTATGGCAAATTGGGTAGTTCTGACCTTGGGCGGAAAGGCTGCATAGTGCGCAATACTGTGCTGCGTGTAGCTCAGTGTGCATGGCAATTTGACTACGTTCTCTAAATCACTGAACTTGAAAACTGCAATGTGTCCCATAGAATATATATAGTTTCTTATGGTCTGTCTAGTTAGACCCTTACCAAAATAGCATTGTAAAACCATACGTAACATCAAGTCTTGAAATTATTATGTATTACCACGGCAAAATGATATCAAAAAGAAAATATTAGGTCAACTCATTTATCATACATTGGTCTTCTTTTCTTTACATATGTACATTATGCTCAATAGTATGCACAAACTTTATAGTCATCGATGCCTATGAATGTCAGTAGCATTTTGATGTTGACACCTCCAAGAAATAGGAATCAGTTTCACTCCCTTAGGCAAATAGCATCAATATCAAACATAGTGAAATGTAGTGAACAGGCCACTTGTGTCAATGTTCAGCTTCAAGTATCTTCTCAATTTTCTGGAAGTTATACTTTACCCCCATCGTGCGGATTTCCGCAGCATGAAGTAGAAATTGTGCAAGGAAAGTAAAAGGGAGGATAAGGCGATACGTACCCGCCAGTGTCAATCACGATTGAGCAGCAACAAATATACATTCAATCAAGTAAAGCGCGGTTCACCTCAAAGCTTACCTGTACTCATCTCATATCATATATTGCGAGCGGCCATGATATCAAGCTATTAATGCTTTTGACATTCAAAGGCAGACGTGGTTCTTCAATGAACACTATCAGAACCAATTCCAGATATCTTTGTAGCCATTGGAATGCAATTTGAACATAGCTCTTACATCTTGTTATGGGTATCTTTAATGCTATGAATATTTTGAACAAGTCAATACTTTTTGTCAAACCTATCATCGCTGTCTGCTTTTGGTATCCATGTGCAGGGAGTTATTCACGTATAGCTTTTATTCTAATCGCTGACGATCAGTTGTTGATCACAAGCCAATGAGATGTTTCGTTCCTTCTTACCTATGAAATTACAAGCAGGTAATTTACCAACAATTAGTCAAAATTAATCGCTCGTCGTCGGCACAATGATGTTATTCTATGTTATTATAGTTATGCATTATGAAATTATAACAGCTAACATTCTTTTCGCCTTGAATCGAAATGCTACACCTGAAACAAATTTCACACCTTGTGGTAAAATAGCTAGTGACTAAAGCGGTCTACTTGAAGCGATTTCAATTTTCCAATGACTGATGACTTCGGATTTAGTCGTAATACCAACTAAAGAGACTGAAGAGTAAATAATGTATGATGTTTTGGTTCTGTTTCGGCAATTTGTGTTTCTAATACGCACGGTGTGTTTTGACAACTATTGCTGTAGCACAAGTGTACCACTATCCGTATCCATTTATTTTATAACACCAAGTGAGCGAGATTGGGATTACAGACAATTGGCGCCTGGATTCAAATAAACAATACGTCTATGGTAAAAACTCATCAAACAGCAATATGCCAAATGGATCAGATATTGGAATGAAGACATTTGCCAAATTGAAATCTGACATTTGTAACTTGCAGGCAATTTGGCGTACGTATTCTAAAACAAGCACATTGCTTGAAATAATGGTTTTACTAGCGTTAACAGATTTTGACGAGTTGGAATAATAGTAGTGAAAGATATTAACGTTAAGCATAACATTGAAGAGGCTTGTCCTAAAACGGTTTGAAATTCAGATCATTATAACATCTTGTTGCATTGCCATTGGGGGAAAGCTATCTGACAGAAATGATTTATTGTGAGTAATGAGAATCAGTTTACCTCTTCCTCATCGTTTTAAGTTTATTCTATTTGACTTTTCTGATGAATTACGTATGAAAAAATAGCTGTATTGCTAATATAATTTGCCAAGAGGAAAATTCACAGTTGGAAATATGCCCAGGAAGTCATAAAATGAATCTAAATTTACGACTGAAATGTTCCAAACTTATTTTCTTTCGGAATTCAGTCATTTTTACCCGAATTCTGCTTGATGACATTGAGTCCATTTATAATAAAGAAATGAGTTTTAACCAAATCGATACTCTTAAGGTTGGTCTGAACTCTGGAATTATGGAAACTTTCTGGCCTCATAACTTCTAAATTGTTGGTCTAAAGTATATAAAAGTATACATATTTAGAATGGTAAAGACTTGATAAGTTCATCTGTGAGGTTAAATTTGGGCCAAAATGGCACTTTTATTTAAAATCCCAAAAATAACAGTTTTGGCCCACTTCTTTTGTGCACCATAACAAAAAAATTCTTGGGCCAAAATTGTTTTTTTCTTCATTTTTAAAAACTAGATCAAAATATCTAGGACCCGTTTTTTCATTTTTTTGAATTTTGACCAATTTCACCAAAAATATTTGAAATTTGTGCCAAAATCGGGCTTTTTTATGATTTTTTTGAAAAATCAGCATTTTTTGACCATTTTTAGCGCAAATTTCTCAAAGTTAGTCGAAATAAAAAAAAATGAAAAAACGGGTCCTAGATATTTTGATCTAGTTTTAAAAATTAATAAAAAGAATTTTGGCCCAAGAATTTTTTTGTTATGGTTCACGAAAAAGAAGTGGGCCAAAAACTGTTATTTTTGGGATTTTAAATAAAAGTGCCATTTTGGCCCAAATTTGACCTCATAGATGAACTTATCAAGTCTTTGCCATTCTAAATATGTATACTTTTATATACTTTAGACCAACAATTTAGAAGTTATGAGGCCCGAAAGGTTCCATAATTCCAGGGTTCAGACCAACCTTAAGGTGCATGACTCAAAATGCTACAAGTAGCACGATAGCCCTTTTAGATCCTATAGTAAACAAAGATGCTGACAATCTGGGTTTGGAAATAAACTATTTGATACTATTTTTAAAAATGCACATAGCCTAACAATTTGGTGAAAAACAATTGGTATCAATTAAGTTTTCTTACCTGTAGTATTCACGTCTCTACCCATTTTTATCATGACGTTATTAGAAAAAATTCAATTAAAAAACTATTCGTCTACAATTATAAAATCAATTTGCAAAAGATTGTTCAAACCTGTGCTCCCCTTCAATCAGCATTTAGAGGCATTTTATGTTGGACCATCATCAATTAAAAAACGTCAGCGAATTCCTGGCACAAAATATCGATTATTTGTGACACAATTAAATCAATTCTGATAAATCAGGAAATTGTATTTATACATATGTTCCCAAAATATTAAGAAAACGAAATAGAAACAGAAAAATAATCATGTTAATGAAATAAAAACATTGAAATCGTAATAATGACAATTCGTGTGAATCAGTAATAGTAAATGTGCCAATCAATGTGTTTTATTCACAAATTATTGCTCAAATTAATTTTTGAGATACAGTGATAGAAATGGTGAACTTCTTTTTGTATTTCATTTTTGACTAAACTGTAGTAATCAGATCAATTTCGATGTCAAGTATTGATATATTTTGGCTACTTGTCCGTCCTATTCCCTCAATGGAAACTGGAAATTTGATCGCCTTCATTCTACGTGAAGAGTGGCTGATACAGTGGATGCTATAAATGCCTCGAAAACACATGGATGAAATATTATGGGCATCAACGTGATGAAATCTATGGATAGCCATAATCAAGGGTTCATTTTTAAAAAGAGATGCTGGATTTACAGCCCCGTAGCCAGGGCAAAATGTATATTAAAAAACGTATCGAAGTCGCAGTGACTATGGCTTCTTCGCAACCCTTTTGCCTCAACTCTAGCTACGCCCATAAGTTCGAACGTGCTAAAAACCGAGCGAAAGATAAAGAACGCAGAAAGAACTTTGTTTATGCTTTGGCGAACAACATCCTACCTTTTTCATGGTTTCTTAAGATTTTGTTGTTGTTGGTTGTGTAATGTATAGGATGAAAGTTTGAAAAATAAATAAAAACTACTCACTAGCCTTGGAAAATGTTTTTCCTGAACGTTCCCTCGGTTACATGAAAGTAATTCAACAAAAATGCTGAAGTATTGAATGTTTCCTGTTACATGACTAAGGTTACAATCCATTTCATGACGCGAACATTGAATGTTTGTCGTATAGAATTAATGTGACCAACTTTACCCAATGATTTCGACGACATCGACAGAAACTCGCTGGTAGGCATCCAGCACATAACCAATACTTTCTATGACCGCGTTTGACATTCTCCTATTGTACGCCCATTGGCAAACCTCATTGTAACATCACTTTGCAATAAAATCATTTCTATATACGCCATATAATACGAATCCTCCTAGACCATTATTGACATGCCTCATTGTATATGGAACACCTTTTGTACTAATTCAAATCTTGATTTATCTTTCTTGTTCTAAAATTTCAAACTCGTAAATCTCTCTTGTGTATACTGATAATACTTTGAGTGTAATATAAACTTAGCTCAATAGAGACAAGTCAGTCGAACCGTAAAAAGTGTGTTTTAACAATAAATCTGAAGGACTTCGGAAACATTGGTAAACATGTATACTATCCCAATGAAATCTGAAATTCTACAAAACTTCAATATAGATAATTATATTGATAATATAATATTTGATATTTATTGTAATTGCAGAAGATACTCGCATGTAGAAGGCTACGCTCTGCCGTCTGTTTACGTAAATGTAGATTGAGTTCCCTTGTATCTTAACACGAATACAAGGATCGATAATTGATTTCAAAATGTATGGGACGGTTTTCAGCCAAAATATTGCAGGAAACATACACCAAATAAGGTATGGCTTGAATTACACATTTGAGTTGTTTGCTTGTGCATATGACGTTCACTGAGACCTGGTTTTTCTGGCAATGCGCAGACCTTGTCTCGTCTGATCTAACTGAAATTGAATTCAACCACTTTTAAACAACATGTTTGGTAAAAGAATAAAACGGCATTGGGGTCACCCAAACAGTTTTATCCACTATAGAATTGTGACAACTTCATCATAGAAATTGGCCGTAGGGCCCATCTCTAAATTATTTTTCAGGGCCGAATTCACTTAGTAAGTTTATACTGGGACACCCTCCAGTATTTTGTAACAGTTGCATCGTGAATTGTTCCTCCCTCTGGGGATTATAGGCAGTCTCTGCTATCGTGTATAATTATGTCTGTTGGAAAACAGTTTTTGTTACAGCAGTAGTGGAAAGTAGTACGTTGTCCCCTTTCTGTATGGATAAATCGACAATCAGTTTAAGTAAGCATCATATTCTGTACGTAAACCATAAGCAACATAAGCTCGCACCTAATCATACTTTCTTGTCTCAGTCATGTTAAAGCTGACATTTCCAGGTACTCCAGGCACTTCACTTTAGTGACAAGATGTGGACAAGCACAGCTGGCTGGCTGCAAGATAGTGAACTAAATTAATGTCTAGTCATTCGACTGATGGTGATCGATTGCTGGTTGGATTTTGTTTTGTTCATTTAATTTTAATCATTTGTGCTCGTGTGTTGGTACGTGCCTGTGTACATGTTGTAGAGGTAGAGTCAGATTGACAGCAGATAATCACACAGACGATCACGGAGATAATCATCACAGACAGCTACAGACAGACAGACAGACAGACAGACACCCCGACAGACACCCAGACACCCCGACAGACACCCAGACAGACACCCAGACACCCCGACACCCCGACAGACAGACAGATAGACACCCAGACAGACAAACAGACAGACAGACAGACAGACAGGTAGCAGTACAGATTCACTCCCACTTGCAAAATTATATCATATTTTCTGATTATTGTGCCATCTATCACTCCGAAATTCCCCCTACTTCCCAAACCATTTTTGTCTGGAACCGCCACAGGCAGGCAGGTGAGCAGACAGAGAGGGCGGAGAGCCTAGTTGACCAAGATCGGCTCTTTCTGTAGCCAGGTACTTCATGTGCTAGGAGATTCTCGAATACGTAGGCTATCTCGAAGTATAGTATTTCATACGAAAGAACATTTAGCTATCAAAAAAGTTGTATAATCTAATTTCGATCGTTCAGATTGTTCGTGTCCCAGGTGCTAATATAATAATGTATGAAATCGTAATCGGTAAACTTAACATGTTGCATATCAAACAAGAACTGTCATCAATACTCTGTTAAAATGATTGCACTGGCTTAGGAACCCTAAAGACTGGGATTAAGTATATAAAAACAAAACAGTGACGGTCCTTTTGTTGTTGAATGATGAATCACAAAAACCTACAATTGCGACGTTTGAAAATGAACATGCAACGGTAGCGTTTTTCTGATTACACTGAGGATGAAAATTAAAGTATGCGTGATGACTGCCTGTAGACATAGAAAAAGCAGAACATTTTTGCTTTGGTCATTTAGAGCTTCCTAAATAGAGACCATGCACAAATGACTTATGATTAGCTGAAAGTTTGCTGAAACAAAGATTGTCCATTGTGGTGAAGTTTAATTATTTAGAAAACAAAATGCTCGCTTTAACTTGACATAGGCCTACAGTGTATGTAAAAATCATGTCAATAGAACGAGTAAATCTAATGTGCAGACTTGTCATAAATTCATCATTTGCATATTTTCATATCCAAAACAATTATTGATGTAATATGATCTTCCGTTTGACTGTACAATATGAAACTGTAGGCTACAAATATCTGCCATGCTAAAACCACAACTTCATCATGTTGAACAGGACCTTCAACCCTCCGCCAATCGCTAAAACGTTTCCAATTCCAAGGATCTGTCCCGGTGGTCTCTGTGAATGCTGGATAGGTAACGTACACCTTTAGAGCAGAACATTATTCGAAAGCAGTTTAGTGACTAACATCTTGTTTCTCGCATCCTGTAATTCAGTGGATGGAAAAATTTGAGCAGTGACTAGATAGCGTGGTACCAAGGTACGAGGCAAGGTATCTATAGGAGATTCTGATCTGCTCAAATGTGTTACTGCATCATCTCAGAGTCCATTTTGTACCAGACAATTATATAGTATAAAGGGGATAAATAAAAAGAAAACACTTTCAGATACCTTGAAAATGGGCAACTTCGATCTCTAATATTTGCAACATTTTGCGACTCCGAGAGGGAATGATCCCAAGCCCACCACCACCACGAATGGGCACCATGAAAATATATTGTTGCACCAATTGGTGGAGCGAAGGTATCCAAAATATTTAGTATGCTGATACTCCACTCCTTTCTGAACATATTGATGCAGGTTGCTTATTCAAAATCTTAATTTATTTCGAAATGAGGTGGGCCAGGGCTGTACAACAACAGCCACAAGTGAGATGTGTGGCACTAGAAATGGAAATACGGATAGAGAAAACAATACTGTCAATGTGCCTGATTTTCTATAGCATACATTGTTTTCATGAGAAAATGGAACTAGACATTAACATCATTATCCTTTCTGTTGCTGAATATTTAGTCTAATTCCATCAGCGCGTTTAAAAATAGCCCCAAATCACACTGTAGTTTCCATTTAATTTTAAAAGAAATACTCTTGTGCATATGGGTAAAGCGAAACATATGAAACATTAATGATTAGATCAAGAGAACCTCCAAAACACATTTTAAGAGGATTTATTCCATCCATCTTAATCACAGGTTTTATAGAGATCTTATACAAAGTCCCTGTCGGACTATAATTGTTTAGTAGCCTAATATTTGTAGTAGAAAACAAACACTTGACGAAACGTTTGGAGTCACGAATACCAGATGAGATGAATGCTGCATCTCAGACTGTTTGACGATAAAATGTAAGACTTAACTTACATTTTATGTTGTGCCGTTGTGTTCTTCCGCATTATACGAATTTTTTTTAATTATTATTATTTTGTTGGGATTTTTTGGCACGGGAAGGACGTTTGGGTTTTTCGTTTTTACAAGGTCTTGGTTTCGCAATTCTCGTACATAATGAACTGATTCTTTCTCACGCGTATGAAGTGGGCGATGCACATAACATTTTATCAATGCAATAATTTTTTATCTCTTGTGGAACTGTGCAATTTTATAAAACTGTGTATAATATGTTAGTTTAATATATTTTAATTTAAGTTTCATGCTGTTTAGATATTTAGATACTTACAGACCAGTGCAGGAAGTCATCAAGATCAGACTGAACATCGCATCTGACTTCATCGACTCTGGTAATCTGAACTTCACTTCAAATTTCAAACACGTCCAATCTGATTTCGATTGCCATATGGGTAAGGTTTCCAACAATAATTGTCTCCAAAATCCGCAAGGGGTAGGTTTCGGTTTTGAGCCCAAGGACTATTTGATGTATTTGAGCAAGCGATCCACAAGAATCACTTTGGCTTAAATGTAATGTGACCCCAGGTGTCTATGTATTCATTTTGCTTCATGCACAAGTTGTTCGATTTTAACTCTGCCAGTGATTACAATGTTCTTGATGTTGACCGGAGGCGAAAGCTTTTCACTACTTTCTGTAGGATCCTGCTCCTGATATGCATCCTTTAATAAACTCGGCTACATTAATGAGTACCCTTTGCGACTTATAATTCAAACAAGTGTGTATACAAGAAATTTATTTATCATTAGGAATTCTTTACAAACAGCATGATAATTTTCATTATTTCTACCAATTCTTTTGTTAAATGGCCTCTGGATGTGGCATAGAATATAATTATGCTGAGAATAAAGGACTCTCTGTAGATAACATAAATACACATCACTCCCGGAACCCGCTTTATCATTTGCCCGTCGGTAACCTGTCAGCTGTACGATGGACAAAAGACTGTGAAAAATACTTTGGTGTAAATGAATCATTTCGAATATATAGTTTGAAGAACGTATACCTGATGATTACTGTTTACACAAGTTTAGTTTATAAAAGCAAAGCTTTTAGCTACAATTACCACTGTTTTGGATGTTTAATGAAAATAACAAATCACGGTTTGCTATTAGTGGAAACATTGTGACAAGCGAACAACCGTATAAGAATAGGGAACAAATCAAACTGTGAACTCTCGCTGATCGAATGTGATTTTGCTGCACGTTGTTTTGGTTTTGATTTTTCAGCTCATGAGAAAACTTAATTTGTCAAGCTTGGTTGAAACTCTGAAGTTGAATAAATAGCCTTGGCACCTTTGCGTCACTTATTTGCTCCAAGGAACTGTAACAAATGTGTGAAATTCACTTTCACAATAAAATACTCAGGCTGAAAACAAAAAATGATCCTTGACAAAGAAAATGCCATGTTTAGGTGAGTTATAAATTTTACGTGTGCTTTTAATTGTTGTATATAAAACTTGTTTCGAGTGCATTTCAGATATACGATTATTGTAATTTTTGCAAGAAAAGTATAACATTTTGAACCATTCGGGTGGGTTAGCTCTTCGTATAACGGAACGGCCTAAGGGTTTAGTGCGCGCTGATGTAACTAAGGTGTACCCTGGTAAATGTAAAATGTCATTCTCTTACTCGTTTATGAACCACTCTGTGAAAGATTTAATTTCCATTTTAAGCACTAAATGCACTTATCTATCATCGTATGTGATTAGTTCAACAAACCGTTCAATTTTTTATTTGCTATTAAAAGCTAAGTAATACAACCTCTTTGAGTTAATTGCATGCCACTTCCATGTCATGTTGGCAGTGTATTAATAGTTCTACTCTTGGTAGGATGCCATTAAATTGGTTCCTTTATAATGGCTATTACGTGGTCTTTGCTAAAGCATTTATGTTAAACTAACAAACTACATTTTGAATTACGTTTAAATTCCATAATACATTGGAGCGTTGGAAAAAGGTTAAAGGGCATTGGACCTCGACTATTTTCCAAAATAGGTAACGAAATATAGGATTATTAATTTCTTCCTAACTGCATAGTATGGAGTTAGTGAGCCGTCAGTGATAATAATACCTGTGCAAAAATAAAAGTTACTCCAAACAGTTGTGGAACGTATAATAGTAGATATGGCACGATTTAGGGTCGGAAAAAACCCGGACATGTTTTGAAAAGAAACCCTAATACCTCATACTCATTTGAGACACTAAACAATATACCATATAATGCGGGATAAAGTAAAAGACAAAATACAAAACTTAATATTAAGATTCTAACTTTTCAATAAATTTGTAATTCTCATAATTTTGTTAGATTTACAAACCCTAATAAAACAAAGTCAAACATAAGAATTTCTAAATGCTTCTTTTCAATGCTTATTTTCCATTCTCATAATTTTCCTCATAATACAATAAAAAAAAAAAAGAAATGGATTTACAGATCCTAATAAAACAAAGTCAAACATAAGAATGACTTTTTTCTAGATGCTTATTTTCAATTCTCATAATTTTCCTCATAATACAATGAAAAACAAAAGAAATATATTTACAGATCCTAATAAAACAAAGTCAAACATAAGAATGACTTTTTAGATGCTTATTTTCAATTCTAATCATTTTCCTCATAATACAATGTAAAACAAAAGAAATAGATTTTCAATCCCTAATAAAACAAAGTCAAACATAAGACTAACTTTTTCTAGATGCTCATTTTTAATTCTCATAATTTTACTCATAATACAATGAAAAACAAAAGAAATATATTTACAAATCCTAATAAAATAAAGTCAAACATAACAATAACTTTTTTCTAGATGCTTATTTTCAATTCTCATATTTTTTTCTCATAATACAATGAAAAACAAAAGAAATATTTTTTATTCTTTTTTAATTATTCTTATGTTTGGGTTTGTAAAGCTATTGCTTTTGTTTTTCATTGTATTATGAGGGAAATTTTGAGAATTGAAAATAAGCATCTAGAAAGAAGTTATTCGTATGTTTGACTTTGTTTTATAAGGGGTTGTTAATCTAAATTCTCATAATTTTCCTCATAATACAATGAAAAACAAAAGAAATATATTTACATTTTCTAATTAAACAAAGTCAAACATAAGAATGACTTTTTCTAGATGCTTATTTTCAATTCTCATAATTTTCCTCATAATACAATGAAAAACAAAAGAAATATATTTACATTTTCTAATAAAACAAAGTCAAACATAAGAATGACTTTTTTTCTAGATGCTTATTTTCAATTCTCATAATTTTCCTCATAATACAATGAAAAACAAAAGAAATGGATTTACAGATCCTAATAAAACAAAGTCAAACATAAGAATGACTTTTTTCTAGATGCTTATTTTCAATTCTCATAATTTTCCTCATAATACAATGAAAAACAAAAGAAATATATTTACATATCCTAATAAAACAAAGTCAAACATAAGATTGACTTTTTTCTAGATGCTTATTTTCAATTCTCATAATTTTCCTCATAATATAATGAAAAACAAAAGAAATATATTTACAGATCCTAATAAAACAAAGTCAAACATAAGAATGACTTTATTTCTAGATGCTTATTTTCAATTCTCATAATTGTCCTCATAATACAATGAAAAACAAAAGAAATGGATTTACAGATCCTAATAAAACAAAGTCAAACATAAGAATGACTTTTTTCTAGATGCTTATTTTCAATTCTCATAATTTTCCTCATAATATAATGAAAAACAAAAGAAATATATTTACAGATCCTAATAAAACAATGTCAAACATAAGAATGACTTTTTTTTTCTAGATGCTTATTTTCAATTCTCATAATTTTCCTCATAATACAATGAAAAACAAAAGAAATATATTTACATATCCTAATAAAACAAAGTCAAACATAAGAATGACTTTTTCTAGATGCTTATTTTCAATTCTCATAATATAATGACAAACAAAAGAAATATATTTACATATCCTAATAAAACAAAGTCAAACATAACAATAACTTTTTTCTAGATGCTTATTTTCAATTCTCATAATTTTTCTCATAATACAATGAAAAACAAAAGAAATATTTTTTATTCTTTTTTAATTATTCTTATGTTTGACTTTGTTTTATTAGGGTTTAAAAAGCTATTGCTTTTGTTTTCATTGTATTATGAGGAATTAGAGATTGAAAATAAGCATCTAGAAAGAAGTTATTCGTATGTTTGACTTTGTTTTATAAGGGGTTGTAAATCTAAATTCTCATAATTTTTCTCATAATACAATGAAAAACAAAAGAAATATATTTACATTTTCTAATAAAACAAAGTCAAACATAAGAATGACTTTTTTCTAGATGCTTATTTTCAATTCTCATAATTTTCCTCATAATACAATGAAAAACAAAAGAAATGGATTTACAGATCCTAATAAAACAAAGTCAAACATAAGAATGACTTTTTTCTAGATGCTTATTTTCAATTCTCATAATTTTCCTCATAGTATAATGAAAAACAAAAGAAATATATTTACAGATCCTAATAAAACAAAGTCAAACATAAGAATGACTTTTTTCTAGATGCTTATTTTCAATTCTTATAATTTTCCTCATAATACAATAAAAAACAAAAGAAATGGATTTACAGATCCTAATAAAACAAAGTCAAACATAAGAATGACTTTTTTCTAGATGCTTATTTTCAATTCTCATAATATAATGAAAAACAAAAGAAATATATTTACATATCCTAATAAAACAAAGTCAAACATAACACTAACTTTTTTCTAGATGCTTATTTTCAATTCTCATAATTTTTCTCATAATACAATGAAAAACAAAAGAAATATTTTTTATTCTTTTTTAATTATTTTTATGTTTGACTTTGTTTTATTAGGGTTTATAAAGCTATTGCTTTTGTTTTTCATTGTATTATGTGGAAAATTGTGAGAATTGAAAATAAGCATCTAGAAAGAAGTTATTCGTATGTTTGACTTTGTTTTATAAGGGGTTGTAAATCTAAATTCTCATAATTTTCCTCATAATACAATGAAAAACAAAAGAAATATATTTACATTTTCTAATTAAACAAAAGTCAAACATAAGAATGACTTTTTTTTCTAGATGGTTATTTTCAATTCTCATAATTTTCCTCATAATACAATGAAAAACAAAAGAAATATATTTACATATCTTAATAAAACAAAGTGAAACATAAGAATGACTTTTTTCTAGATGCTTATTTTCAATTCTCATAATTTTCCTCATAATAAAATGAAAAACAAAAGAAATATATTTACAGATCCTAATAAAACAAAGTCAAACATAAGAATGACTTTTTTCTAGATGCTTATTTTCAATTCTCATAATTTTCCTCATAATACAATAAAAACAAAAGAAATGGATTTACAGATCCTAATAAAACAAAGTCAAACATAAGAATGACTTTTTTTAGATGCTTATTTTCAATTCTCATAATATAATGAAAAACAAAAGAAATATTTACATATCCTAATAAAACAAAGTCAAACATAACAATAACTTTTTTCTAGATGCTTATTTTCAATTCTCATAATTTTTCTCATAATACAATGAAAAACAAAAGAAATATTTTTTATTCTTTTTTAATTATTCTTATGTTTGACTTTGTTTTATTAGGGTTTGTAAAGTTATTGCTTTTGTTTTTCATTGTATTATGAGGAAAATTGAGAATTGAAAATAAGCATCTAGAAAGAATTATTCGTATGTTTGACTTTGTTTTATAAGGGTTGTAAATCTAAATTCTCATAATTTTCCTCATAATACAATGAAAAACAAAAGAAATATATTTACATTTTCTAATAAAACAAAGTCAAACATAAGAATGACTTTTTTTGTTAGATGCTTATTTTCAATTCTCATAATTTTCCTCATAATACAATGAAAAACAAAAGAAATGGATTTACAGATCCTAATAAAACAAAGTCAAACATAAGAATGACTTTTTAGATGCTTATTTTCAATTATAATCATTATTTTTTCCTCATAATACAATGTAAAACAAAAAATAGATTTTCAAACCCTTATAAAACAAAGCCAAACATAAGAATAACTTTTTCTAGATGCTTATTTTCAATTCTCATAATTTTCCTCATAATGCAATGAAAAACAAAAGAAATGGATTTACAGATCCTAATAAAACAAAGTCAAACATAAGAATGACTTTTTTCTAGATGCTTATTTTCAATTCTCATAATTTGCCTCATAATACAATGAAAAACAAAAGAAATATATCTACAGATCCTAATAAAACAAAGTCAAACATAAGAATGACTTTTTTTTCTAGATGCTTATTTTCAATTCTCATAATTTTCCTCATAATACAATGAAAACAAAAGAAATATATTTACATATCCTAATAAAACAAAGTCAAACATAAGAATGACTTTTTTTTCTAGATGCTTATTTTCAATTCTCATAATTTTCCTCATAATACAATTTAAAAAAATGGATTTACAGATCCTAATAAAACAAAGTCAAACATAAGAATGACTTTTTTCTAGATGCTTATTTTCAATTCTCATAATATAATGAAAAACAAAAGAAATATATTTACATATCCTAATAAAACAAAGTCAAACATAACAATAACTTTTTTCTAGATGCTTATTTTCAATTCTCATAATTTTTCTCATAATACAATGAAAAACAAAAGAAATATTTTTTATTCTTTTTTAATTATTTTTATGTTTGACTTTGTTTTATTAGGTTTATAAAGCTATTGCTTTTGTTTTTCATTGTATTATGATGAAAATTGTGAGAATTTAAAATAAGCATCTAGAAAGAAGTTATTCGTATGTTTGACTTTGTTTTATAAGGGGTTGTAAATCTAAATTCTCATAATTTTCCTCATAATACAATGAAAAACAAAAGAAATATATTTACATTTTCTAATTAAACAAAGTCAAACATAAGAATGACTTTTTTTCTAGATGCTTATTTTCAATTCTCATAATTTTCCTCATAATAAAATGAAAAACAAAAGAAATATATTTACAGATCCTAATAAAACAAAGTCAAACATAAGAATGACTTTTTTTTATAGATGCTTATTTTCAATTCTCATAATTTTCCTCATAATACAATAAAAACAAAAGAAATGGATTTACAGATCCTAATAAAACAAAGTCAAACATAAGAATGACTTTTTTCTAGATGCTTATTTTCAATTCTCATAATTTTTCTCATAATACAATGAAAAACAAAAGAAATATTTTTTATTCTTTTTTAATTATTCTTATGTTTGACTTTGTTTTATTAGGGTTTGTAAAGCTATTGCTTTTGTTTTTCATTGTATTATGAGGAAAATTGTGAGAATTAAAAATAAGCATCTAGAAAGAAGTTATTCGTATGTTTGACTTTGTTTTATAAGGGGTTGTAAATCTAAATTCTCATAATTTTCCTCATAATACAATGAAAAACAAAAGAAATATATTTACATTTTCTAATAAAACAAAGTCAAACATAAGAATGACTTTTTTTGTTAGATGCTTATTTTTAATTCTCATAATTTTCCTCATAATACAATGAAAAACAAAAGAAATATATTTACATATCCTAATAAAACAAAGTCAAACATAAGAATGACTTTTTTCTAGATGCTTATTTTCAATTCTCATAATATTCCTCATAATACAACAAAAAACAAAAGAAATGGATTTACAGATCCTAATAAAACAAAGTCAAACATAAGAATGACTTTTTTAGATGCTTATTTTCAATTATAATCATTATTTTTTCCTCATAATACAATGTAAAACAAAAAAATAGATTTTCAAACCCTTATAAAACAAAGCCAAACATAAGAATAACTTTTTCTAGATGCTTATTTTCAATTCTCATAATTTTCCTCATAATGCAATGAAAAACAAAAGAAATGGATTTACAGATCCTAATAAAACAAAGTCAAACATAAGAATGACTTTTTTCTAGATGCTTATTTTCAATTCTCATAATTTGCCTCATAATATAATGAAAAACAAAAGAAATATATCTACAGATCCTAATAAAACAAAGTCAAACATAAGAATGACTTTTTTCTAGATGCTTATTTTCAATTCTCATAATTTTCCTCATAATACAATGAAAAACAAAAGAAATATATTTACATATCCTAATAAAACAAAGTCAAACATAAGAATGACTTTTTTTTCTAGATGCTTATTTTCAATTCTCATAATTTTCCTCATAATACAATTAAAAAAAATGGATTTACAGATCCTAATAAAACAAAGTCAAACATAAGAATGACTTTTTTCTAGATGCTTATTTTCAATTCTCATAATATAATGAAAAACAAAAGAAATATATTTACATATCCTAATAAAACAAAGTCAAACATAACAATAACTTTTTTCTAGATGCTTATTTTCAATTCTCATAATTTTTCTCATAATACAATGAAAAACAAAAGAAATATTTTTTATTCCTTTTTTAATTATTTTTATGTTTGACTTTGTTTTATTAGGGTTTATAAAGTTATTGCTTTTGTTTTCATTGTATTATGAGGAATTGAGAATTGAAAATAAGCATCTAGAAAGAAGTTATTCGTATGTTTGACTTTGTTTTGTAAATCTAAATTCTCATAATTTTCCTCATAATACAATGAAAACAAAAGAAATATATTTACATTTTCTAATTAAACAAAGTCAAACATAAGAATGACTTTTTTTCTAGATGCTTATTTTCAATTCTCATAATTTTCCTCATAATAAAATGAAAAACAAAAGAAATATATTTACAGATCCTAATAAAACAAAGTCAAACGTAAGAATGACTTTTTTTCTAGAGGCTTATTATTTTTCAATTCTCATAATTATCCTCATAATACCATGAAAAACAAAAGAAATATATTTACATATCCTAATAAAACAAAGTCAAACATAAGAATGACTTTTTCTAGATGCTTATTTTCAATTCTCATAATTTTCCTCATAATACAATAAAAAACAAAAGAAATGGATTTACAGATCCTAATAAAACAAAGTCAAACATAAGAATGACTTTTTTCTAGATGCTTATTTTCAATTCTCATAATATAATGAAAAACAAAAGAAATATATTTACAGATCCTAATAAAACAAAGTCAAACATAAGAATGACTTTTTAGATGCTTATTTTCAATTATAACCATTTCCTCATAATACAATGTAAAACAAAAGAAATAGATTTTCAAACCCTAATAAAACAAAGTCAAACATAAGAATAACTTTTTCTAGATGCTCATTTTCAATTCTCATAATTTTCCTCATAATACAATGAAAAACAAAAGAAATATATTTTTATTCTTTTTTAATTATTCTTATGTTTGACTTTGTTTTATTAGGGTTTGTAATGCTATTGCTTTTGTTTTTCATTGTATTATGAGGAAAAAATATTAGAAATGAAAACCTCATACTAAATTCCCCCTAAATCGTGACATAGCTGTATAATAGTTATGTTGTATCGATTCAAAATAAACGTATTCTATTTGTATGATTCTATCTAAACATTACACGATTTAAAAAATAATGGCAGAACTTTGATCGGTGACTACTGTGAATAATTTATTTCAAAACTTTATTAGACGGAGTTTGCAATATGATCGCATATAAATGTTTACCCATTGATTCAAATTTAATGTGAATTTGATTTGATTTGAATTGATTTGATTATGAATAACCGCATTTAACATTTACCAATTTAGATGTTTAACTTATATGTGTAATGGCTTCTTTTAATAACATTATCTAACCATGATCCGGTAACCTGATTTAATAATGTTTCAATAATGCAACTCGCGGATGCAGAAATAAATTTTAATCAATAATAGTTTTCATCTCTTTTCAGAAAAAGCTGATGCTAAAACGACCAACACGATACGGATTGTATTGCTTGCAATTCAATTCAATGAATTCATTCGAAGGAGTTACTACTAGTACTGGTGCTGTGTGTATACCAGTATATCATATATCACAGGTGCGCTCAGAATATTGATTTGAGCTCATTTTAATTTCCTGTAATAGAGATCGTCTTCAAGCGTCTTGCGTAAAGTGTCCCTTTATACTGCTATGAGCCTCCAAAATGGGTCTTAAACCAATACCCTTGTCTCCGTGCGGTTGCTGAGACTCACTATCAGTTTGAAGATGTCAGAATGATTTAACTTTGCATGGCCCACATTAATTAAAGTCTATTCATAGCGTACACATTTGTCTATTTTTGCCAGTCGAAGAAATACGGGATTAGCGGGTAACGACACATTTATTTTTCTCTGTTAAATATGACCAATTACTGAAATGATGCTAGTTTTGTAACACAATAACAACAGCTTATCCCGTCCACAACGGGCGCAAGTGATCTCAAGTAAGCATTGTAAGTTCAATTAAAAGATGAAATACACAAGTTTGCCATAGTACAACACCTCTTAAAACAAGTTTGAACACAAATGTAAATGGTGTAATTTGTTTATATTTGTTATACAAGAAAACGTCTCACATTGGAAAGAGAAATGCTATTTACATTTTCTTCTTGATTTCAATAATGTTCTGTCGTTTACATGTTTAAGCTTCTCATTCCATCTAATACATATTCAGCAATCTGTACATTCAATAGGCAAACAGCGGTTGAAACGTCTTTCCTTTCTTCAACGCACACCTATGCAATACAGTCCTTTTGTTGGGTGGCGGTGTACTGTTTTCTGAAAACGACAAACCTGGCGGACAAAATACTTCCTTTGTTACCTACATGCTTATAACAGTCTTTTTACCGCTCTGTTATCCCCACGCAATATAGCCAGCTATTGATCTGCATCCATCAAAGAATTTGTAATATCTGCTACTTCTGCTATTTCTCTGTACGTCAAATAAACTACGGGGCGTTCCATAAAACATCTATTCGCTGGCTTTGAAAATGTGCAATGTTTGGACGCGGCAATTGGTTTACCGTTTTAGAGTCAGCTAAATTTTTCAGAATGACAAGTGCGTTTCCGTAACGATGTTTGGTAAATAACAATATTATGCATCCTGACAAATCTGGAATTTCTTCTGAATATTTCAGCTGCTTTAAGAATAAATACATGTCAAATCTGACAGTAAAATTGATTGTGAAATATCGTCTACAAAGTTTTAACGACACTACAAATGTTTCAATAGTATTTTAGTGGAACAGCAAACATCTCTTTTACAATGTGTCTATACTAATACTCTACCTTCAATGCTAACTTTCAAATCTTTAGCTAATCTTTCTCTGTAACACCGTAATCGGGTACATGGTAACCAATAATGGGAAGGATTTGTTGCATGGTGCTGCCGAATGCCTATAGGCAACACAATTAAGTAAGTAGAGTCATAGCTTGATTAATACTATCTAGACGACTTTTCCGATCCAGATTTTTCCAGACCGCCCAAATCCAAATCGATTACCCGGTCAATTCCGAAGCACAATCTGCTGTGATAACTGTGTACGCCCTACGGTGAACCAGGTTCGAAACGGCCTCAAGAGTTACTCATGTGGAGGCATTCTTCAGATCCGGGTAAATTCAGGAATACTATTGCCCACTTAGTACGAGACTGTCTTGGGGAATGTCTTCAATCTTTATTATGAATTGGGTGAGAGTGTGTTCGTATATTTGTGCAGGAATAGCAGGATTTTATGAACCTCTCTTCCGCTTGTCTTGAACTATCTCTTCCACAATTGATTTCTCAAGGCATGAGTGTCTGGAAATGTGTCTTCTTTGTTCAAAACTCTCTTAGGATCCATTCGTTTGTTCTCTTTTCTATCCAAGATATCCTTCTATCGGTTGATTTCACAGTCCATGATTCTGAACCATATGATGCTATTGCGAAGGCTGTTGACTTGACAAACCGTACCTTAAAAGGAGTTGGAAGTCTACTTTTCCATAATTTGCTAATGTTCTGAACCACATTTCGTGCAATTGCCAGTCTATATGCTTGTAACATGGCTTGGGGGATAATTTGTTTAAAAAAAAGTGCCCATTCTGTTTTGCCGCACATGTTAATTAAAGCATTGACACAATAAGCTTTTAGTAAATGGTAAACTACCACTGACGAATGGTAGATTTCAGCAACACTATTGTCACACAAAGGTCCCGCTAAGGTCAATCATTTCTAGGCGTACACACAAGGCTGCGAACTCAAATGGATATTGCCTAGCATTATAATTCCATCTACTGCAATCCGTCTATAACGCCTGTAACAGGTGCATGTCTTCAGCTACAAATAATTTCAGAATACTTTTATTTCCCTATTTCTTTATCTTGTAACAACGTTAATATAAAGGCACACACTAGAAGCATACAAGAAGAAGAATTTCATTTAACGCAAATGAGCTGTATACTAATCAGTTTAAGAGGAATCAAATTAATCTAAGATGGAATCGGGCTGACCCTTTATTTCCCTCAGGCCCACGACATCGTCGTAATTCTGAATAGACTTAAAGTAAGTCAAAACGAGGTGATTCGAGCTTTGCATCACCAGTTTGTAGTACAAACATGGCAACGTAATAATGAGTTTATATTGCTACCAAGCAAATACGTAAATGTTCTTAAAACATCATTAACTTATAATAAACACGTTTTTGGTTTTATTCAAAACGTTTTCATAACATTTCAATATTGGTTTATATAAAGATCGTGAAAACGTTAAAGTTTTACAACAACATTTTAAAACTGTTGTCAAATGTTATTGTAAAATATTTTGGACAAAAATCATAACTTTCAAATGCTCTTTAGCGGGGATCTTTGATCCGAGCTGCAAAACTAATACCAAAATCAATACTATTGATTGTATTGATTTATAATCAATAATCATCAAAAACAAACTCCTGTGCCAAAACATCGCTAATAATAAATAAATAAAATAAATAAATACTTCTAATATGCGTACCAAATTTTTCTTTTCATACCTTGCTCCGTTCTTTTGCTACAATATTTTGAAATTATGCTAAAATTTGAATAAGGCACCTCTGCAGCTCAGTCTTCAATTGCTTCCTCTTTCAGTTTTAAGCTTTGTGTGCATCATTCAAAAGCTAAAATCGTGGTAACAGCCCTGATTTAATATTATTAAGACGAGCACAAAATGTTGATATTATCCACCAAAATAACGTCAACATTTGAATAACAGTATTATGAATATCAACATTACATTTTAAAACGTTAACATAAAAACATGCCATAAAATTAATATATATATATTTTATCAAAAGATGTTAGATGTGGCAAGATAAAATATTTTTATTGAATCTATCAGCGTTTCTCAAGGAAGAAATTAAATGACGTAGTTGTCTTGAACTAAACACTACAAATGGCCTTGTAATATTCGTTCTAATTTTGAATTTCAACTTCTGGCTTTTGGACGTGACGTGCTCAACGATTCATGAAATAAAGGGAATATAGAGGCATTGAACTTCCAACGTGCTCATCTTCTACATAACGTGGACATTCCTTTATCCGGTCGACGAGAATTACAACTAACATAACAACTTAAATGTTGTCGCAAAGCTCGGTGTTTTCACCCAACGCTTTTGAGTGATAAAAGAAGAAGAGACTTCACGCCAGATATTTTCGAAATTTAAAGTTTAATGTGAGAAATGTCACTAATGTCATTTAGCAACCTACAAAGCACCTCTGGGCAATACGCCCCTGTAAATACGTCATTTGCACCATATACATTGGCGCTTTTAAATACAGTTCTGCTTTGTACTAAATGTTTTGCTCAGTGTCGGATCTACCATAAACCGGATTTATGCCCATTCGTTAAGGAATCTGGAATGACCGTTTTGAGCGTTTCGACAGTATTTTTTGTGGGACATGAGAGCACATCAGACATATCGAATTACATTCTGAATACGAAGAATGTCTTTCTGATATCAAATTATTTTCATTTTTTCTTTGATTGTTTTGTAGTACATTACAAACAAGGATAAAGTAATCACTTAGCGTGCTTTTTATTGGGCACAAATAAAAGACCAAGAACACGTTTCTGGTGTACTTTAATAGGCTAAATGAAAATTTACGTCAGTCATTCATTATACTACAATTTTTACTCCCACTACAATTTTCACTCCGAGACATTTTTGTTTCATAGTCAGTGTTAAAGTTTGTCTTTCTTTCTGTACACCCTGCTTTAGTAAAGAGATCAACCATCATCGATAACATTTGGTGAAGTGTGGGTTTCGAAGGAAATTAAGTATTTTCGATTGAATTTGACAATTGCTTTGAGGTTCATGGGAATGTTTCACTTTTCACATCGTAGCTACGCAAGCATGAATAAAGCTTAATAGGCATATCATTATCATTCTAAAACAAATGTGAAAGTTGTGAGCTGTGTTTTCATTTTTTAGTTGAAATATGATCAGATAGCAAGCACCTGTGAAAATAAGCTGTCATAATAATACTAGTACGACAGAGCGAATATCTGTATAACTTAAGGCAAATTGTATACATATGCTCGACAGATGATTAAATTATAGTTCGAAATCACATAATATATGCTTACCCAACAAGTATTTTCTCAAACACGTATTATGATTGTAAGAGTAGAATTGTTGGGTATAAAGAGTAATAACTTAATTAATTTGTGATGTAATGAGTTCTTTGGTTAAACACTGCGGCAAGTACGTCTGTGGTTTTTCAAATGTCATATTTAATACCTCGAAGCATAATTCGTTAAGATTCATTAAGTTTTTTAAAAACATGTATTTCTTGAAAGCTATGATAAAATCATTTCAAGTTCGTTTTCTTTGACCATGTAAAAAGGAGATTAAAATTATTATAAACTAGAGCGGTTCTCGGGTTGCGCGGTTTTCGTCATACGCGGTTGGTGTGTAAGGTTGTTGGGTGATGGTATGGTAGTGGTTGTGTTTAGATGTGAGTTTCTTTTCAGAACCCTGTATGGGCGAAGCCTGGATGGTGGATGGGGAGTGTGGGGTGATTAAAGAAGGTAATAATATGGAAATGTAATAGGCCGCACGGCTGTGTAATGTTTATGTTTTACAAGATGCCCAGAGCACGGGTTGGGATATGGGATATCCCCTCGTGGTGTCGAGTTCACAACAGGTGTTGGTATTGCTTTACCAAAACAACCCGAGCCGTGCCAGTGGTGGAAGTTCAGTTTGTATGTATAGACAGTTTCCTAGCAATATTGACTGTACCCACCAAGTTTCATGCCCATACGACAGATGTTAGTCATTTGACCTCAGATGACCCCTAAGTGACCTTGGATTACCCCCAAAATGACCTTCCAAACATTTGACTCTTAATGTTGACTGTACTCACCAAATTTCATGCTGTTATGTCAGTTTTTAATAATTTGACATCAGATGACCCCTGGGTGCCCTCGGATGACACCGAAATGACCTTCCAATAATTTGAATCTAAATGTTGACTATACCCACCAAGTTTCGAGCCCATATAACAGTTTTTAGTAATTTGACCTCAAATGCCCCTGGGTGACCTTGGATGACCCCGAAATCTATTCAGCTCTACAAATACAACTGACCAAGTTTAGGCGATACACCATGTTGTTAAAACCCCTGTAGACCCTATAAGGGAACAAACCAAAAGATCGATGACGTCCTATAAACGTAACTAGTTTCATTTCTCAGCCGACCCCCTCCCTCCCTGCCAGAAACGTAATAATGAAATGTTGAAAATTTTGACATAATAATAATAATGACACATTCTTCAGACCGATGGTTTTGTACAAACGTAATTGAGTATTTTTACCCTCACCCCTAAACGAACTAGATTCGTTTATAGGACGTCATTGATCTTTTGGTTTGTTCCCTAATACTCGGCATCATCGCACATGTTGACTGCCAAACTTCATCACAACATAAGGGGGCGCAACACTAAATCACTACGCATTTTATGTAAGAACGAAATTCGGCTAATATAGTGAATATGAGATTGTAGCGACCATATCTACCGACATGTTCACTTTAAATCACTCAAAATCAGCTCATATGAATTCGACAAGTGTCTTCAATGATAAGATGCAGAAAAAACCGGACATTTAATCTCAAAAGTAATTCTCTGTGGCGGATGAAGACAACTTCTGATTTTGAAATGTGAGTGGTGAATTTAGTATATTTTTAGGCCATATTTTTTGCACCGCGAAATAGCGAAAAAAGTCAACGGTCATCGATATATGCCGACAAAAGTTTTGTAATCTACAGAAGCAGAGCTTTAATTTGATACCAAATTTATTTTGCCAAGTATTGCAGGGACGCCAGGAATGGCGCTCGAAGTAGGCCGAAATCACACGTTATCCTATGGGACGCTTATTTAGTGTTGCGCCCCCATAAACTTCGAAAACGATCCATTCATACTGTCCCATTTATTGATACCTTCTGTTTGTATCAATTGCCAGTGAGCAAAATACACGTGCTCTGTTCACTATACACAGCAAGGTATAGGTAGCTATGTGCACGATATTACAACCTCTACCTTGCTGCATTTGAAATTTGCAGTTCTGACATCTGGCCTGCGCCGGTTTAACAACCAGGTCAGACCTTTGGAGCGGGGCTAGACATGGATGACAGAATGCTGTGTCGTCATAAATTAAATTAAATTTATTACTTTTGGTAAACAAGGGTTGTCTGAGAAGAAAAAATGTGGAAAGGTGAAAAGCAAAATGAAAAAAAAGAGAAGAAAAAACAGAAGGGGAAAATGGGGAGAAACGGGAGGAAATTATGATTTCCTTTCTCCATGCTCAAAATTAAATGTTGAGATTAAAGTTTTCATTGTTCGTTGGAAAGTGTGTGCCCGAGTGCTTGCGTATTAAAACAAACGTTAACAAACAAAAACAAAATTCCCTGAATTGTTATGCCAAAATAAAAAACTTTAATCTTGTAAATTTTTGGCTCTATGTAAAGTTTGGAAGGATTTTTGTTTCTCAAAAAGAAAAAAAAAATCTGGGGTCATAATGAGTCAAAAGATGTGTTTTATACAGTAAATGAAGTAAAATTATGATGCGCAGTGATTATGCCACGTTATTAAATTTCTAATCTTAATATTTCGTCTTTTTGTCAAAATTCAAAAAGTATTTAGTTTTGTTTAGTTGTGGCGTTAAAATACCCAAACAATTAAGTTTCTGACGAAACAGTTCTTTCAGGGACACCCTGTATATAGCATGTTTGTAAATTGTACTACAGTATCGATTTTATTGAAGGTAACTGGTAAATAAACACTTGATAGTCTGTGCCTCGGGCCAGACTGTATGTGGCTATCACGATGTTTGTTCGGATCGCCCGACACAAACTGGCTGTGTAGGAGACTAGGTCTGTGCAAACAAATTAACGACTTTATAGCGGGCGCGAGTGTTTCCAAAAAGCAACACAAAAGCAAACAAAAATACACCCATTGCCCGCTATTTACCGTACGAAATGAACGACTCTAATCATGTACCGCACGAAATGAACGACTCTAATCAGCTGCGGCAATTCCCCAATGGTGGATAGGCCTATACTATACACGTATTCTTATTCGTGCATTTGACGGACTTGGGTGTTTTTGTTTTTGTTAAATATCTCCTCTCCTGAACACATATTATTATAGAAAATCTATCTACTTCTTCATTCGATTACATACTATATACCCTGCAACTTTCAATCTATACAGTGGCTAGATAAACCCTTAAACGTGCGAACAAAATATTGCAAAACAAAATTAAAGTATGGCTCTCCGCCTATGGCTCCGCCCATACAAAAATGAATCCTTATGTATTTACACCAGCCGTAGGCAAGAACACTTAATCAGTGTTATGAGTTAAGAACATTATCATCCGTAACATTTCATCTGGGAATAACGCCGTGTTATACGGGATAAAAGGTGTGTTTTATGGTTCTATTTTTAGCTGCATTTCTGTTGTACAGTGCTGTTGGCAGATTTACATGGCTTAAATAAATACAACTATTACGATATTATAAATTGGAAGAGTGATTGAGGTTGTTAGGCAACAGATGAGGACTAGTTCTATTTAATGAAAACATATTACAAATATGGAATTAACCATTCATGGTGAGCTATGATTAGATTTATGAAACACCCTTGAAATATTACAAATTATTACAAAAATTGATGTCTGCATCTGGGTCGAATACGGTTAAAACATTGTTTTATTTTTATGGTATTTGGTAATGGACATTAATTAACTCCTCGCTTGGGTACTTAAGATAAAAGGACTGCTGGTTGAAAAGCCATTAACGCAGTGTTTATATCTTACATGCGATGATGTTATGAAGATGATGCTCGTGATGATGATGGTCCGAAAAAAGTCCGCTTTTTCTGTATAAACGTTGAAACATTGCAACCATTTGGTGGACATTTTATACACTAGGTTCGCCGTCGCAAATAATAAAGGAGACAAGGAGAAAAAGTGATCCCGCCTGGGAATCGAACACAGGACCTCAGGTTTACGAGACCTATGCCTTAACCACTTGGCCACGGGAGCTTCATGATTAGGCTGGTTGAAATTGGATGTCGACCTTTTCCCATGATACATCACGATTACATCGCAAAGCGCTGGCGGCGCCCTTATTGTGAATAGCGAGAATTACTTAATTTGTTCGCATTAAAATGCAATTTAACACCAACATCCAAAATGTGATATTCGTTGTATTCTTTACCTTTCCTCAAACTCCATGAACATGATATGCTGCTACTAATATTATTATGTACTGGGATTTTCTATACTTCATGATTATTCAAACGCCCAAACAATTCCTTTTGGCGTCCATCGTAGCTTTCTACACTACCGGCATGCATTTAAAAATACAGCTTTTGACTTGGTTTTAAAACGATGATTGAACAATTACCTCCTCCCTACCAAATATTGTCCAATACTTTAATGCATGAAGTGGATTCATTAAATCCACAGGAAACACAAATACATCTGTTTGTGGCATTTGTGAATGAGCTATTAGCACGCTGATAACTATAGCATGAGTAGTGTGAATGCGATATTTGCAATGTATTTTACTAGAGGACAATTGAGGCCGTGTCTTCCTTTTCAAGTTCTATTTCCATTATTATTGCAGGGGTCCCATAATCCTTAGCCACTCAATACATGAATCATTCTTCCTCTTTTAAAATTAAATCAAATAATAAATTCTTTTCGATTCCTGAATTAGCTCGTAATATTCCGTTAGTGTAAATTGTGCAATATGTGTACTAGTTCCATTCCTTTCTGTGATTTTTTTCTACTTTTACTTTCTTACCAAATTTTTACATTCTAACATTTTCCGTAACTAACTGTTGCCATCTTCAGGCAGTAATGACTGGCTTCACACTTGTGTGATTTAGGTATTTCTAGAAGACAGTCCTACATTACTAAACTTCATATATAGCCTACATGTCACCATCACGTGTATATTAAATATAAGTTAACAAAAAACGCGTACCTTGATGCAAGATATAGGAAATGCATTATTTTGGTGATTTTGTTCAATTTTGGTTTTAAAAAGTGCAATTTGACAATTTTAAGATATTTGAAATTAAACGTGTGCTAATGATTTGATATGAATGCGTACGTCAATCATGGTAATATCATGAAACCAAAAGTTTGACCTATGGTTTCTTGAAAAACAAAGGTCGTAATAAATTTGGCTGTTTTGCTATTCCTCGATTCCATCTTTGCATTTAGTCATAGCCAATCATCTTGCTCCACGGGGAACACCAACTTGTTTGTAGTAAGGACCTGTTGTTACCTGGACTTACCATGGTTACACCAAATGCGAACGAATAGAGTGTTAGCTTAATGTTCCCGCAATTTGTTGAAAAGTTTTACACTGCATTGTGGAAATAACACAACATGTTGTGTACTACGATACGTTGTAGAAATACTGTGCTCTGATTGGCTAATAGCTCAATGCGTTGTTGATTTTCAGCGATATGTTGTGGATATTGCGCAATGTGTTGCCGCAATGTGTTATGAGGTAAATAGCTTGTGATACACGTGTGGGTATTACCAGGGGGATGACACTCTTATTCACATGTTTATTTACAACGCAAACCTATATCGAATCCCGGTGGTTTGCGAATAATGAAATGTCCGCATCCCAGGATCAATTAAACCCTGGTATGAATTATTTATTAGCTTTCGCCACGATCCGTTTTGCAATAACATAAAAGCACTGCAAATAACAGCCCGTTGAGTTCAATGAACTACGCCCTGAAACCGATGGTGTTGTGTCTTGTAAAGAAGCTCTCCCATTGACCTCTATTCAGGTCAGTGAGCTCTCCATACACAAATGAACAAGTACAATAGGACAAGGCCAGCACCTATGACCTGCTTAGTGACATGTTATTTAAGGGTACATGCCCATGAGTTTCATTCAGGGGCGTGTTTGTAAAACGGCACAGCGCATTAGTAAAAAGAATAAAAAATACTAAAATTTTCACCGGGGTTCGAACCACTGCCAATTTCACTGAATGCTAAAGATGCCTATGCTGTGCCACGGTGACTGTGGTTAACATTCGGCGATTTTCAAAGATATACATATCAACACGTTTCTAGTGTATTGAAAATCATTTTGATTTTGATTTTGGTAGGAATACGGTCATAGAAAGACATATGACTCTACTTGTCTGTTTGTTTTTCATTTAATACAAATTAATTTTGATGAATTGAACTGGTGCCACTCTTAGCACTCGTGATAAACGACGATTAATTTAGTAATAATAAAATGAAAACGTTGGGTCATTCACGACGTCATTTGTAATTTATGTCAAAACCTGGGGAGGACCACACACATCCGTGCTGCATGTATACGTGCTCAATCGATACTCAATGATCCAGACAATAGCGTTTGAATATACCGCCCTGCTTGACACATCTTGTCACTTGCGGGAAGATATACTATAGGCCTACCCTAATAGCTTACAATAGCTACCCCACCGTAAATAGCTCTGTTCGTTATCTCGCTGTGCTAGTTTATACACGCAGCGTACGGACTTTTGAACCATATTTTGTTCAAAAATGATAGGAAGGGACTGTTTTCAGCTAAAATGTTGGTTATCAGCAGATGCTTAATGATACCGGGAAGTGTTGCAGAAAGGTAAGCGTACTCTTTATTTATTCAAAATATGTATATCAATAAATTTAAATTTGAAATCCAAAAAGTAAATGTCAGGTCAAAATTCTCACCTTAGAATTATTGTGAAATAAAATCAAACCAAATTTAGGCTCCGCAAACAACGTCCAATTATTCCCATTGGTGTTTGCTACACATGCATATAATAAATTATGATTTGGGGCTAATTTGAGAAGAGTTAATGCCTCGAGTTTCAAAATACACCGAGTGATGTTTTTTGATTTTTTTTCATCGACAATTCAAGACTCTGTAAAAACAAATCAAGAATTTTCTGGGATAATTGCAACTAAGTGCAATGAAAGTTATGATCTAAGCTACCAGATGCATCATTAATTTCCTGACTATGATATTTAGTTGTGGGAAAAGATTACTTTAATGTTTTGGCGGGATTATTTCCCGCCAAAAATTTCAACCAAAAAGAGCATGTAGCCTTAAGTCTTCTAAAGCTTAAATATCTGGAAGATTAGTATTCGTGTGCATATGGACTGCGCATTTATGATGCAAAATATTAGTTCTTATATAAAATTACAAATATTGGAATTATGACACACGGTATAGGTGATATATAAAACGACTAATAAAATCATGTCATCATGGCGTCATGTCAAAGGTTCATTATATCCCGTATGTTTGTCTAAATTAATTAATATTTTGAGAACAATTTCTACACCCATTTAATATGTACTCAGGTGGAACCCGACTTTTTTTAATTTTAATTTCTTTTTATGTAGCAAATTCAGGTTTTTCCATTGCGCGGGGCCGCCGGGCAATACAAATTTAGGCTAACATTGAATAAACGCGGAATTAAAATAGGCGTTTCTAGTACATACAGCGTCTGACTCTACCTGAGGACCTAGCCTGAGTCCCATGGGCTCCAAGAATGGCTCTCCATACACAAATGAACAAATACAATGAAGGGTCGCCATTGCTCTCCATACACAAATGAACAACTACAATGGAGAGTCCGACTGCCATGCAAATGAACCAAGTGTCCTCTCAAGGTATGCTCTGTGGTATTACTAACTTAATGCCTTATGTCACGCTTGAAAGATCTTATTACAGATGATATCTCTACACAGGTATCAATTTATATAGCACAGGCATGTCCACGCAATATATGTTAAGTGCATATCAATATCATCAGCACTTTGAATATGTTTAACCGAGAAATGAGAAATATTTAAATAAACATGTGGGCATCAATTACTGTTATGCATGTATTTTGTTTGTAATAAGATCATTTGCCGCTACGTGGAAGACATGACTAGGGTGCATTTTTAAAACACAAATGTACATGTATAATCCAAGTAAGGGTATCATCCAATGTTGGAGTGCTCAAATAGTGACGGGAGCCAAAATACATGAATAAATTTAAGGCTTGATGTTACATATGGTTTTACAGCAGTATTTCGTAAGGATCTATCTAAGCAGGCCTTCACTCCTGATTATGTAGAAGGCTACTATCACTATTTGAATCGTATGGCACTATTCTAAATTGGGTTTTTGAGGAGTAAGGGCATTTCAAACTTATTCATTGCATTTTTATATGCATACTGAATTATACAGCCTAGCACACACAAGAATGCTGCAGAGCACTACAGTTAAAATTATGGCAAATTGGGTAGTTCTGACCTTGGGCGGAAAGGCTGCATAGTGCGCAATACTGTGCTGCGTGTAGCTCAGTGTGAATGACCATTTGACTACTTTCTCTAAACCACTGAACTGGAAAACTGCAATGTGTCCCATAGAATAAATTTCATATGGTCTGTCTACATGGTCTAGATAGGCCCATTCGAATCAGTACTGTAAAACCATACGTAATATCAAGTCTTAAATTTATTACGTATATATAAACTGCCACGGCAAAATAACGTATGATATCAAAAAGAGAATATTAGGTCAACTCATTCATCATACATTCGTCTTCTTTTCTTAACATAATTATGTACATAGCATTTTACTCAATAGTAAGCACACCGTTGACACCTCTCAGAAATATGAATCTGTTTCACTCCCTTAGGCAAATAGCGTCAATATCAAACATGGTGAAATGTAGAGAACAGGCCACTTGTGTCAATGTTCAGCTTCAAGTATCTTCTCAATTTTCTGGAAGTTATACTTTACCCCCATCGTGCGGATTTCCGCAGCTTGAAGTAGAAATTGTGCAAGGAAAGTAAAAGGGAGGAAAAGGCGATACGTACCCGCCAGTGTCAATCAAGATTGAACAGCAACAAATCTATATTCAATCAAATAAAGCGCGGTTCACCTCAAAGCTTACATGTACTCATCTTATATCATGCATTGCGAGCGGCCATGATATCAAGCTATTAATACTTTTGACATTCAAAAGCAGACGTGGTTCTTCAATGAACACTATCAGAACCAATTCCAGATATCTTTGTAGCCATTGGAATACAATTTGAACATAGCTCTTACATCTTGTTATGGGTATCTTTAATGTTATGAATATTTTGAGTAAGTCAATACTTTATGTCAAACCTATCATCGCTGTCTGCCTTTGGTATCCATGTGCAGGGAGTTATTCACGTATAGCTTTTATTCTAATCGCTGAAGATCAGTTGTTGATCACAAGCCAATGAGATGTTTCGTTCCTTCTTACCTATGAAATTACAAGCAGGTCATTAGTCAAAATTAATCGCTCATCGTCGGCACAATGATGTTATTCTATGTTATTATGAATTTTTTTTTAAATTATAACAGCTAACAAACTTTTCACCTTGAATCGAAATGCTAGACCTGAAACAAATTTCACACCTTGTGGTAAAATATCTAGTGACAAAAGCGGTCTACTTGAAGCGATTTCAATTTTCCAATGACTGATGACTTCGGATTTAGTCGTTACCAACTAAAGAGACTGAAGAGTACATAATGTATGATGTTTTGGGGCTGTTTCGGTAATTTGTGTTTCTAATACGCACGAAGTGTTTTGACAACTCATTGTCGTATCACAAGTGTACCACTATCCGTATCCATTTATTTTATAACACCAAGTGAGCGAGATTGGGATTACAGACAATTGGCGCCTGGATTCAAATAAACAATACGTCTATGGTAAAAACTCATCAATCAGCAATATGCCAAATGGCTCATATATTGGAATGAAGACATTTGCCAAATTGAAATCTGACATTTGTAACTTGCAGGCAATTTAGCGTATTCTAAAACAGCACATTGCTTGAAAAAATGGTTTTACTAGCGTTAACAGATTTCGACGAGTTGGAATAATAGTAGCGAAAGATATTAACGTTAAGCATAACATTCAAGAGACTTGTCCTAAAATGGTTTGAAATTCATTAACATCGTGTTTTATTGCCATTGGGGGAAAGCTTTCTGACAGAAATGATTTATTGTGAGTAATGAGAATCAGTTTACCTCTTCCTCGTCGTTGTTGGTTTATTCTATTTGACTTTTCTGATGAATTACGTATGAAAAAATAGCTGTATTGCTATTATAATTTGCCAAGAGGAAAATTCACAGTTGGAAATATGCACTGGAAGTCATAAAATGTTCCAAACTCATTTTACCCGAGTACTGCTTGATGAAAATGAGTCCATTTAATAAAGAAATGAGTTTTAACCAACTCAATACTCTTAAGGTGCATGACTCAAAATGCTACAAGTAGCACGACAGCCCTTTTAGATCCTATAGTAAAGAAAGATGCTAACAATCTGGGTTTGGAAATAAACTATTTGATACTATTTAAAAAAATACATATAGCCTAACAATCAAAATATTCGTCAATCCAATTTGGTGAAAAACAATTGGTATCAAATTAGGCATAAAAATTAAGTATTCTTACCTGTTGTATTCACTTCTCTACCCATTTTTATCATGACGTTATTAGAAAAAATTTCAATTAAAAAACTATTCGTCTTATTATAAAATCAACTTGCAAAAGATTGTTCAAGCCTGTGCTCCACTTTAAAGACATGTACCATTTTATTCTTACCAGTTATTACAGGCGATGTTGTGTTTAAGGGATATGTTGCATATGTAATCAGCATTTAGAGACATTTTATGTTGGACCATCATCAATTGAAAAACGTCAGCGAATTCTTGGCACAAAATATCGATCATTTGTGACACAATTAAATCAATTCTGATAAATCAGGAAATTGTATTTATACATATGTTCCCAAAATATTAAGAAAACGAAATAGAAACAGAAAAATAATCATGTTAATGAAATAAAAACATTGAAATCGTAATAATGACAATTCGTGTGAATCAGTAATAGTAAATGTGCCAATCAATGTGTTTCATTCACAAATTATTGCTCAAATTAATTTTTGAGATACAGTGATAGAAATGGTGAACTTCTTATTGTATTTCATTTTTGACTAAACTGTAGTAATCGTCAGATCAATTTCGATGTCAAGTATTGATATATTTTGGCTACTTGTCCGTCCTATTCCCTCAATGGAAACTGGAAATTTGATCGCCTTCATTCTACGTGAAGAGTGGCTGATACAGTGGATGCTATAAATGCCTCGAAAACACATGGATGAAATATTATGGGCATCAACGTGATGAAATCTATGTATAGCCATAATCAAGGGTTCATTTTTAAAAAGAGATGCTGGATTTACAGCCCCGTAGACTATGGCTTCTTTGCAACCTTTTTGCCTCAACTCTACGCCCATAAGTTCGAACGTGCTAAAAACCGAGCGAAAGATAAAGAACGCAGAAAGAGATCTCCTTTCATAAGAACTTTGTTTATGCTTTGGCGAACAACATCCTACCTTTTTCATGGTTTCTTAAGATTTTGTTGTTGTTGGTTGTGTAATGTATAGGATGAAAGTTTGAAAAATAAATAAAAACTACTCACTAGCCTTGGAAAATGTTTTTCCTGAACATTCCCTCGGTTACTCAACAAAAATGCTGAAGTATTGAATGTTTCCTGTTACATGACTAAGGTTACAATCCATTTCATGACGCGAACATTGAATGTTTGTCGTATAGAATTAATGTGACCAACTTTACCCAATGATTTCGACGACATCGACAGAAACTCGCTGGTAGGCATCCAGCACATAACCAATACTTTCTATGACCGCGTTTGACATTCTCCTATTGTACGCCCATTGGCAAACCTCATTGTAACATCACTTTGCAATAAAATCATTTCTATATACGCCATATAATACGAATCCTAGACATTTACTGACATGCCTCATTGTATATGGAACACCTTTTGGACTTCAAAATCTTGATTCATCTTTCTTGTTCTAAATTTCAAACTCGTAAATCTCTCTTGTGTATACTGATAATACTTTGAGTATAATATAAACTTAGTTAAATAGAGACAAGCCAGTCGAACCGTAACAATATATGTTTTAACATTAAATCCCAAGAACTTCGGAAAAATGGTAAACATGTGTACTATCCCAATAAATCTTAAGTTGGTTTCAAAAATATTCTATAAAACTTCAACATACATATAATATTTATTGCAATTGCAGAAGATATTCGCATGTAGAAGGTTACGCTCTGCCGTCTGTTTACGTAAATGTAGATTGAGTTCCCTTGTATCTTAACACGAATACAAGGATCGATAATTGATTTCAAAATGTATGGGACGGTTTTCAGCCACAATATTGCAGGAAACATACACCAAATAAGGTATGGCTTGAATTACACATTTGAGTTGTTTGCTTGTGCATATGACGTTCACTGAGACCTGGTTTTTTTGGCAATGCGCAGATCTTGTCTCGTCTGATCTAACTGAAATTGAATTCAACCACTTAACAACATGCTTGGTAAAAAAAATAAAACGGCATTGGGGTCACCCAAACAGTTTTATCCACTATAGAATTGTGACAACTTCATCATAGAAATTGGCCGTAGGGCCCATCTCTAAATTATTTTTCAGGGCCGAATTCACTTAGTAAGTTTATACTGGGACACCCTCCAGTATTTTGTAACAGTTGCATCGTGAATTGTTCCTCCCTCTGGGGATTATAGACAGTCTCTGCTATCGTGTATAATTATGTCTGTTGGAAAACAGTTTTTGTTACAGCAGTAGTGGAAAGTAGTACGTTGTCCCATTTCTGTATGGATAAATTGACAATCAGTTTAAGTAAGCATCATATTCTGTACGTAAACCATAAGCAACATACGCTTGCACCTAATCATACTTTCTTGTCTCAGTCATGTTAAAGCTGACATTTCCAGGTACTCCAGACACTTCACTTTAGTGACAAGATGTGGACAAGCACAGCTGGCTGGCTGCAAGATAGAGAACTAAATTAATATCTAGTCATTCGACTGATGGTGATCGATTGCTGCTTGGATTTTGTTTTGTTCATTTAATGTTAATCATTTGTGCTCGTGTGTTGGTACGTGCCTGTGTACATGTTGTAGAGGTAGAGTCAGATTGACAGCAGATAATCACACAGACGATCACGGAGATAATCATCACAGACAGATACAGACAGACAGACATACACCCCGACAGACAAAAAGACACCCCGACAGATACCCAGACACCCCGACACCCCGACAGACAGACAGACAGACACCCAGACAGACAGACAGACAGGTAGCAGTACAGATTCACTCCCACTTGCCAAATTATATCATATTTTCTGATTATTGTGCCATCTATTACTCCGAAATTCCCCCTACTTCCCAAAACCCTTTTTGTCTGGAACCGCCACAGGCAGGCAGGCGAGCAGACAGAGAGGGTGGAGAGCCTAGTTGACCAAGATCGGCTCTTTCTGTAGCCAGGTACTTCATGTGCTAGGAGAGTCTCGAATACGAAGGTTATCTCGAAGTATAGTATTTCATACGATACGAAAGAACATTTAGCTATCAAAGAAAGTTGTATAATCTAATTTCGATCGTTCAGATTGTTCGTGTCCCATGTGCTAATATAATAATGTTTGAAATCGTAATCGGTAAACTTAACATGTTGCATATCAAACAAGAACTGTCATCAATACTCTGTTAAAATGATTGCACTGGCTTAGGAACCCTAAAGACTGGGATTAAGTATATAAATACAAAACATTGACGGTCCTTTTGTTGTTGAATGATGAATCACAAAAACCTACAATTGCGACGTTTGAAAATGAACATGCAACGGTAGCGTTTTTCTGATTACATTGAGGATGAAAATTAAAGATTGTGTGATGACTGCCTGTAGACATAGAAAAAGCAGACAATTTTTGGTTTGGTCATTTAGAGCTTCCTAAATAGAGACCATGCACTTATGATTAGCTGAAAGTTTGCTGAAACAAAGATTGTCCATTGTGGTGAAGTTTAATTATTTAGAAAACAAAATGTTCGCTTTAACTTGACATAGGCCTACAGTGTATGTAAAAATCATGTCAATAGAACGAGTAAATCTAATGTGCAGACTTGTCATAAATTCATCATTTGCATATTTTCATATCCAAAACAATTATTGATGTAGTATGATCTTCCGTTTGACTGTACAATATGAAACTGTAGGCTACAAATATCTGCCATGCTAAAACCACAACTTCATCATGTTGAACAGGACCTTCAACCCACCGCCAATCGCTAAAACTTCCAATTCCAAGGATCTGTCCCGGTAGTCTCTGTGAATGCTGGATAGGTAACGTACACCTTTAGAGCAGAACATTATTCGAAAGCAGTTTAGTGACTAACATCTTGTTTCTCGCATCCTGTAATTCAGTGGATTGAGAAATTTGAACAGTGACTAGATAGCGTGGTACCAAGGTACGAGGCAAGGTATCTATAAGAGATTCTGATCTGCTCAAATGTGTTACTGCATCATCTCAGAGTCCATTTTGTACCAGACCTATATACTTACAATTATATAGTATAAAGGGGATAAATAAAAAGAAAACACTTTCAGATACCTTGAAAATGGGCAACTTTGATCTCTAATATTTGCAACATTTTGCGACTCCGAAAGTGAATGATCCCAAGCCCACCACCACCACGAATGGGCACCATGAAAATATATTGTTGCACCAATTTGGTGGAGCGAAGGTATCCAAAATATTTAGTATGCTCCACTCCTTTCTGAACATATTGATGCAGGTTGCTTATTCAAAATCTTAATTTATTTCGAAATGAGGTGAGCCAGGGCTGTACAACAACAGCCGCAAGTGAGATGTGTGGCACTAGAAATGGAAATACGGATAGAGAAAACAATACTCTCAATGTGCCTGATTTTCTATAGCATGCATTGTTTTCATGAGAAAATGGAACTAGACATTAACATCATTATCCTTTCTGTTGCTGAATATTTAGTCTAATTCCATCAACGCGTTTAAAAATAGCCCCAAATCACACTGTAGTTTCCATTTAATTTTAAACGAAATACTCTTGTGCATATGGGTTAAGTGAAACATATGAAACATTAATGATTAGATCACGAGAAGCTCCAAAACACATTTTAAGAGGATTTATTCCATTCATCTTAATCACAGGTTTTATAGAGATCTTATACAAAGTCCCTGTCGGACTATAATTGTTTAGTAGCCTAATATTTGTAGTAGAAAACAAACACTTGACGAAACGTTTGGAGTCACGAATACCAGATGAGATGAATGCTGCATCTCAGACTGTTTTACATTTTATGTTGTGCCGTTGTGTTCTTCCGCATTATACGAATTTGTTTTTGTTTTTTATTATTTTGTTGGGGTTTTTTTTGGCACGGGAAGGACGTTTGGGTTTTTCGTCTTTACAAGGTCTTGGTTTCGCAATTCTCGTACACAATGAACTGTTTCTTTCTCACGTATATGAAGAGAAGCGATGCACATAACATTTTATCAATGCAATAATTTTTTATCTCTTGTGGAACTGTGCAATTTTATAAAACTGTGTATAATATGTTAGTTTAATATATTTTAATTTAAGTTTCATGCGGTTTTTTAAAATTTCATATGCTTACTTACAGACCAGTGCAGGAAGTCATCAAGATCAGACTGAATCTCACCACGCATGTGATTTCATCGACTCTGGTAATCTGAACTTCACTTCAAATTTCAAACACGTCCAATCTGATTTCGATTCCCATATGGTTAAGGTTTCCAACAGTAATTGTCTCCAAAAATCCGAAAGCGGTAGGGTTTCGGTTTTGAGCCCAGGGATTATTTGATGTATTTGAGCAAGCGATCCACAAGAATCACTTTGGCTTAAATGTAATGTGACCCCAGCATTCATTTTGCTTCATGCACAAGTTGTTAGATTTTAACTCTGCCAGTGATTACAATGTTCTTGATGTTGACCTGAGGCTAAAGCTTTTCACTACTTTCTGTAGGATCCTGCTCCTGATATGCATCCTTTAATAAATTCGGCTACATTCATGAGTACCCTTTGCGACTTATAATTCAAACAAGTGTGTATGCAAGAAATTTACTTATCATTAGGAATTCTTTACAAACAGCATGATAATTTTCATTATTTCTACCAATTATTTTGTTAAATGGCCTCTGGATGTGGCATAGAATATAATTATGCTGAGAATAAAGGACTCTCCGTAGATAACATAAATACACATCACTCCCGGAACCCGCTTTATCATTTGCCCATCGGTAACCTGTCAGCTGTACGATGGACAAAAGACTGTGAAAAATACTTTGGTGTAAATGAATCATTTCGAATATATAGTTTGAAGAACGTATACCTGATGATTACTGTTTACACAAGTTTAGTTTTATAAAAGCAAAGCTTTTAGCTACAATTACCACTGTTTTGGATGTTTAATGAAAATAACAAATCACGGTTTGCTATTAGTGGAAACATTGTGACAAGCGAACAACCGTATAAGAATAGGGAACAAATAAAACTGTGAACTCTCGCTGATCGAATGTGATTTTGCTGCACGTTGTTTTGGTTTTGATTTTTCAGCTCATGAGAAAACTTAATTTGTCAAGCTTGGTTGAAACTCCGAAGTTGAATAAATAGCCTTGGCACCTTTGCGTCACTTATTTGCTCCAAGGAACTGTAACAAATGTGTGAAATTCACTTTTACAATGAAATACTCAGACTAAAAACAAAAAATGATCCTTGACAAAGAAAATGCCATGTTTATGTGAGTTATACATGTTTGTACCAAAATGAATACATTTTCGAGTACATTTCAGATGTGCTAATAAAAAATATATACAATTGTAAATTTTTGTAAGAAAAGTATAACATTTTGAACCATTCGGGTGGGTTAACTCTTCGTATAGCGGAACGGCCTAAGGGTTAATTTAGTTAGTTAGTTTATTCTTTGTTTATTGAGGGTAACAACTTCAGTGACCAGCATTGCTTTCCAAGCAGGCCCTCAGTCACTAAGCTTTTTATCAAAAGTGACCCGGCAGCACAAATGAGCCGTAAATTCCCTAAATTGTATTCTGAGTTCGGTATAAAATGTGTACGAAGGTCGTATCCATCGATAACTTAAGCTGGCGCGACATCTGACTCATTTTGATAGTCACAACATCAATCAATAATCCTATTATTGAAGTGGATAATAAGCTTCTACCTTAGATGGCTATAGAACTTTTAATAGCTCTGGTCTCTGTTTGCTTTTGCTAAATCCTTTTCAAGTGGTGGGTTACCAGGCATTGTATTTTGTATAGGTATGCATAACCAACAATTAACAATGAGAGAACCTTCTTAAACCTCGTTGACTTGGGGATGATTTGAAATGACCGCCAATTATGACTGTTTGATATTTATTGCCAGCAATGTGGAAAAAGAGACGCATGTATAAATGAAAAAAGCTATAATTTTGTTAAAGGAGCAAAGTTTAACAAACCATAACCCCGCTTCTGGATATCGTTTGAAGTCAAATGATATACCATTTTTAAGTTTATGATGTTTATTTTTTAAACACGAAATAAAACAAAATTGACCGGGGAGGAATTTACGGCTCATTCGACGTGGACGGTCACATTAATGGTATACTGCCACTGACATGTAAATAGTAAGCTATATCCTACACTAATCGCGTATTCAGCAACAAATTTGTCACACAAAGGTCACGCTAATGTCAATCACTTCTGGGCGTACACACAAGGCTGAGATCTCAAATGAATATTGCCTAACATAATAATTCCGTCCACTGCAATCCGTCTACCACGCCTGCGACAGGTGCATGTCTTTAGCTACAAATAATTTTAGAATACTTTTAATTCCCAATTTCCTCATCTTGTAACAACGTTAATATAATGGCACACACTAGAAGCATACAAGAAGAAGAATTTCATTTAACGCAAATGAGCTGTATACTAATCAGTTTAAGAGGAATCAAATTAATCTAAGATGGAATCGGGATGACCCTTTATTTCCCTCGGGCCCAAGACATAGACTGAATAGACTTTAAGTAAGCAAATACGAAAATGTGCTTAAAACATCATTAACTTATAATAAACACGTTTTTGGTTTTATTCAAAACGTTTTCATAACATACAAATATTGGTATTTATAAAGATCATAAAAACGTTAAAGTCTTACAACAACATTTTGAAATTGTTGTCGAATGTTATTGTAAAATATTTTTGGGCAAAAATCATAACTTTGTAAATGCTTTTTAAGGGGGCTCATTGATCCGAGCTGCAAAAGACTGCCAAAATCAATACTATTGATTTTATTGATTATCAAAAACAAACTCCTATACCAAAACATTGCTTATAATACCTCGCTCCGTTCTTTTGCTACAATATTTTGAAAAAATGCTAAAATTTGAATAAGGCACTTCTGCAGTCCGGTCTTCAATTCTCGCTATTCGCAATAAGGGCGCCGCCAGCGGTTTGCGATGTAATCGTGATGTATCATGGGAAAATCGTGATGTATCATGGGAAAGGTCGACATCAAGTCCGCGCAATACGAATATTACCATGCTATTACATAGGAACACGTGACAATATTTTTAGTTTGTCAATATAACGGTATTACACGCAAATCGAGAGAGAAAAAATTAATTGTGCACATTTCAAATCACATTATTAAGTATTATTGAGTATCGATTCGCGTGTAACACCTTTATTTTGACAAACTAACAAAATATTGTCACGTGTTCCTATGTAATAGCATGGTAATATTCGTATTGCGCGGACTTGATGTCGACCTTTTCCCATGATACATCACGATTACATCGCAAAATCCGCTGGCGGCGCCCTTATTGCGAATAGCGAGAATTGCTTCCTCTTTCAGTTTTAAGCTAAAATCGTGGTAACAGCCCTGATTTAATATTATTAAGACGAGCACAACATGTTGATATTATCCACCAAAATAACGCCAACATTTGAGAAATACACTTAAATAACAGTAGTATGAATACCAACATTACATTTTACAACGTTAACTTAAAATATGCCATAAAATTAATGTGGCAATACAAAAATATTTTTATTGAATCTATCAGCGTTTCTCAAGGAAGGCATTAAATGATGCAGTTGTCTTGAACTAAACACTACAAATGGCCTTGTAGTATTCGTTCTAATTTTGAATTTCAACTTCTGGCTTTTGGACGTGACGTGCTCAACGATTCATGAAATAAAGGGAATATAGAGGCATTGGACTTCTACATAACGTGGACATTCCTTAATCCGGTAAACGAGAATTTACAACTAAAATAACAACTTAGATGTTGTCGCAAAGCTCGGAGTTTTCACATAACGCTTTTGAGTGATAAAATCAAGAAAAGACTTCACTCCAGATCTTTTCGAGATTTAAAGTTTAATGTGAGAAATGTCACTAATGTTATTAAGCAACCTTTAAAGCACCTCTGGGCATTACGCCCCTGTAAATACGTCATTTGCACCATCTACATTGGCGCTTTTAAATATGGCTCTGCTTTGTACTAAATATACTGTTTTGCTCAATGTCGAATCTACACGCCCTGATTCGGATCTACATTTAACCGGATTTATGCCCATTGGTTAGGTCGATAGCCATGTGTATTAATTGTCGGCACTTTTGTTGTTAAATATTATCTTCTGGCCTGTAGTTACCTAAGTTTCAATGGAACCATCGTCTTTATCTTCTTGTCCTATTACATAAAAGTACTGTCTATATTCTATACATACAAAAAAAACAATAGACATCAAAATAATGTTAAACCTATATATAACCTCCGCATATCACACCCTTAGTGCGTCCCAATCAAATTGCTCGTTAGATGGCATACGCACGCGTCTGGCCCGGGGTTATTGATGGATATTCATAACCTCATCAATATACGCAATACGTAAACTGGGCTGAAAAAGAAACTTACAATTTTTCACAAGGTCATATCTTAAAATCCTGTGCATTAAAGTTAACCAAAATTACACACAGGATTACTTCAATACTCTAATCTGAACACATGTCAGTAACCAAGCAGTTGTCCAACTGACTCAACGAGCAAAATGCACTGAAACGGAACTGCTTCCTGGACCACATTAGAGGGAAATAATTGGCACCCAACAAAGGAAATCTGTGAGAATGCGTACAAGATCCTTTTAAAAAACAGGTGATAATTTCCAAATAGTACGTGGAATAGTGTGGAACGGGGCTGCTTCTGCTTTTCAAGAAACAGGTCTTGTTCCACACTATTCCACTTACTCACAGATTTCTTGTGTTGGGTGCCAATTATTGGGTTGTGAATGTAATGTGGTCCAGGAAATTCCATGCAATTTTGGTTCATTTTTATGGACAGGATTTTAAGATATGACCATGTGAAAAAAGTTTCTTTTTGAGCCCAGTTTATATATGTAGATCATTAATATCTCACAATTGACCGCAAAGTGCGCAATTGTTCCAATCTCGAATTGCATAAATACAAGTGCGTCAGAAATTCCGTGGTATTTTTGACACGGAGAGAACAGCCTAGCTTCTCTTTTGATATTCATTGATGTATGTAAAGCGCGACATTTAACATGTAAAATTCGGATGGCTCGTAACAAAAGTTTAGCTCCCGAAAGAGGCACACGGTTCTCTCTGTGTGGGCATGAAGATTGGTTACTTGCATAATAAATACAATATTAAATCTTTCTTGGCTCGTTTGTGTATAATCTTGAAATGACCATTTTGTGTTGTTGAAATAGCTATATCAAACTTATTCGACGTTACAGAAACAATTTAATCGGTCAGGCAATTTCCATAGGGCAATGACTATTTTCAATACGGAAATGGGAACATCCGGCTGGCCAGAGGTGCTTGGAGAGAAAAAGGAATCGACACACAATACAGCCAGGACAGCAATCATGGTTTCCAGGTTATTACTAGCGTTTTCCTTAAGGTATTGAAATAGCAGCTAGTGAATAGATAGTCTCGGATTTTACAAGAAACATTAATGATCTACTTAATGCTTGTCTTTTACTCCTTCGCAGCGAACTAAACAAGGGAATATTTAGTTATTTACGCATTTGCAGAGATCCAAACAAGAAATAATAGTGTATAATTTTCAAGACTATTCGTTTATAACAAGCATAATTAATCCAAATGTGTCAAGATATGTTGTGAAAAAGACCCTGAACACGTTTTTGAATCGTTTTTGTGAATCGGTGTACTTCATTCATTATAATACAATTTGTACCCCCACTAAATTTTTTACTACGAGACATCTTTCATTTCATTTTTTTTTTATTCATTATGACAAAATGAATCCTCCCGGCCCTCTATACTGTATGCCAAAAACATTAATGTAACCTCAAATTAATGAAACGTTTCTTTGATTACGCTAGGAACCGAAAGGCAGATAGACTTGTCAGTGTTAAAGTTGTCTTTCTTTTTGTACACTCTGCTTTAGTAAAGATATCAACCATCATCGATAACATTTGGTGAAGTGTGGGTTTCGAAGGAAATTAAGTATTTTCGATTGAATTTGACAATTGCTTTGAGGTTCATGGGAATGTTTCACTTTTCACATCTTAGCTACTCAAGCATGAATAAAGCTTAATAGGCATATCATTATCATTCTAAAACAAATGTGAAAGTTGTAAGCTGTAAGCTGTGTTTTTATTTTTAGTTGAAATATGATCAGATAACAAGCACCTGTGAAAATGAGCTGTCATAATAATAATAGTACGACAGAGAGAATATGTGTATAACTTAAGGCAATTATACAGATGATTAAATTATAGTTAGAAAACACATAATATATGCTTACCCAACAAGTATTTTCTCAAACACGTATTATGATTGTAAGAGTAGAATAATTGGGTATAAAGAGTAATAACTTAATTAATTTGTGATGCAATGAGCTCCTTGGTTAAACACTGCGACAAGTACCTCTGTGGTTTTTCAAATCATGTTTAATGCCTCGAAGCATAATTCGTTAAGATTCATTCATTCAAGTTATTAAAAATATGTATTTCTTCAAAGCTATGATAAAATCATTTCAAATTCGTTTTCTTTGACCATGTTAAAAAAAGATTAAAATTATTATGAAAATGAATCCTTATGTATGTACACCAGCCGTAGGCAAGAACAGTTAATCAGTGTTATGAGTTAAGAACGTTATCATCCGTAACATTTCATCTGGGAATAACGCCGTGTTATACGGGATAAAAGGTGTGTTTTATGGTTCTATTTTTAGCTGTATTTCTGTTGTACCGTGCTCTTGGCAGATTTACATGGCTTAAATAAATACAACTTTTACGATATTATAAATTGGAAGAGTGATTGAGGCTGTTAGGCAACAGATGAGGACTAGTTCTATTTAATGAAAACATATTACAAATATGGAATAACCATTCATGGTGAGCTATGATTAGATTTATGAAAAACCCTTGAAATATTACAAATCGAAAATTGATGTATGCATCTGGGTCGAATACGGTTAAAACATTGTTTTATTTTTATGGTATTTTGGTAATGGACATTAATTAACTCCTCGCTTGGGTACTTAAGATAAAAGACTGCTGGTCGAAAAAGCCATAAACGCCGTTTTTATATCTTACATGCGATAATGTAATGCAGATGACGCCCGTGACATTTGAATTTGGATTTGGAAGATACCTTCTCTTAAATAACAGTATTGCGAACCACCAGCATACATAACTCGATGTAGAGAGTCTTTCCTATTCAGAGGAAATATTGCAATTACACACCTTATTGCCTTTTAACAATAACCATTGACACTAGCACATATCAGAGAAGATGTAAGAAAAGGATGGAGAACAGAATTATATCCTTGAGATAATCCCGTAGGTAATCCTGTTGCACCTATCATAGTCCTTTATTCTCAAGTGGTGGGTTAACCAACAGTTAACAATGAGAGGAAATTCCTGAACCTAGTTCAGTTGGGGATGATTTGAAGTGACCGCCAATTATGACCATTTGATATTTAATACCAGCAATGTGAAAAAAAGAAATAATGTAGTGCCAAAATAATGTACCCTTTTACGGAAGGAGCAAAGTTTAACAAGTTATAACTCCGCTACTGAAGTACGAATGTCAGCGGCGAATGTCAGGTTATTATTTCCCAGTAAAAAAAAAAAAAAATTGCAGGCAGAGGTGGGAATCGATCTCGGTACCTCCCGGTTAAACAGCACTGTGAAAGACCACTAGACCAACTAAATATCTGTTGTGAGGTGTGTGACATTAATCTTTGATATTGCTTAATGGAACAAATCGCGGAATTAAATCAGTAATAAAAGAAATAGATTCTTATATAGCGGTCAAATTAGATAAAAGGGGAAATATTTGTCCCTGCTCGAAAGAAAATATAGGTTAGAAAATTATCAAATAAATTTAAATTACAAATTGAGATTTTATATTTCTTTCTTTCACGAGGCGACATTATCACAGACAAACACTGTATAAGCTAAAAACTCGACGCTCATCACTAGATGCTGTCATTTAGCTCAATGGTAGAGCATCAGACTGCTGATATCAATATCGTTGGTTCGAGTCCTCCTGCCAGCCATGGTTATATTTATGATTTTAATGCTACGCTAAAATTTGTTCAATTTTTTTCGTTTATTTATTTATTTATTTATTTATTTATTTATTTATTTATTTATTTATTTGTTTTTGTTTATTTATGTAAATAATTTGATATATTTGAAAGAGGTATTTGAGCAATTTTATAATCCTATGGGGTCATTTTGAACCCCCACCCTCCCAACTTGCCAAACGCACAACACCTATGAGTTTGCATCATACATGTCATCATTAGTCACGATTATGCACTTTCAGTTTCCCACGCGTTTGAACGGGAATTGGATTGCGTACTTTTTCGATGTCTAGTGAGCAAATTTTTTCATTATTTTGAGAAAATTATGTCAAATTTTCTATTCTATATTGTTTGGTAATAATGTCTTTTGCCAATAGTATGTTTAAAGTTGTAATTTTGTGTTTTTGATCGCAAAGATCGGATATTTTCGTTCCCGATTCGAATTCTGAACCCTTCGCAAGGGTGCCGATTTCGGCAGAACTTTGACGATAATTTTGCCTTTTGGACACTTAAATGCTTTCGATCCTTAATTTTGTTTCAACCGAGTCTTAAATTATCAAGCACAATACCGTTGGTACCACATTTATATACATTGATGAAATTGTAAAGATTTTTTTTCAAGTTTCTAACCGGCGCAAATCGTTAAGTGTGTATTTCCCATTGACATCCAAAATGGCGTAAGCCAGTCCTCAATATACATAGGTACGGCGTATATAGGACTGGCAAGCGAGTCTATGTCATCATCATAAATATTTGAAATTCAGGTCCCACAAAAATACAGTAATTGTGCAAAAGAGGACATAAATAATTTCTTTCTGCAACCATAATGGGCCGCAATATATCACTAACCGCATAGTCCGAGGCAAGGTTCATTATTGTCAGGGTTAGGGTCTTAGGGTTAGGGTCTTATGGTTAGGGTTAGGGGTTAGGGGTTAGGGTTAGGGGTTAGGGTTAGGGTTAGGGTTAGGGTTAGGGTTAGGGTTAGGGTTAGGGTTAGGGTTAGGGTAAGGGTAAGGGTTAGGTTAGGGATTAGGGTTAGGGTTAGGATTATATTCGTATTTATTATACTAGTAATAGTATATTGTGTGTATGCAGTTTATTCCGTAATCAATAAGTATCATAAACAAACACCTTTCTGGCACAACGAATCATAGCACAGTCGTGTAGGCATTAGACTATGGATACAAAGGTTGTGGGTTCGAACCCGAGGTAAACCGTTATAGAATTTTAATTCTATCGATTTCTTTTTATTTTATTAAGTAAGAGGAAATAATAATGCTAATAAACTCGTGTTATATCTAGCCTCATAGGCCTATTAATTACATGTATGTACTATGTGTTATCGCATTGTGGCCCATTATGGTTGCAGAAATAAATAACGCACGCCGGCAACTAGACTACTATACAAAAAATAGTATCAAATCTTTCCTGCTCAATCAATATAATACCAGAGAGTTGATATTCTTGAGAGGGCACTCTATTCACGTGGTTTCTTTTCCAACGCTAAAAGATCACGAATTTTGGTGGTTTGCAAATGAAAAGTGTCCGCACTATCGATTGATTACGTAACTGTTATGAATAATTTATTAGGTTTTTCAATGCAATCGCCTCGACCCATTAATACATATTATCTGTATTATCAAAGTACTTGGAATAGCAATCCGGTGAGTTCACTGAACTACGCCCTAATACTGATGGCGTTTTAATGGCGTTTAATGGCGCTAATCCTCTCCATACACAGATGAACAAATACAATAGATGAAGGTCAACACGTATGACCTCCTATGTGACATGTTATATGTGATGTACAAAAACCTGAATATCATAAAGATCAGTATTCGTTTGTGCATATGAACTGCACATTTACGTTGCTAGATATTACTCATTATATATAATGACAAATATTGGCATTATGACAATACGGTATATACATTGTATATAAAACGACTAATAGATCCTACTATCATGGCGTCAGGTCAATGTTCATCATACCCCGTATGTTTCTTAAAATTCATTCATATTTGAGACAAATTGCTGTGCCAATTTTATTGGTGCACAGGTAGATCCATGTTTTTTTTAATTTTTATTTCCTTTTAATGAAAGAATTAAGGTTTTCCACTGCACGGGGGCCACAAGGGTGATACTAATTTTAATGCTATATTTTTAAAACGAATACGTGCTCCCGGTTGGCTCTATAGCGATTTCACAGAAAAGGTATTTCTAGTGCAATGCAGCGTCGGACTCTAGCTGAGAGCGTAGCCTAAGTCATTCCGGACTCCAAAAGGGCTCTCCATACACAAATGAACAAACACAAGGAGGGTAGTCTCCTCCGTGACCAGCTTGATTTCGATGGAGCGGAACCAAATTGGCTGCGGAGGAGACGGGTCATTTTTCCATGCAAATTTTTCAGTGTCAGCCGCCTGATAATACTTGCAAATAGATCATAAGTCGTGTTCACACAGTCGGATTTAAGTCGCTTAATACCGGTTATAAGTCACTAAAACCGGTTATAAGTCGCCTATTACCGGTAATAACTCACTTATATCCGACTGTGTGAACACGACTATAGTTTACTAATCTAATCCTGTAATATAGACCTGTTATATCACCTGTATTTGCATGTAGAGTCTATACATGGTTTGTTATGGTAGGGATTAGTGTCCGATCTCTGTAATGTAATGTAAATGAAGCATATTGATATGCAGGAAGAATCGATCAGGGCGCTATCTATTAGGGAAAGATAAACACTATTCAAAATATCAATAGACAAGAAGAAAGGGATGTAGAGATTTGTAATTGAGTCATGCATGATTTATCAGAAGGTTCTTTCCAATTCCCAAACGTAATGATGATGGTGGTCCGAAAAAAAGTCCGCTTTTTCTGTATAAACGTTGAAACATTGCAACCATTTGGTGGACATCTGTTAAAGATACCTTTCTATCTTTCCCGTTTGTATTGTTTGATTCGTATTGTGTTTTCTTCTATTCTAGTTTGAATGGTTGAGTAGCTTCGTCAGTTGCACATTACTGTATTGAAGCCTAACGGTTAATCGCAACCATTTCATGTACCATGCCCACATATTCACATATTCAATTACTTAATTTGTTCGTATTAAAATGCAATTTAACACCAACATCCAAAATGTGATATTCGTTGTATTCTTTACCTTTCCTCAAACTCCATGAACACGATATGCTGCTACTAATATTATTACGTACTGGGGTTTTCTATACTTCATGATTATTCAAACGCCCAAACAATTCCTTTTGGCGTCCATCGTAGCTTCTACACTACCGGCATGCATTTAAAAATACAGGTTTTGACTTGGTTTTAAAATGATGACTGAACAATTACCTCCTTCCTGATCGTGCTGACAAAATATTGTTCAATACTTTAATGCATGAAGTGGAATACTATTCATTAAATCCACAGGAAACACAAATACATCTGTTTGTGGCATTTGTGAGTAGGCTATTAGCAGGTTAATAACCATAACATGAGTGTGATTGCGATATTTGCAATGTATTTTACTAGAGGACAACTGAGACCATGTTTTCCTTTTCAAGTTCTATATCCATTATTAGATTAGATAGTACATCTATTAAACAAATAAATTTACCCAAATATGGTTTAGTTTTAAAATTAGGATTTTTTTTGGGGGGGAGGCGCAGACTAGGCAGACTCTCATTCCTGAAGATATATGTAAGAAGCTACAATAAATATTTTAATTGTATGGCACCTTTGCAAATTAGGTTTTTGAGGAGTGAGGGCATTTCAAACTTATCCATTGCATTTTTACATACATACTGAATTATTCGGCCTAGCACACACAATAATACTGAAGAGCACTAAGGCAAATTGGGTAGTTCTGACCGTGGACGGAAAGGCTGCATAGTGCACAACACTGTGCTGCGTGTAGCTCAGTGTGAATGACCATTTGACTACTTTCTCTAAACCACTGATCTGAAAAACTGCAGTGTGTCCCATAGAATATAATAGTTTCTTATGGTTTGTCTAGATAGACCCTTACCAAAATAGCATTGTAAAACCATCTTGAATTTATTATGTATATATATTACCACGGCAAAATGACGTATGATATCAAAAAGAAAATATTAGGTCAACTCATTTATCATACATTGGTCTTCTTTTCTTTACATATGTACATTATGCTCAATAGTAAACTTTATTTTCGTCGATGCCTATGAATGTCAGTAGCATTTAGATGTTGACACCTCCAAGAAATAGGAATCGGTTTCACTCCCTTAGGCAAATAGCATCAATATCAAACATGATGAAATGTAGAGAACAGGCCACTTGTGTCAATGTTCAGCTTTAAATATCTTCTCAATTTTCTGGAAGTTATACTTTACCCCATCGTGCGGATTTCCGCAGCATGAAGTAGAAATTGTGCAAGGAAAGTAAAAGGGCGGAAAAGGCGATACGTACCCGCCAGTGTCAATCACGATTGAACAGCAACAAATCTATATTCAATCAAGTAAAGCGCGGTTCACCTCAAAGCTTACATGTACTCATCTCATATCATACATTGCGAGCGGCCATGATATCAAGCTATTAATGCTTTTGACATTCAAAAGCAGACGTGGTTCTTCAATGAACACTATCAGAACCAATTCCAGATATCTTTGTAGCCATTGGAATGCAATCAAGTCAATCCTTTTTGTCTAACCTATCATCGCTGTCTGCTTTTGGTATCCATGTGCTGAGTTATTCACGTATAGCTTTTATTCTAATCGCTGACGATCAGTTGTTGATCACAAACCAATGAGATAAACTCAACTGTGTGTGATGTATCTCCTGAGATCATTTTAGATGAGACAGTTCTGGAACGGGTTACTAATACAAAATTCCTGGGTGTGATTATTGATGAATGTTTGACGTGGAAATACCATATAAACTGTATAGCAAAAACCATCTCGCGAAATATTGGAGTTAAATTTATATGTACCTGATCGTATCCTGTATTCTCTATATTGTACTCTTGTTTTACCTAATTTAAATTACGGAATATTGATTTGGGGGGATACGTGTAAAACATACTTGGATAAAATTATGAAATTACAGAAATGGGCTGTGAGGACAATAGCAAATAGTCATTATAGAAGCCACACTGCTCCCTTATTTGCCAAATACAATATTTTAACTCTTGCAGACACCTACAAACTTGAATTGGGGGTATTTATGTACAAGTACAGTAATAATGAATTACCAGGCGTATTTGATGACTTCTTTACACTACGTTCCAATATTCATAATTACCAAACGAGAAACGCAGATAAATTCAACTTAATGAAGAACAACAAAACATTTACTGACCATGCCATTCGTACTGCTGGTCCAATATTATGGAATTCATTGCCAAACTCAATAAAAACGGCAAATTCATTGAAACATTTCCGTAAGATATATAAACGTGACTTGATCTCAAAATATGATTAATTCTTGAGCATTGTGTTTCTCGTTTGTTTGTTATGCTTTGTTTTGTTTTTTCTTCTTGATGGTAACATTTCTTTGTTAAGGGGGTGACTTCCTCTGGCCTTACTGGCCTTCTGGTCATCCCCTCCATAATTCGTTTGTTTGATATTGCCTTTGTTTTTTTTAATTTATACTTGTGTGATTTCATGTGAATTATGGGAAAATAAAATATCTTGTATCTTGTTATCTTGTATCTTGATGTTTCGTTCCTTCTTACCTATGATTAATTACAAGCAGGTAATTAGTCAAAATTAATCGCTCATCGTCGGCACAATGATGTTATTCTACGGTGTGTTATTATAGTTATGTGTCATGAATATTTTTTTAGAAATTATAACAGCTAACAAACTTTTCGCCTTGAATCGAAATGCTACACCTAAAACAAATTTCACACCTTGTGGTAAAATAGCTAGTGACGAAAGCGGTCTACTTGAAGCGATTTCAATTTACCAATGACTGATGACTTCGGATTTAGTCGTTACCAACTAAAGAGACTGAAGAGTAAATAATGTATGATGTTTTCTAATATCATTGATACGCACAATGTGTTTTGACAACTCATTGCTGTAGCACAAGTGTACCACTATCCGTATCCATTTATTTTATAACACCAAGTGAGCGAGATTGGGATTACAGACATTTGGCGCCTGGATTCAAATAAACAATACGTCTATGTTAAAAACTCATCAATCAGCAATATGCCAAATGGCTCATATATTGGAATGAAGACATTTGCCAAATTGAAATCTGACATTTGTAACTTGCAGGCAATTTAGCGTATTCTAAAACAAGCACATTGCTTGAAATAATGGTATTACTAGCGTTAACAGATTTCGTCGAGTTGGAATAATAGTAGCGAAAGATATTAACGTTAAGCATAACATTCAAGAGGCTTGTCCTAAAATGGTTGGAAATTCATTAACATCTTGTTTTAATGCCATTGGAGGAAAGCTTTCTGACAGAAATGATTTATTGTGAGTAATGAGAATCAGTTTACCTCTTCCTCATCGTTTTAAGTTTATTCTAGGGTGTCCCAAAAAAAAGAGGCCCCTCATTGCGCCCTCTTTTTCTACTATTTCTGACAACTTAATCAAATATATTTTGGTATGTAAACAAACCTTGAGTGGTTAGCTTTAATAAACCAAAACAATTTTATCAATCGGTTCACAACATTTGAAGATATGCTCTTTTAAAGACATGTACCCGTTTTTCACTCTGTCCACGGAGAAGGTTTGGCTACTTCAAAGATTGAAAAGGAGTACACATACCATGCATGAATATCAAACATTCCTCGATGATAACTTTATAAAATAACTTTATTTATGGAATGGGCTTTACCGGTGGGTTTATGGGCAATGGATTTTGTTAATAGTGTCATTAATCTGTGGGTAAAATGGATGCCGAATGGGACTTCTTTTGATTTACTTGCAATTACTTATTTTTTTCTTGGTTTATGCCTTTTTTGTTTCAATATGTTTTTTACTTTCATACTTTGTTTTTTATTTCTTTTTTATTTACAACATAAGTCATTTCTCTTTTTAGGATAAAAGGTAGCCCTAAAAGGCTGTTTGGTTTGTCTTTGGTTCTTCTGAACTGAGTTTACTGTGCTGCTCTGCTACCTGGTTGCCTCCTTGGAGAATACATGTTTCAGCCCTGGTCCTCATTGCATCAATTGCGTTGCGTACCATCATTTTGCGCCGGATACTTGAATGCATTCAGTAATACGTTTGCGAAGATCTTAGATTTTGCCACAAAGGGAAAAAAGTGCTGTCGTGCAGGCCACTCCACAGCATGAGCCATCCCAACAACTATGCTTGCTATCCGTGGACAGAGTGAAAAACGGGTACTTTTATTCAAAAGGGCATTTCTTCAAAAGTTGTGAGCCGATTGAAATAATTGTTTTGGTTTATTAAAGCTAACGATTCAAGGTTTCTTTACATACCAAAATATATTTAATCAACTTTTCAGAAATAGGAGAAAAAGAGGACGCAATGAGGGGCCTCTTTTTTTGGGACACCCTGTATTTGACTTTTCTGATGAATTACGTATGAAAAAATAGCTGTATTGCTAATATAATTTGCCAAGAGGAAAATTCATAGTTGGAAATATGCACAGGTAGTCATAAAATGAATTTAAATTTACGACTAAAAATGTTCCAAACTTATTTTCTTTCGGAATTCAGTCATTTTTACCCGAGTCCTGCTTGATGAATTAAGTCCATATGTGACCATCCACCACAACTGAGCCCGGATGTCACCAGTGTCACTATTGAGATATGCTCCATCGAACTTAACAATAAACAATAGGAAACAAAGGATTTATTGACTGTTTTATTGATTTTTACTACTTAAATGTACTATAGACATGATATACATCATTTTAAAGCTAATTTCAAGCAGAATATTTTGGTTGAATATCTCAAAATGATGATTGACGACTTCGGGGCTCAGTTGTGCTGGATGGTCACATATAATAAATAAAAATTAATTTAAACAACCTAATACTCACAAGACTCAAAATGCTACAAGTAGCCCACTAACTCCTTTAAGTCCTGTAGTAAACAAAGATACAAATGCTGACAATCTGTATCTGGAAATAAATTATTTGATAATGTTTAAAATTGCCTAACAATCAATAAATTCGTCAATCCAATTTGGTGTAAAAATTGTATTAAATTAGATCAAGTATTCTTACCTGAAAATGGCTCATGTAATTAAATTGAAAACCGAATTATGATTTTGATCGACATCAGACTCATGTAGCTTGATCGCATCACATTTAGAGACATTTTATGTTGGACCATCGTCAATTCATAAACGTCAGCGAATTCCTGGTACAAAATATCGATCATTTGTGACACAATTAAATCAATTCTGATAAATCAGGAAATTGTATGTGTATGTTCCCAAAATATTTAAAAAAAAATTAAATACAAACAGAGAAATAATCATGTTAATGAAATGAAAATATTGAAAACGTAATAATGACAATTCGTGTGAATCAGTATTAACCTAGTAAATGTGTCAATGAAAGTGTTTCATTCACAAAAGATTAATCATTTGCTGCTCAAATTAATTTTGAGATACAGTGAGAGAAATGGTGAACTTCTTTTTGTATTGCATTGTAGTAATCGTCAGATCAATTTTGATGCAGTTTCGTATGTTGAATTATTTAAATAAGCTAGAACATGAATTGAAAAATTGAAAACCGATATTAGGCGACTGAAGAGGTAATTAGAAGAAATTACGTACATGTAGATGTTTTACAGTAGGTCACTCCTCCTCAACAAGTATTCTATCATCCTCTTTACAGGAAGAATTCAATTAATATCCACCAAAAAAGGTTATTTTAAACATATTTAGTTGATATGGACATTGAATTCAATATTTGCATGTATTGCAGTGCCTGTGTGTCTGTATATCGATAGAAACTTTAATTTGCCAAACAACCGAGTCTGTAAGAAAGGTTGTGTATACAAACATTAAACGCGAATAACACATTCTCTTGCGCGTTTGTGCCACATGTTACACACAAACACTGATCTCCTTGTACTGGGAGTCGCCAAAGTCTGCTAGAAATGTTATCCACATCTATTGACTGATTTGTATTCTTGGGTTTAATAAAGGGGTGATGGAAGTATTAGAGTTTGAAACAGTAATCTGTGTATGGAATTTAAAGAAGGTTGAACCCGGGACCTCCGATTGCAGTTGATTGGAAGTGTTTGTATTGACCGTCTATCCAGGGTTTATATTTCAAAAGAGATGTTGGATTTACAGTCCCGTAGCCAGGGCAAAATTAATTTTGAAAAACGTATCGAAGTCGCATGGTATGCAGTAATTATGATTTCTTCGCAACCCTTTTGCCTCAACTTTAGCTACGCCCTTTTAGTTCGAACGCGCTAAACATCGACCGAAAGATAAAGAAAGCAGAAGCAGATCCCCATTCATATGAACTTTGTAATTGCGTTGGCGAACTTATTCATCGTTTCTTACGATTTTTGTGCTGTTTGTTGTGTAATGTATAGGATGAAAGTTTGACAAATAAATAAATGTAATAACAGGAGGTAGAATTGATTTTTCACCACTCACTAGCCTTGGAAATTTTTTTGCGCAACATTCCCTCGGTAACATGAAAGTAATTCAACAAAAATGCTGAAGTCTTTTTAATTTATCTCATTGTAGGTATTGAATTTTTCCTGTTACATGACTGAGGGTACAATCCATTTCATGACGCGAACATTGAATGTTTGTCGTACAGAATTAATGTGACCAACTTTACCCAATGATTTTGACAACATCGACATAAACTCGCTGGTGGGCATCTCGCACATAACCAATCCTCTCTATGACCGTTTGACATTCTCCTATTGTACGCCCATTGGCAAACCTCATTGTAACATCGCTTTGCAAAACAATCATTTCCATATACCCCATATATTACGAATCCTCCTATAGACTTTTACTGACATGCCTCATTGTATATGGAACACCTTTTGGACTAATTCATATCTTGATTTATCTTTCTTGTTCTAAAATTTCAAACTCGTAAATCTCTCTTGATAATACTTTGAGTGTAATATAAACTTAGCTCAATAGAGACAAGTCAGTCGAACTGTAAAAAGTGTGTTTTAACGATAAATCTGAAGACTTCGGAAACATTGGTAAACATGTATACTATCCCAATGAAATCTGAAGTTGGTTTCAAATATAATTCTACAAAAATTCAACATACATATATTGATAATATTAAGTCCTGATATTTATTGTAATTGCAGAAGATACTCGCATGTAGAAGGCTACGCTCTGCCGTCTGTTTACGTAAAATGTAGATTGAGTTCCCTTGTATCTTAACACGAATACAAGGATCGATAATTGATTGCAAAATGTATGGGACGGTTTTCAGACAAAATATTGCAGGAAACATACACCAAATAAGGTATGGCTTGGATTACACATTCGCGTTGTTTGCTTGTGCATATGACGTTCACTGAGACCTGGTTTTTCTGGCAATGCTCAGATCTTGTCTCGTCTGATCTAACTGAAATTGAATTCAACCATTTAACAATATGCTTGGTAAAAATCTAAAACGGCATTGGGGTCACCCAAAGAGTTTTATCCACTAGAATTGTGACAACTTCATCATAGAAATTGGCCGTAGGGCCCATCTATAATTTTTTTTCAGGGCCGAATTCAAATAGTAAGTTTATACTGGGACACCCTCCAGTATTTTGTAACAGTTGCATCGTGAATTGTTCCTCCCTCTGGTGGTTACAGACAGTCTCTACCATCGTGTATAATTACGTCTGTTGAAAAACAGTTTTTGTTACAGCAGTAGTGGAAAGTATGTTGTCCCATTTCTGCATGGATCAATAGACAACCAGTTTAAGTAGGCATCTTCACATATTTCATTTGTAGACGATGGAAAGCAAACATACACATCCAGTTTTATTGTCCGATTACGCATTATAACTAATACGATATTTGGTTTCATTTTATTTTGCCAATATTTAGAAAATATATTTATGAATGTTCTCAATCATGTTGGTAGTAACTAGTTGAAATTAATCATAATTCTTTGGAACTGGACTTACTGTAATTCTAGTTGAAAAGAATTGCAATTTATTCCAAGTAATCAAATATCAAAAATATAACAAAAATAAAGGCATTATAAGTATGACTTAGAACAAATAATTCTGTACGTAAAACATAAACAACGCATAATATAAGCTAGCACCTAATCGTACTTTCTTGTCTCAGCCATGTTAGAGCTGACATTTCCAGGTACTCCAAGCACTTCACTTTGGTGACAAGATATGGATAAGCACAGCTGGCTGGCTACAAGATAGAGAACTAAATTAATGTCTAGTCATTCGACTGATGGTGATCGATTGCTGCTTGGATGTTGCTTTGTTCATTTAATTTTAATCATTTGTGCTCGTGTGTCGGTAGATGCCTGTGTGCATGTTGTAGAGGTAGAGTCAGATTGACAGCAGATAATCACACAGATGATCACGCAGATGATTATCACAGACAAACAGACACACTGATGGGCAGCTGTACAGATCCACTCCACTGGAGGAATGGGGCATTGAGAACCAAAATTAACAGACACTTTTCCGGATTCCCACTTGCCAAATTGTATCATATAATATTCTGTTATTGTGCCATCTATCACTCCGAAATTTCCTCTACTTCCCAAAACCATTTTTGTCTAGAATCGCCACAGGCTGGCAGGCGAGCAGACAGAGAGGGCGGAGAGCCTAGTTGACCAAGATCGTGCCATTACTGTTAGATGGCCAATTTCAATTACTACGTGCTCTTTCTGTAGCCAGGTACTTCACGTGCTAGGAAAGTCTCGAATACGTAGGCTATCATGAAGTATAGTATTTCATACGAACGAACATTTATCTATCAAAAAGGTTATATAAACTAATTTCGATCTTCAGATTGTTGGTGTCCCAGGTGCTAATATAATAATGTTTGAAATCGTAATTAATGGGTAAAGTGAACATGTTGCATATCAAACAAGAACTGTCATCAATACTCTGTTAAAATGATTGCACTGGCTTAGGAATCCTAAAGACTGGGAATACGCATATAAATACAAAACAGTGGCGGGTCCTTTTGTTGTCGAATGATTAATCACAAAAACCTACAATTGCGACGTTTGAAAATGAACATGCAACGGTAACGTTTTTCTGATTACACTGAGGATGGAAATTAAAGTCTGTGTGATGACTGCCTGTAGACATAGAAACAGCAGGTATTTGTACTTTTTTGGTCATTTAGAGCTTCATAAATCGAGACCATACACAAATGACTCAAGATTAGCTAAAGGTTTGTTGAAACTAAGATTGTCCATTGTGGTGAATGTTTACTGTTACTGCACCTTTTTAGTGTCCATTTTATACACGACCTATATATTATTATATAGTGTAAAGGGGATTAATAAATAGAAAACACTTTCAGATACCTTGAAAATGGCCAACTTTGATCTTTAATATTTGCAACATTTTTCGACTCTCAGAGGGAATGATCCCACGCCCACCACCACGACGAATGGGCACCATGACAAGGTATGGTTGCACCGATTTGGTTGAGCGAAGGTATCCAAAATATTGAATATGATGTCGCTCCACTCCTTTCTGAACATAATTTATTGAAGCTGGTTGCTTATCCAAAATTTCAATTTATTTCGAAAAAACAACAGCCGGAAGTGTTTGATGAGATGAATGGCACTAGAAATGGAAATACGGATGAATAAAACAATACTGTCAATATGCCTTATTTTCTATAGCATACATCGTTTTCATGAGAAAATAGAACTTGATAATATATTTAGACATTAACATCCTTATTCTTTCTGTTGCTGAATATTTAGTCTAATTCCACCAACGCGTTTATAAAATAGCCTCAAATCATACTGTAGTTTCAATTTTAAATGAAATACTCATGGATTTGGGTTACGCGAATCATCTGAAACATTAATGATTAAATCAAAAGTAGCTCCGTAACAAATTTTAAGAGGATTTATTCCATTCAAAGATAGGTCTTATAGAGATCTTACAGACAAGTACCTGACGGACCATTGTTTAGTAGCCTAATATTTGTAGTAGAAAACAAACACTTGACGAAACGTTTGGAGGCATGAATACCAAATGAGATGAATGTTGAATCTCAGACTGTTTGACGATGAAATATAAGACTTACATTTTATGTTGTGCCGTTGTGTTCTTCCGCATTTTTTTTTGGGGGGGGGGTTCGTCTTTTTAGATCTTAATGTCTAGTGCTCATTTTCCATGAATCCTTACAAGAACTTGGTTTCGCAATAATTTTTGATCTCTTGTGGAACTGTGCAATTTTACGGACCAGTGCAGGAAGTCATCAAGATCAGACTGAATCTCACCGCACATGTTCAAATTTCAAACACATCCAATCTGATTTCGATTGCCATATGGGTACGGTTTCCAACAATATTTGTCTCCAAAAATCCGAATGGGGTGGGTTTCGGTTTTGAGCCCAGGGACTATTTTATGTATTTGAGCAAGCGATTCACAAGAATCACTTTGGCTTGAATTTAATGTCACCCCAGGTGTCTATGTATTCATTTTGCTTCATGCATAAGTTGTTAGATTTTAACTCTGCCAGTGATTACAATGTTCTTGATGTTGACCGGAGGCTAAAGCTTTTCACTACTTTCTGCAGGATCCTGCTCCTGATACCCATCCTTTAATATAGTCGGGTACATTAATGAGTACCCTTTTCGACTTATATTTCAAACAACAGTGTATGCAAGAACACGTTTACTCGTCATTAAGGATTCTTTTGCAAACAAACATAATGATAATTTTCATTATTTCTACCAATTCTATTGTGAAATGGCCTCTGGATGTGACATAGAATATAATCATGCCGAGAATAAAAGACTATCTGTAAATAGCGTAAATAAACGTCACTCCCGGAACCCGCTTAATCATTTGCCATCGGTAAGCTACCTGTCAGCTGTATGATGGACAAAAGGCTGTGAAAAATACTTGGTGCAAATGAATCATTTCGAAACAATATAGTTTGAAGAACGTATACCTGATGTTTACCCCAAGTTTAATTTTATAAAACAAAGCTTTTAGCTACAACTGCCACTGTTTTGGATATTTAATGAAAATAACAAATCACGGTTTGCTATTTAGTGGAAACATTGTGACAAGCGAACAACCGTATGGGAATAGGGAGCAATAAAACCATGAACTCTCGCTGATCGAATGTGATTTTGCTGCACGTTGTTTTGGTTCTGATTTTTCAGCTCATGAGAAAACTTAATTTGTCAAGCTTGGTTGAAACTCTGAAGTTGAATAAATAGCCTTGGCACCTTTGCGTCCCTTATTTGCTCCAAGGAACTGTAACAAACGTGCAAAATTCACTTTCACAATTAAATACTCAGGCTGAAAACAAAAAACGATCGTTGACAAATTTAATGCCATGTTTAGGTGAGTTATACATTTTACGTGTGCTTTGTTGTGTATATATATAAAACTTGTTTCAAGTGCATTTCAGATATGCTAATAAAAAATATATGCAATTTTTGCAAGAAAAGTATAATATTTTGAACCATTCGGGTGGGTTAACTCTTCGTATAACGGAACGGCCTAAGGGTTTATAGCGCGCTGATGTAACTAAGGTGTACCCTGGTAAATGTGAAATGTCATTCTCTTACTCGTGTATGAACCACTATGTGAAAGATTTAATTTCCATTTAAGAGTATGAAGCACTAAATGCACTTATCTATCATCGTATGTGATTAGTTCAACAAACCGTTCCATTTGTTATTTGCTATTAAAAGCTAAGTAATACAACCTCTTTGAGTTAATTGCATGCTACTTCCATGTCATGTCGGCACTGTTTTAATGGTTCTACTCTTTCTAGGATGCCATTAAATTGGTTCCTTTATAACGGCTATTACGTGATCTTTGCTAAAGCATTTATGTTTAATTAACAAACTACATTTTGAATTACGTTTAAATTCCATAATACATTGGAGCGTTGGAAAAAAGGTTAAAGGGCATTGGACCTCGACTATTTTCCAAAATAGGTAACGAAATATAGGATTATTAATTTCTTCCTAACTGCATAGTATGGAGTTAGTGAGCCGTCAGTGATAATAATACCTGTGCAAAAATAAAGGTTACTCCAAACAGTGGAACGTATAATAGTTATGTTGTATCGATTCAAAATAAATGTATTCTATTTGTATGATTCTATCTAAACATTACACGATTAAAGAAATAATGGTGGCACTTTGATCGGTGACTACTGTGAATAATTTATTTCAAAACTTTATTAGACGGAGTTTGCAATATGATCGCATATTTACCCATTGATTCAAATTTAATGTGAATTTGATTTGATTTGAATTGATTTGATTATGAATAACCGCATTTAACATTTACCAATTTAGAAGTTTAACTTATATGTGTAATGGCTTCTATTCAAAATATCGAATAACATTATCTAACCACGATCCGGTAATCTGATTTAATAATGTTTCAATAATGCAACTCGCGGATGCAGAAATACATTTAAATCAATAATAGTTTTTCATCTCTTTTCAGAAAAAGCTGATGTTAAAACGACCCACACGATGCGTATTTTATTGCTTGCAATTCAATTCAATAAATTCATTCGAAGGAGTTACTACTAGTACTGGTGCTGTGTGTATACCAGTATATCATATATCCCAGGTGCGCTCAGAATATTGACTTGAGCTCATTTTAATTTCCTGTAATAGAGATCGTCTGCAACTGTCTTGCGTATAGTGTCCCTCTATACTGCAATGAGCCTCCAAAATGGGTCTTAAACCAATACCCTTGTCTCCGTGCGGTTGCTGAGACTTACTATCAGTTTGAAGATGTCAGAGTGGTTTAACTCTGCATGGCCCACATTAATTAAAGTCTATTCATAGCGTACACATTTGTCTATTTTTGCCAGTCGAAGAAATACGGGATTAGCGGGTAACGACAAATTTATTTTTCTCTGTTAAATATGACCAATTACTGAAATGATGCTACTTTTGTAACACAATAACAACAGCTTATCCCGTCCACAACGGGCGCAAGTGATCTCATGTAAGCATTGAAAAAGATGAAAAATTGCCTGACCGATTAAATTGTTTCTGTAACGATCGAATATGTTTGATAGCTATTTCAACAACATAAAAAGGTCATCTCAAGATTCTAGTCTCTTCTATGCGCCATATATGAGGCCTGCAAATGTCACAGCATGTCATGCTCTTACGATAAAGCCAAATGGACGGTCGGGGAAATAGAATGTTAAACACTTGTAATATTTTTGAATTCAAATACACGAGAAGAAGAGGAACATTCAACTCGGATCATTGGATATTACGGCTTTAGGACCATTACTGAGATTCATCACTTCTGGATGCACAGCTATTTCTTTACAGTGCCAATATTGTTTCAGATTTGAAGGTGTAGTCAATACAGTCGAGAAAGAGAAAATGTTTGTGTGTCCACACCGTCAGAAATACAAGTTGTCCCATTCTGTGGTAGACCTTAAGTTGATATATCTCTCGATAGATTGTTTCCCAAGCATAATCCCTTGTCTGGTTATTGTGATTTACAGATTGGTATAGCTTTGGTATGTAGCGTTTTCAGATTGATTCAAAAAAAGCCACACTGATCTTTGGGAGAATATTTTCGATTTATGCACGTTTATACCAAAGCTTGTATATTTGTTGTATTTGAAATTAGATGTAGATAAAAACAGTTTCGAGGGTGTCCCAGACGAGACAATAAAAATTATTCCATAATCATGATAATCATGACACCTAGTTATAAAACCATATACGAGATTCACTGGCTGAATTTAATACCCAATATCAGACTTTTGGTGCTGTTATGATTTTGATACCTTTTTTTGCGAGTCTCACCACCACATCATTTTTGTCTTCCTTTTTTTTTTTTTTTTTTACTTTTCTTAACGAGCTTGGTTAATCGAACAGTATACAAAGTGAACTCCTGGCAATAACATATATATTTTAGTTAAATGACAAGCTGGGAGAAAATTTATCCCCAGATACTTCCCCCCCAGTAGTCTGTATCAATATTTGGGTGAATAGATTGTAACCATGTAGTGTGCCAGGGTTTTAAATGACAAAATAATCCACCATGAATCATTTCCCTCACTAAAATTGAAGATATGTGAACAGAATCCCATGAAAACAACATTTTATAATTGGAATAGATTATTTAGACTAAAATACATGAATGTCTCTTTAAATTTAGACTATAGTTCCAGACTGCTGTGATTGACTTATAAAATACCATACATTTCACATTTGACATTTCGACAATTGATTACACATTGTATATAACACACGTATACTAATGTAATAGCTTAATTTAGAAATGTATTGGTTTGTTGTTTTATGATGGACAATATAGATGAAACACCTATTTATTTGTGGATATAGACTTAGAATGGTGATTTTGGTGAGCCTCTGGTCTCCAAAGTAAAATGGTGTTCTCAGAACGACAAACCATGTAAGTAATTTTTTCAGGAAAACTCCATCAGAAAATATGAGCAGAAATTCGTAATGACGTAATGAGCTTATCGCAAAAAAGTACAACCGGTCATATATATGAATGCCTAAAACAAAAGCAAAACATTCCAAACAGATGTGAAGCTCATTGTGATTTCATTGCACTTTTGACAATGTAATGCCCTCAGCGCAAAACTTACGCCCGATTTGTAAGACAAACTAAATATTCCACGCACGCAGTCATATAACAGTGCATGATAACAACTCTCTCATCTTATTTGGCTAAAGGGTTGTATCTGTTGCAATATCTTCTCCATCATAAATCAATTTGCAAGAGTCTATTACATCTGCGAAAAATAGGGACGGTGTTTGTTCGGGGCTCAATGAGAATATTTGGTCCTTTTTGCATGGCTTGGTTTCAAGATTCAGTTATGTTGTAAAAAATAAAAGTATGTCACCGTATTTGATCCATTAGTTACAACCGTTTAAAATGCAAAGGTCTTAATGTGAAATTGGTGTTTACAACGGGAAAGAAAGAACAGTAAGGCGGGGCTGATTTGATTAAGTGATACATGTACGTGGTAATAGCTACAATCAATCGGCCCAGAACAATTACGCAATATTTCGTTACCGTTACGCTTTTTGTACAAAAATATTACCTCCAGTGGCCTAACAAGTTTCGAGTCTGGTCATATATGTGATGAGATCAAGCAAAATCAGTCGTAACTCGGAAATATTGATTTTGAGATAAAGCCAAACAAAGGAATATTTCCTTGTGTTTCCTATTGTTTTAGAAACTCTTTAATTGCTCATATCTTTGGAAAAGGATGTTCAATTTCCATGGGTTTTTCTGCAAAATGCAGCGTTGTAAATGCTTTTTACTATTCAATAAGAAACTTAAAATTTAATATTTCCGAGTTCCGACTGATTTTGCTTGAGCGCATCACATATATAGCCTCATAGCTATAGAGAGGTGTTAGCGACAATTAGGATAGGGATTGCAAAGTTTGTCCAATTTGAGATTTTCCCATACAGTTCAAATGAAGGCAAAACTAGCAGTCTTGTCACTTTAGACTGTTTTAAATTGAATTACATAAAAATATCGACACAAATCCGGATTGATGTGGATGTACAGACCGTGTGGAACCAAAACCCTCTGAGCCATTCCATGTCAACTCCAGGGATGTGCACCGTAGCACCTCTTCAATGTGTTTGTTTTTCAGGGTGGTGGTAGATATTGATAAGAAAGTAAAATCCTGAAAATTTGAGCTTCATACTCCATTTCGTTTTCCCGTGGCATCAATTTGAAATTTAGGGGGTCAGCGTAAAAATGTGTCGCAACGCGAAAGACGATGTTTGGAGGTCCATAAATGTATAAAGGAACCCCAAACAACTTTGAAAAGTATGTATCCTGGGGTACTTTTTGTGTATAATTCAAATCTGATATCAGAAAACTTGTGACTCCTTTACTTTAAAAGATATAGGGCCCTCAAAATGCAACTTCGTCCATCCAGGACCAACTTCGGGGGATCAGAACTCCAAAAGTAAAAATAATTTTATTGTCCATTTTTTTGCCAGTCAGAGCCCTTTGGTAGGACATTACTCTAATCCCATATTGAGCCTATTAGAATACTTTTAGCTGAGATATTACCCATGCAAAACTCCAATTGTACATTTTTGTACATTTTGACCCCCCTGAAAACCAATGTCAGACATTTTGCCCCACCATCATCTTCAGGTATGTTGAAAATATGTTCTTGGACAACATTTCTGAGAGATATTGGCTTTGGGACTAGATGACTTTGCTTTAAAAACATCAGTTAGGTTTGCCTACTCACATATATGTCATTCCAACCAAAATGGGTTGGTTGGTCAGTGGTCATCCACTCAAATTTTGCTAAAAATCATTTCTAGCATACCTCTATGAGTATAATGAACACATGGAAAAAATGAATGCTCAACTCCATGCGGTTTTGGAGATATGGCTTGTCAAAATTTGGTCCAGGCCCCCACTTTTTGCTCTCTCAAGTTGCGTCGTTGAATTAGTAGCGTTTTGGAACACTCATATTTGACTTTGCAAAAAGATATGGAGTTGACATGGAATGGCTCCTCTGTGTTTTCACAAACGTGATGCAGAAAGAGAGAAACATTGAAAAGCCCACCACACTTTCTACCGACATGGTTAAACATTAATAACTTTTTACCAAATCCTGTCTTTACGTCTTTACTCCGTGACTGAAATGAACTGTTTGTTACACACAAAAAAAGAACACACGTGTTTGAGTTCGTGATATATCTGAGCAACTACTGCCAGAATCATAGTCACTTATATTCAATAAGGTAAATGAAAAGCTTGGCAAAATTAAATAATAGATTTGTCGCCTGCTTATCATCGGCAGTGAGCTAATATAGCTAAAGCCAATCTAGAGAGCCGATTTTTTCACTTAATCATCATCTCAACTTCCTGCTCAAATCAATGCCAATTTATAACAAGACAAGAGTTATTCAAAAGCAATATAATATGAATACCAACAACTGTTAATGTTTATTATATTAAGTTGACAAAGTTATCTTGTATACACTCTCGAGAAATATAATTGAAAATTGAAAACTCAACTCCCGGATACTCAGTACAAGTGACCACACGGGAATGTGCCGCACAAATTTCACCTATTTGGTATGGTATGCTAATTGCTCCATTGTAGGCACAATTTTCGAAATTTTGGCAACGATCTGCCGCCGGCGTAGATGGGATCGCCAGTGTGATGGTGAAGAGCACCGCTTTATCGGTTCTCCTGTCATTGTTCGCCTGTTCAATCTATCCCGCTATTTATTTCTCCGTGTGTAAAGACGTATTTTGTGTTGTTAATTATGTGTCTGTCCGAATCTAATTGGGTCATCTAGATATTCATAATAAAATATGCAGTAAGTAATTGTCTACTAGATCCAGAATGCTATTTTTACCCGTTTCTCTTTGCAAAGAGCAATTGGAAGCCTTTAAAGTTTAAACATGTTAAAAGACGTAGCGAAAGTAATTACTGGAAATTCTATTTAAGGGAATGTTTGATGAATGATCGCACAAAATACAACAGTAATGAAAGCTTATATAGATACAAGATGCCATTACTTTTCCTTTACATCTACAGTTTGTAATCTTTTCATTATAGGTTAAAGACCACTAATTATGTATTACACGGGTTTCAATGGGAAAATGCCTAATTTCGGGTGGAATTTTCTCATATTCAGAACTCTCACAGTTCAATGCCACTAATATCAGGTGAAACTATATGATTTAGATGCCAAATGATCAAAAATTCAACATAGGTTGACCTGAGACTTTTCTTGTTTTAACGCACTGAACCGTAAACACCTTAAAATGACAGTGCGCCCTCGAAGCAGATAGTTACAATATGATAGGGCGAATGTTTACTAAAACCGAAACCGTGCGTATGAATTTTGGTACTATTACAACAAAAATGTCATATAATGAGAGAAAATGTACCATTTTGAAGCATCAAACTCTAAAAAGTACTTTGTTGGCTATATAACTTGATCAATTTCAGCGATTTTAATGCAGTCTTTTCGAATGCCATGAAAACAAATAGTTCCTCGTCGTATTTCAATGTATCGCCCAGGCCTATTAGTGGTCTTTAACCTATATAAGCACAAAAGTGCTCCAATCTCGGGTAAATGCCATGAATGTAAACATTGACATTTGCAATACATGTTTTAACAAGAAAATTTCTGGAAAACAGCATGAAGAGTAAAATATCAATGGTTTTCGGACACCCTGTATGATGACTGTTTCGCTGTTTTTGCTTCAACCTAGGACTATATCTGGAGATTCGTATCTGCAGCATGTCCTAGCACGATCAGATCAGATTAAGATTGATTTAGGGTTAGTGTTCCGATTTAGGCTTGCTAATTAGTGTTAGAATTGTTGATTAGGGTCAGGTTCGCATTAGGAATAGGGTGTTTTATAGGGCTAGGCTCGTGGATAGGGATAGAGATACGGCTAGGTTCGAGGATTAGATATGGGTTTAATAGAGTTATAGATCAAGTTAGGGTTTCGGCTTGAGTTAGGATAGAGTGAGGCCATACATGATGCTGTAGAGGCCCATAGACAACGTGTACACAAAGACTAGGTTTTATTTTACACGCGACTATAGGCCTTGCATGCGCCTTAAAGCTTAAGCAAAATGCCTAGCCTAGGCCTATACTGTATTTACACGTATAGGCCTATGTACGATATTTAGGGCAAGGAAATCACCAACAAAATGTGCATGTGGTTCTTATTAACAAAGTGGCATATCTATATGATCATCAACATTGATTTTTCTTTTTCATTAAGCTTTCTATATATGTATACGCAGGCAAGCGAAGGTTGTTGAATTTAGAAGCCCTGAAATCACAGAAACCAGCCGTAAACCCAATACTAATGCCACAAGTCCCCCCCCTCAACCCGTTACTACCTCAACGGGTTCTAAAAACATACCTTAGTAGTCGAAGAAGATGCACGTTTTCTTGCCAGGGCAAATACAGTTAAATATTGAGAAATGTAAGCAAAAAATAGCTAGAAAAGTCTCCATGACGAATATCAGATCCATAGAATTCAGTGTTTCTATAGGTTAAAGACCACTAATTATGTATTACACGGGTTTCAATGGGAAAATGCCTAATTTCGGGTGGAATTTTCTCATATTCAGAACTCTCACAGTTCAATGCCACTAATATCAGGTGAAACTATATGATTTAGATGCCAAATGATCAAAAATTCAACATAGGTTGACCTGAGACTTTTCTTGTTTTAACGCACTGAACCGTAAACACCTTAAAATGACAGTGCGCCCTCGAAGCAGATAGTTACAATATGATAGGGCGAATGTTTACTAAAAACCGAAACCGTGCGTATGAATTTTGGTACTATTACAACAAAAATGTCATATAATGAGAGAAAATGTACCATTTTGAAGCAAAAAACTCTAAAAAGTACTTTGTTGGCTATATAACTTGATCAATTTCAGCGATTTTAATGCAGTCTTTTCGAATGCCATGAAAACAAATAGTTCCTCGTCGTATTTCAATGTATCGCCCAGGCCTATTAGTGGTCTTTAACCTATATAAGCACAAAAGTGCTCCAATCTCGGGTAAAATGCCATGAATGTAAACATTGACATTTGCAATACATGTTTTAACAAGAAAATTTCTGGAAAACAGCATGAAGAGTAAAATATCAATGGTTTTCGGACACCCTGTATGATGACTGTTTCGCTGTTTTTGCTTCAACCTAGGACTATATCTGGAGATTCGTATCTGCAGCATGTCCTAGCACGATCAGATCAGATTAAGATTGATTTAGGGTTAGTGTTCCGATTTAGGCTTGCTAATTAGTGTTAGAATTGTTGATTAGGGTCAGGTTCGCATTAGGAATAGGGTGTTTTATAGGGCTAGGCTCGTGGATAGGGATAGAGATACGGCTAGGTTCGAGGATTAGATATGGGTTTAATAGAGTTATAGATCAAGTTAGGGTTTCGGCTTGAGTTAGGATAGAGTGAGGCCATACATGATGCTGTAGAGGCCCCTAGACAACGTGTACACAAAGACTAGGTTTTATTTTACACGCGACTATAGGCCTTGCATGCGCCTTAAAGCTTAAGCAAAATGCCTAGCCTAGGCCTATACTGTATTTACACGTATAGGCCTATGTACGATATTTAGGGCAAGGAAATCACCAACAAAATGTGCATGTGGTTCTTATTAACAAAGTGGCATATCTATATGATCATCAACATTGATTTTTCATCATCATTAAGCTTTCTATATATGTATACGCAGGCAAGCGAAGGTTGTTGAATTTAGAAGCCCTGAAATCACAGAAACCAGCCGTAAACCCAATACTAATGCCACAAGTCCCCCCCTCAACCCGTTACTACCTCAACGGGTTCTAAAAACATACCTTAGTAGTCGAAGAAGATGCACGTTTTCTTGCCAGGGCAAATACAGTTAAATATTGAGAAATGTAAGCAAAAAATAGCTAGAAAAGTCTCCATGACGAATATCAGATCCATAGAATTCAGTGTTTCTATAGGTTAAAGACCACTAATTATGTATTACACGGGTTTCAATGGGAAAATGCCTAATTTCGGGTGGAATTTTCTCATATTCAGAACTCTCACAGTTCAATGCCACTAATATCAGGTGAAACTATATGATTTAGATGCCAAATGATCAAAAATTCAACATAGGTTGACCTGAGACTTTTCTTGTTTTAACGCACTGAACCGTAAACACCTTAAAATGACAGTGCGCCCTCGAAGCAGATAGTTACAATATGATAGGGCGAATGTTTACTAAAAACCGAAACCGTGCGTATGAATTTTGGTACTATTACAACAAAAATGTCATATAATGAGAGAAAATGTACCATTTTGAAGCATCAAACTCTAAAAAGTACTTTGTTGGCTATATAACTTGATCAATTTCAGCGATTTTAATGCAGTCTTTTCGAATGCCATGAAAACAAATAGTTCCTCGTCGTATTTCAATGTATCGCCCAGGCCTATTAGTGGTCTTTAACCTATATAAGCACAAAAGTGCTCCAATCTCGGTAAATGCCATGAATGTAAACATTGACATTTGCAATACATGTTTTAACAAGAAAATTTCTGGAAAACAGCATGAAGAGTAAAATATCAATGGTTTTCGGACACCCTGTATGATGACTGTTTCGCTGTTTTTGCTTCAACCTAGGACTATATCTGGAGATTCGTATCTGCAGCATGTCCTAGCACGATCAGATCAGATTAAGATTGATTTAGGGTTAGTGTTCCGATTTAGGCTTGCTAATTAGTGTTAGAATTGTTGATTAGGGTCAGGTTCGCATTAGGAATAGGGTGTTTTATAGGGCTAGGCTCGTGGATAGGGATAGAGATACGGCTAGGTTCGAGGATTAGATATGGGTTTAATAGAGTTATAGATCAAGTTAGGGTTTCGGCTTGAGTTAGGATAGAGTGAGGCCATACATGATGCTGTAGAGGCCCATAGACAACGTGTACACAAAGACTAGGTTTTATTTTACACGCGACTATAGGCCTTGCATGCGCCTTAAAGCTTAAGCAAAATGCCTAGCCTAGGCCTATACTGTATTTACACGTATAGGCCTATGTACGATATTTAGGGCAAGGAAATCACCAACAAAATGTGCATGTGGTTCTTATTAACAAAGTGGCATATCTATATGATCATCAACATTGATTTTCATCATCATTAAGCTTTCTATATATATACGCAGGCAAGCGAAGGTTGTTGAATTTAGAAGCCCTGAAATCACAGAAACCAGCCGTAAACCCAATACTAATGCCACAAGTCCCCCCCCCTCAACCCGTTACTACCTCAACGGGTTCTAAAAACATACCTTAGTAGTCGAAGAAGATGCACGTTTTCTTGCCAGGGCAAATACAGTTAAATATTGAGAAATGTAAGCAAAAAATAGCTAGAAAAGTCTCCATGACGAATATCAGATCCATAGAATTCAGTGTTTCTATAGGTTAAAGACCACTAATTATGTATTACACGGGTTTCAATGGGAAAATGCCTAATTTCGGGTGGAATTTTCTCATATTCAGAACTCTCACAGTTCAATGCCACTAATATCAGGTGAAACTATATGATTTAGATGCCAAATGATCAAAAATTCAACATAGGTTGACCTGAGACTTTTCTTGTTTTAACGCACTGAACCGTAAACACCTTAAAATGACAGTGCGCCCTCGAAGCAGATAGTTACAATATGATAGGGCGAATGTTTACTAAAAACCGAAACCGTGCGTATGAATTTTGGTACTATTACAACAAAAATGTCATATAATGAGAGAAAATGTACCATTTTGAAGCATCAAACTCTAAAAAGTACTTTGTTGGCTATATAACTTGATCAATTTCAGCGATTTTAATGCAGTCTTTTCGAATGCCATGAAAACAAATAGTTCCTCGTCGTATTTCAATGTATCGCCCAGGCCTATTAGTGGTCTTTAACCTATATAAGCACAAAAGTATTATTCCATCATCTTTATTCAAGCAATTTAAACATACAAATTTAAAAGAATAAAGAAACCAACAAACATCCAAGACAACTGGGGCCTTTACTGACCACCAGGCATGGCGTGAACGAAATACAAATTACACAGACACAATTTTAAAACTCCTAAAATTGATACAAAAATATAAATGTCATATAATTTTTTTTTTTTCTTAAAAAGGTTAACCAACAAATTAATGACACTGAGCATCAGGCGACAGATTCGCCACCCTGGTAGGCTATCTGAGGATATTGACATTCCACTCTTTTTCATGTCTTGCCTGAAAGATGGAAAAAGAAGACGTGAGAACCATTTTGGAGATGTCATTCCTCAGATCTTTGTATTTGATGTGCGACTTGGCTACATGCAGGAGGCGGTTAAGACGAGTCTTGTTCGATTTTGTAATTAGACCTCTTGAACCAACCTCGAATGGAATGTAACTGCAATTGTAGCCAGTGTCATTAATGTCGCCTACCAGGAAGCATATCTGTCAACCTTCAGCTTGTGGGACTTATCAATGTTCGTTTCAAAAGGCACGGTGAGTTCTAACAGAATGATTTTTTTCTCCTCCGGAAACGTTAACACAATATCGGGTTTTTGAACTGTGGGTATGACGTCAGGGGGGGAACCGGCCCCCCAGCAGTAAGGTACCCTTCAATGTCCGCCGTGATGAGAACACGTTTATTGAGAAAAAGTTGGCTGTTCTCCAGAGCGGTAATTATGATGCGGATGATGTTGTTATGACGCCAGAGGTACCGATCAAGCATATGGTTGCAGTTATTCAAGATATGAAGAAGGGTACCCTTACATGCACAGAGGGGGCAGTTCCCGTTCAGTCGTTTCCCCCATTTATAGAGATTTGTGAAGGTGGGAAGGCTGTCAATGGCAGCATTGATAGCAAATTTTAGCACGCTCTCCGGAAGACTGTACATAAATAGATTTCCAAGTAAGATTTGTATTACATTCATTTAAAAGTTTAGCTGTATCCCCCTGAGTCACGAGTGGTTCTCCAATCTCGGGTAAAATGCCATGAATGTAAACATTGACATTTGCAATACATGTTTTAACAAGAAAATTTCTGGAAAACAGCATGAAGAGTAAAATATCAATGGTTTTCGGACACCCTGTATGATGACTGTTTCGCTGTTTTTGTGCGTATGAATTTTGGTACTATTACAACAAAAATGTCATATAATGAGAGAAAATGTACCATTTTGAAGCATCAAACTCTAAAAAGTACTTTGTTGGCTATATAACTTGATCAATTTCAGCGATTTTAATGCAGTCTTTTCGAATGCCATGAAAACAAATAGTTCCTCGTCGTATTTCAATGTATCGCCCAGGCCTATTAGTGGTCTTTAACCTATATAAGCACAAAAGTGCTCCAATCTCGGGTAAAATGCCATGAATGTAAACATTGACATTTGCAATACATGTTTTAACAAGAAAATTTCTGGAAAACAGCATGAAGAGTAAAATATCAATGGTTTTCGGACACCCTGTATGATGACTGTTTCGCTGTTTTTGCTTCAACCTAGGACTATATCTGGAGATTCGTATCTGCAGCATGTCCTAGCACGATCAGATCAGATTAAGATTGATTTAGGGTTAGTGTTCCGATTTAGGCTTGCTAATTAGTGTTAGAATTGTTGATTAGGGTCAGGTTCGCATTAGGAATAGGGTGTTTTATAGGGCTAGGCTCGTGGATAGGGATAGAGATACGGCTAGGTTCGAGGATTAGATATGGGTTTAATAGAGTTATAGATCAAGTTAGGGTTTCGGCTTGAGTTAGGATAGAGTGAGGCCATACATGATGCTGTAGAGGCCCATAGACAACGTGTACACAAAGACTAGGTTTTATTTTACACGCGACTATAGGCCTTGCATGCGCCTTAAAGCTTAAGCAAAATGCCTAGCCTAGGCCTATACTGTATTTACACGTATAGGCCTATGTACGATATTTAGGGCAAGGAAATCACCAACAAAATGTGCATGTGGTTCTTATTAACAAAGTGGCATATCTATATGATCATCAACATTGATTTTTCATCATCATTAAGCTTTCTATATATGTATACGCAGGCAAGCGAAGGTTGTTGAATTTAGAAGCCCTGAAATCACAGAAACCAGCCGTAAACCCAATACTAATGCCACAAGTCCCCCCCTCAACCCGTTACTACCTCAACGGGTTCTAAAACATACCTTAGTAGTCGAAGAAGATGCACGTTTTCTTGCCAGGGCAAATACAGTTAAATATTGAGAAATGTAAGCAAAAAATAGCTAGAAAAGTCTCCATGACGAATATCAGATCCATAGAATTCAGTGTTTCTATAGGTTAAAGACCACTAATTATGTATTACACGGGTTTCAATGGGAAAATGCCTAATTTCGGGTGGAATTTTCTCATATTCAGAACTCTCACAGTTCAATGCCACTAATATCAGGTGAAACTATATGATTTAGATGCCAAATGATCAAAAATTCAACATAGGTTGACCTGAGACTTTTCTTGTTTTAACGCACTGAACCGTAAACACCTTAAAATGACAGTGCGCCCTCGAAGCAGATAGTTACAATATGATAGGGCGAATGTTTACTAAAAGCCGAAACCGTGCGTATGAATTTTGGTACTATTACAACAAAAATGTCATATAATGAGAGAAAATGTACCATTTTGAAGCATCAAACTCTAAAAAGTACTTTGTTGGCTATATAACTTGATCAATTTCAGCGATTTTAATGCAGTCTTTTCGAATGCCATGAAAACAAATAGTTCCTCGTCGTATTTCAATGTATCGCCCAGGCCTATTAGTGGTCTTTAACCTATATAAGCACAAAAGTATTATTCCATCATCTTTATTCAAGCAATTTAAACATACAAATTTAAAAGAATAAAGAAACCAACAAACATCCAAGACAACTGGGGCCTTTACTGACCACCAGGCATGGCGTGAACGAAATACAAATTACACAGACACAATTTTTAAAACTCCTAAAATTGATACAAAAAATATAAATGTCATATAATTTTTTTCTTAAAAAAGGTTAACCAACAAATTAATGACACTGAGCATCAGGCGACAGATTCGCCACCCTGGTAGGCTATCTGAGGATATTGACATTCCACTCTTTTTCATGTCTTGCCTGAAAGATGGAAAAAGAAGACGTGAGAGCCATTTTGGAGATGTCATTCCTCAGATCTTTGTATTTGATGTGCGACTTGGCTACATGCAGGAGGCGGTTAAGACGAGTCTTGTTCGATTTTGTAATTAGACCTCTTGAACCAACCTCGAATGGAATGTAACTGCAATTGTAGCCAGTGTCATTAATGTCGCCTACCAGGGAAGCATATCTGTCAACCTTCAGCTTGTGGGACTTATCAATGTTCGTTTCAAAAGGCACGGTGAGTTCTAACAGAATGATTTTTTTTCTCCTCCGGAAACGTTAACACAATATCGGGTTTTTGAACTGTGGGTATGACGTCAGGGGGAACCGTCCCCCCAGCAGTAAGGTACCCTTCAATGTCCGCCGTGATGAGAACACGTTTATTGAGAAAAAGTTGGCTGTTCTCCAGAGCGGTAATTATGATGCGGATGATGTTGTTATGACGCCAGAGGTACCGATCAAGCATATGGTTGCAGTTATTCAAGATATGAAGAAGGGTACCCTTACATGCACAGAGGGGCAGTTCCCGTTCAGTCGTTTCCCCATTTATAGAGATTTGTGAAGGTGGGAAGGCTGTCAATGGCAGCATTGATAGCAAATTTTAGCACGCTCTCCGGAAGACTGTACATAATAGATTTCCAAGTAAGATTTGTATTACATTCATTTAAAAGTTTAGCTGTATCCCCCTGAGTCACGAGTGGTTCTCCAATCTCGGGTAAAATGCCATGAATGTAAACATTGACATTTGCAATACATGTTTTAACAAGAAAATTTCTGGAAAACAGCATGAAGAGTAAAATATCAATGGTTTTCGGACACCCTGTATGATGACTGTTTCGCTGTTTTTGCTTCAACCTAGGACTATATCTGGAGATTCGTATCTGCAGCATGTCCTAGCACGATCAGATCAGATTAAGATTGATTTAGGTTAGTGTTCCGATTTAGGCTTGCTAATTAGTGTTAGAATTGTTGATTAGGGTCAGGTTCGCATTAGGAATAGGGTGTTTTATAGGGCTAGGCTCGTGGATAGGGATAGAGATACGGCTAGGTTCGAGGATTAGATATGGGTTTAATAGAGTTATAGATCAAGTTAGGGTTTCGGCTTGAGTTAGGATAGAGTGAGGCCATACATGATGCTGTAGAGGCCCATAGACAACGTGTACACAAAGACTAGGTTTTATTTTACACGCGACTATAGGCCTTGCATGCGCCTTAAAGCTTAAGCAAAATGCCTAGCCTAGGCCTATACTGTATTTACACGTATAGGCCTATGTACGATATTTAGGGCAAGGAAATCACCAACAAAATGTGCATGTGGTTCTTATTAACAAAGTGGCATATCTATATGATCATCAACATTGCTTTTTCATCATCATTAAGCTTTCTATATATGTATACGCAGGCAAGCGAAGGTTGTTGAATTTAGAAGCCCTGAAATCACAGAAACCAGCCGTAAACCCAATACTAATGCCACAAGTCCCCCCCCCTCAACCCGTTACTACCTCAACGGGTTCTAAAAACATACCTTAGTAGTCGAAGAAGATGCACGTTTTCTTGCCAGGGCAAATACAGTTAAATATTGAGAAATGTAAGCAAAAAATAGCTAGAAAAGTCTCCATGACGAATATCAGATCCATAGAATTCAGTGTTTCTATAGGTTAAAGACCACTAATTATGTATTACACGGGTTTCAATGGGAAAATGCCTAATTTCGGGTGGAATTTTCTCATATTCAGAACTCTCACAGTTCAATGCCACTAATATCAGGTGAAACTATATGATTTAGATGCCAAATGATCAAAAATTCAACATAGGTTGACCTGAGACTTTTCTTGTTTTAACGCACTGAACCGTAAACACCTTAAAATGACAGTGCGCCCTCGAAGCAGATAGTTACAATATGATAGGGCGAATGTTTACTAAAAACCGAAACCGTGCGTATGAATTTTGGTACTATTACAACAAAAATGTCATATAATGAGAGAAAATGTACCATTTTGAAGCATCAAACTCTAAAAAGTACTTTGTTGGCTATATAACTTGATCAATTTCAGCGATTTTAATGCAGTCTTTTCGAATGCCATGAAAACAAATAGTTCCTCGTCGTATTTCAATGTATCGCCCAGGCCTATTAGTGGTCTTTAACCTATATTCTATCGAATTGTGTTTTTATCCTGAATATGTTTTCGGGGATGACTGATGTAGGTATTCATAAGGTACCAATAGAAAAGCGCTTTCAGTGAAAGATAGATTGCTTTACACATATCCATACAATACCGATAGTAAAAATATTGTGAAAAATATAACAAGAGGGATGTCTCCATGTAATATTTGACCTCTTATCAGCGTAGAGCAAAATATATTGAGTTTCTAACAGAACATAAGAATGTGCCAGCAATCGTATTGTATTAGATTGCATTTCAATTTTACTTCTCCTCTCCTCTTTTCTTTCTGTCCCCTGGTTATTGTCTATCATACAAAACGCTCGAGTGGAACAGCCATCTCCATAACGGGATGTTTATTAAAATCTGAGAGGTTTTCCTAACAGATCCCTGTGGCTACTGAAACTCTTCACGATTCTTCTCAACCAGTTTCAATGAAGGTGTTGCCAAATTTAGATTTAATGTTTTTATGTTATTGAAAAGTGAAAACGGCAGCGAGGCAATGTATTGTGGCGTTTTAATCTTAAACTTCTGAATTGTTCATCTTCAAAGCAAACTCTTACTTACTGAATACTTGAAACGGGAACATTTATTTGAATGTTTAGCTAAAGGAATTATTATGGAGGGAACTCAAGCTTGCATTCTAATTATGCTAAAAGCGTTATTTCATTGTGTGAGTGTATATATTCTATCACACTTTTGCTGCTTATTATTGTATTACAAACGATTTTGAAACGGTTGCATTTGTAGTCAATTCAATTAATTCACAACTTTGGTAAGTAACAGAAATGAATGATTGAATAATAAGTTACTATATAAATACTGATCTCAAAACAAAATGATGCTTACATGTTTAATTACCGGCTAGTGTTAAAAAGTCTTATTCATATTAGAGGGCAAGAACCATTATTCCAAATTTTGATACCTTTCAGATATGTAAAAATTCATCGGGTTCAATAGCGTAGTCATAACTTTTTCGGGAGGGGGGAGCTAGAGGGTAAGCAACTTTTAGAGGGGTAGGAAACTTCGATGGAAGTGGTCAATAATAGGTTTAAAAGTATTGTAAATGACTAAAAATCTTAAATATCAGGGCGGCCAGCATCCCACATAGGACAGGGGGGAAGTCTTTTCGGATTATCACCGATCAGTTTATAAACATGTGCATGCCATTTGTAGCACACTTGTAAATAAAATGATGCTATATAATTTACGTAAACTATACTTTTTCCAATTTCTTCAGAATTAGTCGGTTTCTTTGGCGACTTAAAGAAACAATTACATCACACTAACCATCTGACAACCCCTGGTGCAAGCACGACGACATGGCCGCTCGCGCCAATTTTTTTACATTTTCCTCAAGTTGCCTCTCCTACAAGTATGCTCTAGATCCGCCACTTATGTGTCCCCCACTTTTTGGAATGGATTGACGCCTCTGAGTATCGTTGGATAACATCAGAAAACTAGTTCATTCTCTCATCACATTTCACTTCAATCAATCATTCACGGGTACATTTTCAACAGACAAAGACCGTATGACACGTAGGTTCTTTTCGCAATATAATAGTATATATGGCGATGTGCAGTGATATTTCAATTATCATTTTGTCCTGCTACATTAGTGAAATCGCCCTTTTTAGCAGCCTTACACCTTAAATGATTGGTTCCATTTCTTCTATGCCCTACAAGGGGTCAAAGGCATAATGGGGGCCAAATATCATGTTGTGATATATCTCAAATTGTTTATCTCATTGATAGGAATAAAAAAAAGTCAATGTCATATTGTACTATCGTGCTTAGTTCAGGAGTTATAGAGTAGGTCAAATGTCAAATATCTCATGTAGAGGTCAAATGTTCAAAATGCACCGATTCAATCGTAAATTGTCTCAAATTACTCCTCTCGGCAAACAAAAATAGGAAAATAACTATTGTACTTTGGCTACATTAACTCTGGAGGTGGGGACATGACAATACAAATTGCACCAGAATTAAGTATATATTTGCGATTTCATATGTTTTGGGGAGTAATTTTATTTCAGTTTCGATGAAATTGGGCCATTCGTAAAATTGGGACCTCTCTGTGTATGAAATTTTTGATGTATGACCTATTCGACGATAACCCTTGAACAAAGCACCGTAGAACAATTATGACTATTGACTTTTTTATTTATTCCTACCGATAAGAGGAACAAGAGATAGATGATTAACAGGTCCATTTTTGAGTTTCGATCCCATTATGATCTCCGACCCGTTATGGGAAGCATCGACACTGATAGAGGGTATCATAGAAAAATTTCATTATTCGATGGCAACACTTGTTGGTTCCACTACTGTAGCAAATTAACACCCCGAACACACAACCCATGTACTATAAGCATTATTGTAAAGCAAGCAAATTAAAACTCGCCATAATTACTTGTACCATTTTGAATGCACACGTTGTTTATGAAGCAGATGAGTTCAGCTCTATGCAGCAGATGATTTAAGTTCAACAATTAAAAACTGGAAATATAAGTGACAATTGTTTTGGCCTGTATTTGGAGTATATTACTACAACGTTTCCATAAGGTGATTACCTGCTACGGAGTTGATCGGTTTCAATCACATGCGATTACCCGTGCAATCGATGCAAGTTTTCAGGTGTTGAAGAAAAAAATATTCAAAAAAGAAAACCCAGGTGTTGGTATTTTGGGCATTTTCTTCATCATGTTGTAATCTACGTTAAGCCTAGGGGATAATAGAATACTGCAATTTGATGAATCCCTGTGTCTCATGTAATTATGGTATAGTACTGCATTCTCTCTAAGATGACAACCAATAAGTTTTAATATGTGAGGGTGATCTTAATTTATTAATAATGCCAAACTTGTAAGACTTTAGCAACAATAATTTGTAAGATTCAACTTTGTACAAAGATTCAAATTTATACTCGCCATATTACTCATTTGAGTGTGTAGTGCTTTTCACGTAAATTGACATTCATGTTTGACCTCCTTTGGATAAGGAACACACTCGCCCCACTACATAATAATAAGGTGAACATCCTCATAAGATAACATAATTATTCTTTTATACTCTTGATCCTCACAGCCCCTCAAGCATACTACATGTACTACATTGCTCCACATTCACCTTGGCTAGCCACTCAGCTAGTCGCCCATTCTAATTATCGTGTTATTTGGTTGGAGGGGTGCTTCACCTCACGTCTAAACCTCCTCCAAGCGTGTTTCGAGAGAGATAAAAACTCATCTATTCATGAAATCATTTAAGAATAAATTTTAGAATAAATACTAAGAGTTAGTATGTGTAAAGAAAATGTTCACAATTGCAAGTAAAGTTGATCTTTAAAATGTTTTGGATTATGCGCAATAAAAATAAAAATACCATCTAGATATTTACGATATGAATCGAGGTTTCTCCAAGTGATAATTATATCCATTATCCTGTGCATGCAAAAATAACATGACAGAGAAAATATAAACACACTTTGCTGATTCACAGAGAGGGTTGAGTGGTCTCTTTGGATACCCACAAGCTATGACAGATTTAGCCATCTACGCGAGAGCATATATGCAATCACTAAATTAAACATTTAAAGGATTTCAGAAACATAGGATAAGAATTGCACACTTTTTACGGCCATATTTGAGATCGGCATTAAAACGTGTCGAAATGATGTCAAACACGCCTGAAATTGGTTCAGTGGTTCTTACATACATACATACATATTGAACATTTATAAAGCGCTGCTACATTAAGAGCGTAGCGCTACACACAATATTGAAGGTGGCAAAAGGCCAAAATATAAACACAAGCAAAATATATACAGAGCAACAGAACAATTAGGAAGATTTATACAAATGTGTCTTTAAAGCCTTCTTAAAAACAGCAAGTGATGCAGATTGGGGATTTGCCATTTAGTCTAATGCCATTTGGTCTAATATCCATTTCGTCTACATCCATTTCGTCTAAACCCATTTGGTCTATATCCACTACGTCCAATAATCATTTGGTCCTTTAACCATTTGGTCCGATAACCATTTGGTCCGATAGCCATTTAGTCTAATAAGCAATAAGTCTAAAACCATTTAGTCTAACAACCATTTAGTCTAATACCCATTTGGTACTATAACCAATAGGTCTAATAACCATTTGGTCTAATACTCATTTGGTCTACAAACCATTTAGCCTTACAAGCATTTATTTTATTAATAAATAGACGAAATGGTATTAGACTAACTGGTTATTAGACCATACGAGTATTAGACCTAACGGTTATTAGACCAAATGGGTATTAGACCAAATGGTTATTAAAAATATATTAGACCAAATGGTTATTAGACTATATGGTTAGTAGACATACCGGTTATTAGACCAAACAATAATAGACTAAATGGACATTAGACTATATGATTATTAGACTACGCAGCAATTAGACTTTCTGGTAATAGACCAATTGAATATAGACTAAACGGGAATTGGACAAAATGGTATTAGACCAAATGGCAATAGACCTGCAGATTCACGGATATTGATCGGTATACGATTCCACATTCTGGGAGCATTATAGTAGAAGGCCCCGTGCTCAGCAGACTTCAGCAATTTAGATGTATTGTGCTCTGTCAGTCGTGTGGTGTCAGATGCTGAGCGCAGTCCAGCTCTACCAGGTTGATTGAGAGTGATACAAGAGGAGATGTAATTGGGAGCCATATGATTCAGGCATTTGTAAACAAATAAAAGTACTTTAAACACAATTCTTTTTTCCACAGGCAACCAATGCAGTTCTTCCAAACATGGAGTTGCATGATCTTGTTTACGGACTTGACATATCATCTTCGCAGCCCAGTTCTGGATGCGTTGAATACGCTGAATGTCAGTTTTGTTTGACCCTAGGAGCAGTCCATTGCCATAGTCTATTTTAGACAAGATGAGGGCACGGATGACAAGATGGCAAGTATCACGATCAAGACACCTACGGATCCTAGAAAGGTTTCGAAGATGATATGTCAAGCTACAGCAAAGGTTTGTAATATGAGCAGAAAATTACATGGAAGAATCAAATATAATACCTAAATTGCGGATGTTATCAGATGGATTGATTAACATATCACCAACACACAATGACACAGGACCCACAATATGTTTCAGGTGGGACGGAGTGGCTACAAAGAACTCTGTCTTGCTGTCATTGAGTTTAAGCATATTCCTCCTCATCCATTTTCTGAGAGCATCAACACAGCAAGACAGGTTATGCAGAGCAACCACAATGGAAGAAGGGTCCTTGGGGTTAAAATTTGTGTACAATTGTATGTCATCTGCATACATGTGAAAATTCAAATCGAAAGATCTAACTATACGACCAAGTGGCAGAACATACAAAGTAAAGCCAAGTGGTCCTAAAATAGACCCTTGTGGTAAACCAAACTCTAAAGAGGTTCTTGAGAAAGGTAAAGCTATTTTTATAAGTTTGATATGTTTGTATTACACACCACCTGGTGCAAGGATTTAAAAACATGAAATTGTGCATGAATGGTGCATCCAGTTAAAGCACTGACCTTCTGAACAGAGAGCGGTCTTTATGTTTTGGTGGAACTGGCATGTTTGTAATTTACCATTTCACTTTAATTTGAAACTTCCATTATAGATCCTTACCTCGAACCAATAACCTTCTGATCACTAACACTCGGTTATAACTCTACAGAGTGTCCCAGAAAAAATACCGAGTGAATAAAATTGAACGTAAGTCGAGAAGTAGAAATTAGAATCAAAAATTTTAAAATGTATCGCATAGCCTATTTTATTGTACCTCACGGTTTGACTGGAAGAATTTAACGATTACATAATGCGCGCATCAAAGCAGTTCGTTCCAAGTTTGATCACAGGCGCGTTTTTCATACTCGCTCACCGCTTCCTAAAGTTTATGTATCTCAATAAATTTAGTCAACATTATCTATTCTATATTCCGACGGTGGTATGTTATTCATGCTTTCACTGAAGATGAATAACAGTTTGTCCGAGAAAACTCTGATGTCTGCAATTGGAAGCTATGCTATATTTTAACTTTCCAAAGAACATTTAAGCCACAAATGACAATGATCAAGTACTTACAGTTTACGTGTGACTTTTGATACCATGCAACATTAATGTTGAAGTTTAAAAAAATGTAAACTTTGCATTACAATTTCTACACGCTGATGTTTAGAATTTTGGATTCTGATGTCTGTTTCTCGACTTACGTCCAAATTCATTCGCTCGGTAATTTTTTTCTGGGACACCCTGTATAATATAATATCGCTCAGTCACCATTATCGCCTTGGCATTTGTGAAGTGAATCTAAATAATAATAATAATAAACCCAACAACAATACCTTGGACGGAACTTCAATATGATAAAAAAAATATATGGCGCTAATAATGCAAGGATTGGTTCGTGACTATTTATCTCACCATGTTCTCTTATTTCATAATTGTTTGGCCGGAAGTTTGATGATCTTGATTTTGTGTGTCAGTCGGTTCTTTGTCATTTTGATATGTTGTTAATAAAGAAGTGCTGTGATTAGCAGTAAGTTCCTTGTCCAGAGGAATTTCACCGCCAGGGTCTCAAACCTGCAACCTCTCGCACCATAGCCGAACACCTTATCGATTGAGCTAACTTGACTGATAAGTTATGATGATAGCTGATGATGATGGTGAAAAATGATGACGATGATAATTCTAGTAATATCATCATAACAACAGACTAAGGTGTAGATTATGCGTTAATGACTTTTCTGGGAACTAGCAGGCTTTTATCTTCTTAATAACTAAGCAAAGAGTTGATCAATCTCCATTTCCTAAATTGCATAGAAATAAACACACGTTTTGACCAGTGTTCCTAAAATAAGAAAGCATATACACGACCCACATATCAATTTAAATAAGTAATATCCTGATATATCAAGGTTTTTTAATAGGTCTAGTCATAGCTCATCATGAGTGGTTCCATTTGTACCATATTTTCATTACAAGTAGACATTTTGTCCTCAACCTCTCCTGCAATTTATAGATATCGTAATATTGTGCGTATCTTAACTCATAACACTGATTAAATGTTCTTGCCTACGGCTGGTGTATATACATAAGGATTCATTTTTATAATAATTTTCATCTCTCTATTTACACGGTCAAGAAAAACGAATTGAAAATGATTTTATTATAACTTTGACGAAATAGATATGTTGAGAAACTTAATGCATCTTAACGAATTATGCTTCAAGGTATAAAACATGATATTTGAAAAACCACAGAGGTATATACTTGTCGCAGTGTTTAACCAAGTAGCTCATTACATCACAAATTAATTAAGTTCTCACTCTTTATACCTAATTATTCTACTCTCTACCTTTGTCATCATAATACCAATCACTTGAAAAAATATTACTTGTTGGTTAAGTAAATAATGCGGTATCTATTAATAGAATCTAATCATCTGTCGAACACATTTATACAGATTATCTTTAGTTATACAGATTATTCCCTTTATTGTATATATAACAGCTTATTTTCACAAGTGCTTATATTATTTTATCCTAATTCCACTAAAAATTAGAATTAAAAACACAGCCCACACATTTCACGTTTGTTTTAGAATGATAATTATATGCTTATCAAGCTTTATTCATGCTCGAATACGATGCTTAAAACATTCCGTTGAACCTCAAAGCAATTGTCAAATTCAATTGAAAATACTTAATTTCCTTCGAAATCCACACTTCACCAAATGTTATCGGGGATGGTTGATATCTTTACTGAAGCAGAGTGTACAGAAACAATGACAATATTTAACACTGACAAATCTATCTGCTTTCCGGTTATTGCGTGATCCAAGAAACGTTTCATTCAAATATAAAACTGTCTCTGTTTTTTACGAACACATACTGCATTGGTTAACTTTGCTATTATTTCCCCAAACCTTCTGATAAACAAACGTCATATCTATACACATTTGGATTATTTTATTAATCTTGGTTTTGAAATGGTTTTGAAAATTATCTCTTGTTTGGGCCTCTGGAAATGCTTAAGCAGCTAAGTATTCCCTTGTTTGGTTCTCTGCAAAGGCGTAAAAGACTACGCATGAAGTAAATCGTTAATGTTCGCACTAAAAGCCGAAACTACCTATTCAATAGCTGCTATTTCAATACCTTAAGGAAAACGCTAATAATAACCTAGAAACCATGATTGCTGTCCTGGCTGTATTGTATGTCGATTTCTTTTTCTCTCCAAGCACCTCTGGCCAGACAGATGTTCCCATTTGGTATAAATACGACTGAAGTTATCAAGTCAACGTTTGTATTGAAAATAGTTATTGCCCTGTTAAAAATTGCCTGACCGATTAAATTGTTTCTGTAACGATCGAATATGTTTCATAGCTATTTCAACAACATAAAAAAGGTCATTTCAAGATTCTAGTCTATTCTACGCGGCATATATGAGGCCTGCAAATGTCACAGCATGTCATGCTCTTACGATAAAGCCAAATGGACGGTCGGGGGAAATAGAATGTTAAACACTTGTAATATTGTTTAAGTTAGATGAGCAGTTTATGTATCATTGAGAGTGGGGATTAGTGTAGACTTCTCCGTAGTCCACTTGCCAATTGTGCACTACTCTGCAGAGTAGTGCACAATTGCTATTACATTAAGATTAAAACTCTGATTTAATTAATGAGTGCACAATTGATAGATTTTCACAACTGATCTTTTCAGTCACCGTACGCCCTCTGTTTGTTAGCTTCCCAAGTGGACTACTGACTTTGCCTTGAGAGTTAGGCCAATTTCTGGCCTAACTAAAATTAGGTGATGATGTAATGCATCTTTAAAAATGAATCTGGCTTGTGATTGGTCGCCCAGATCTCGTTATTGTTTAAATCCTCCCGACGCGTACTGGTACCATTATAACTATACATGGTACACAACTATCTAGGGAATGCGGCGCTTTTGTGCTGGTGGATGAACGTATGCATCTAGCGCGTATTGTACCACCATGCTTAGTCTTGTGGTTAGATTTTATTGATAAACAAGTATGATTGACAGTGTGTGAGTCCTGGGTAAAGTTCTGCTTAAAAGTGAAAGTCCATAGTCGGTTTTCGGATAATAAACTGGCAGATTCTAAAATTAGAATTGTTCAGTATTGAAGTGTCATTATAATTATGCCATTATGATATGTTGCATTCAATAATATAAGCCTACGTAGGGCCTATACTTTACTTTTACTGTCACAAATATAATTATATAGCCTAAACTTTTTCATAACCATTTTATACTAGTATTTTTTGATGTAGGCCTACTAAATATCAGTATAATTTCGAGTTCAACTGAATGCGTTCATCATGATTAATAACATTTTTATTTATCAAAAATCGACTATGGCATAGTCTAGGATTAGTGTAGTCAATTTTAGTGTATCAACACATTCAAAGCTTCATTTATGGATGTATCAGTTCTGAGAAACATTTTTTTTATACAGTGTGGGCCAAAAACAACTTTACCCAATTTCAGAGGGTAGTTGCTCGAATTGCAGAAGAGCTATTCATGATATTGTTACATATTCTAAATGTATATCTTTCTAAAAGTATGTGATGAAGAAATGAAAGCAAAAGGAGCTAAATTAACAAAATGGTGCTACTTTTACGTCCGAGGGTCAAAAATCACTTTGTCCACACGTAATTCAATGGGATTTGTCCAATTGCTAAAAGTATAAGGCATACATATGCGTTAGGCATACATGTAATTAGTAAACACGTTTGGCTTGTCTTTGAAAAGTGATGATTGTTTTACATGCATGAAAGAAATGTAATCGATTTTAATCCCCATTTACTTGTAATGTACTAGAACTTCACTCCTGTCATTCACCAAGAATTAGCATAATAATTATACAATTACAACGGTTTCATCTGACGCAATTTTTAAATTTTAAATAGGTCTTCGTGCATTTTGTCAGTGACTGCGTGGCTTATTTCTAAATAGGTTTGCAAGGTGTCAAGATAAGGCAATTCACAACACAAGAGAGAACTTTTATGGTAGATGTATACTTAAGAACAGAATGCTTTTTGGAAGTGCAGCATCAATTTCGGATTCGTTTCCCGAACGTAAGTGTCCCGCCGAAACCTACCATAACTCTACATACGAACAACTTTCATAACCTCGGAAGTGTGATGAATAGATGCAAAGCACGGAGCGGACGTCCAAGAACTGGGCGTTCAGCTGCAGGTATTGCAGCGGTACAAAGGGAACTTGCAGCTAACCTCACTACCCCAGAGTCAGTTGTCTCGTCGACGCAACAATTTGCCGAACATACCACAAACGCAATAAGTGCAATAACTTTCTTGTAGATAACATTTGACAAAAAATGACAAAATGAGGTCTGAGGTTACAATTGCTTTGCGCATATTTGATATGTTTGAAGAAAATTGTTTTTATATCTTTGCAGCAAGAAAGCTGCATATCATGACGAAATATCGTAGCTTGATACTTAAATTGTTATGTTTGATTTATTTCATTGTGTTATATAAAATTGCTGAACAAATTTGTGCATACTGTATACCGAGTGGTTCTCATTCTCTATCGAACTCGCTAATATTTCAAATGATACGACGCGATAGCTAGTAGGTCTTCGCGTGGACAAAGTTAATTTTGACCCTTTCATTTAAAACTAGCGTCACGTTTTTAATTTATTACATTTTTGGATAGTTTTTTCACCAAATACTCTTAAGAATATGTTCTTTACGAACATGTGAAAACAATTTGAAGCAGACTTTTCAATTTTGAGATATGAACCTTTTAAATTGGGTAAAGTTGTTTTTGGCCCACACTGTATTTATTATGGAAAGACAAATAATTTAAGACCATTTTCAACAAAATCGGACTAATTTACTTTTCACCGTTCACCGATCGAGTGATGCTGACAAATTTCGTGATCATTGAATCACTGACGTATAGACTGTGTGTATATAGCTATTCGTCTATAGTTAACTTATACGTCTTATTATACGTCCTTACGATCGGCGAGCTAATAACCGCATTTACGCATTTTCTTTGTTTTACCTCATTTGTTTGGCTCGAAGAAAGGGAACATAATGTGATCAGTAAAAACTAACATTTTGGGGAAAACAAATAAGAATCTATTCTTGATAGAAATCCCATATTATTGCTCTGTATTACACATATTACAAAACCAATTAAAATACATAGTTCTGGTACCCCGATAGTTGTGGTTTTGGAAGTGCTAGTAGTAAGTATAATATAAAGTGTTTCAAATGTTGACGTTATATTGGTGAATAATAAAATAAGTTGTTCTTGACAGCTTTAAATATGGACAATTATAATGATTACAGGTGGTGATTCGAACCAAAGATCATTACTTTGATAGTAAATAAAGGAAATCAGAAGCATACACACCCACACACCCTACCACTACTCAACAAACACCCACAAACACCAGGCCTAAATGTTTGTTCGGCTTATACAAGGCGAAAGATATTCGGTTTTTGTTACTGCGCGCGTCAATAAAGTCCCAACTCACGCTCGCGTAAATGCACATACGCGTGCGACAGTCACGTATCACGTAATGTACAACTAGCGTACAGCCCACTCCTGACTCCACATCGTAGCGCGATGCGATGCTGCGATGCTATAGAAATTGTAATCTGAGCCAGGTTTTTACGAGCTCAGTGGTGAAATTTCTCATCGCGCGGTGGAAATTTCGGTCCGCGATGGAGTTGGAAAATGTTCAACATTTTCGAATCGCGCTGCGATATCGCAGCCGTGCACGCTGTGATTGGCTGCTGGAAAATCAAGGTCGGTAGAATGACCTTAAAAGGATATGCAGACCCCACATACTTTCAAACATCGCAATATAATTAAAATTTTAATTTCATCGCGCGATGCTGCGATGTTTGGAAAGCATCGCGGCATCGCATCGCGCTGCAAAGTGGAGTCAGGATCGAGCTTAAGCATGCGCCCAACTGCGTGCACGCTATTCTATGTCAATACACATAGAGCCGAACAAACTTTAAAAGTACATCATCAATCTTATGATATGCTTTTACAATAAGTTGGTACGGTCAGATTATTGTCCATTAAAGATATACGTTAGCAGTATTTACTCATTCTTATATGTCTATATTTGTACATGTTGATAATACAAAGCTCGAATCATGTAACTGACCTCGTTTTGACTTACTTTAAGTCTATTCAGAATTACGACGATGTCTTGGGCCCGAGGGAAATAAAGGGTCATCCCGATTCCATCTTAGATTAATTTGATTCTTCTTAAACTGATTAGTATACAGCTCATTTGCGTTAAATGAAATTCTTCCTCTTGTATGCTTCTTGTATGTGCCTTTACATTAACGTTGCTACTGGATAGGGAAATAAAAGTATTCTGAAATTTTTGAAGTTGAAGACATGCACCTATCGAAGGCGTGGTAGACGGATTGTAGTGGGCGGAATTATATATTAGACAATATCCCTTTGCGTTCTTAGCATTATGCGTACACCTGAATTGATTAACCCTAGCGTGACATTTGTGTTACAATAGCTTTGCTTAATACACAATTGGTGTAAGCTTAAGGGATCCAAAATGAGCGTTTATTGCGTTTCGACAGTATTTTTTGTGGGACATGAGAGCACCTCAGACCTATCGAGTTGCATTCTGAATACGAAGCATGTCTTTCTGATATCAAATAATTTTCATTTTTTTAAATCACAATATAATACAAATTTTATGACAAATTATAAAATTTGATATTTTCAAATTTTTGATATATAACAGTCCTCGAAGTAAATTATATAAATCTAATGATATATTCTTAAAGTGTATGTAGCAGGAGGAAAAGCCGAAAGGTCAAAATTTTCAATTGATCGTCGGCTTTTCATCCCACCTACATACACTTTAAGTATAAATCATCAGATTTATAAAGTTTACTTCAAGTACTGTTAAATATCAAAAATATCAATTTTAATGATTTGCCATAAAATGTGTATTAAATTGCGAATTTCAAAAATCAAAATTATTTGATAACAGAATGACATTCTTCATATTCAGAATGCAATTCGATATGTCTGATGTGCTCTAATGTCCCAAAATAAATACTGTCCAAACGTTCATACCCCAGCTCTTAAGATTAACATTTAAATATCAGTGGCAGTTTGCCATTGAAATATATAGTATGTGTCATGAAAACACAATGAGAGTGTTTTTACAAAATTTCACCAAAACATGCTACTTTTGTAATTTTTACTACATTTAAAGTAGACTATGCCATAGTCGAATTATGATAAATACAAATATGTTATTATTAATCATGATTAACGCATTCCGTCATTGAACCCAAAATTATACTGATGTTTATTAAAATTAAAGTGTTCGATAGTTTATATAATTAGTGACAATAAAAGTTATTGAATGCAACATATCTTGCATAATTATAATGGCTCAATTCAATACTGAACAATTCTGATTTTTGAATCTACCAGTTTATTGATCGCGAAAGCCCGAGTAAAAAATCCCCCACTTGGGAAGCTAACAAACAGAGGGAGTACGGTGATTGAAAATATCAGATGTGAAAATCTAACAATTGCACACAATTAATACAAATCAGCGTTTTATGCTTAAATGTGTAATAGCCAGAGTATGCAAAATGGGCAAGTGGTCTACGGAGAAGTGTAAATTTAAAGGTATGAAAGCGAAAAATAAGATAGACAAAGATACAATTGAACTAGATATGTGAAACCATGTAAAGACACAAAGCCTGCAATATTATTACAATGTAGTTTTCTCACTTCTCGTTTACCGCGGCATAATAGATTCATAAACTCCTGCTGGTCCTGCAAATATACCAACACTCACAGACACACCCCATGCGCACCCCATACACACCCCCACCCATACATATACTCCCAATTCATAGATTCAAAAATAGAACACTCATTTTTGGGAATTAAAAAATTAATATCTTGTCTTGCAAAATGAAACATAGCTAAATAGTTTAAACTGGATTAATCCTAATCCTTTAGTTAATTTTAACAAAGTTGAATAATTTTGTAATTTGAGGGGGAATGGGCCAAAAACATGCAATCTTGTATGTATTTTTACAATTGCAGTCACACAATTTTAAGACTTGAGTATAGGCTAAGAGTCAACTCAAAATTTTAATATTTTATGTTATTTTTGATACTTGGTTATGAAAACGATTAGAAAATGTGAAGTCTACAAATTAGAATGCATAAATTAAAATTAGTCCCTGTAGAAGTCTTTGTGCTGGATTGTCACAGCAAGAGAAAAACACCATAAAAATGCATGATTTTGGCCCTTATTTAAAAATTTAACAAATATTACAATTTCATTGCCATTTAGAGCAAACGAAACACTTAGGACTTACCCATATTTCATTTGACAAAAACAATAGTATATTTTTAATCCAAACAAATTAGTGGGGTATTTTTCTGGAATAAGGAGTACACACAGCACCCCCCCCCCCCCATACACAAACTAAATATCAGTATTTTTTTGGTAATTGGGGCGCTATATACTACTAATGAAAATTTGAATAATTCAGAACATGATCATGTGCATATTAAAGATTGAAGACAGGCTCGTACAAAGTGCGTGATGGTATTTGTAGGAACCACGTGTGATTTTTAGATCTAGATTATATTACTATAAATTTACTAGAGTCTGGCTTCTACCACAAACATCACTTCAATATATGTGACCGTACAGCAAGGGAGGAATTTACGGCTCATTCGCCGTGTACGGTCACATATATGCTTCTAAATACGTCGACATGGGTAACTCTAGAGGTCGTTTCGGACCTAATGGACAGTTATCACAGCGATGCGCATTACACTTCGCACTTAACCAGGTAATCGATTTGGATATAGGCAGTCTGGACAAATCTGGATCGGAAAGTTCGTCTAGATAGCCATGTAATCAACCTATGACTCGGCTTACTAAATTGTCCTGCCTATAGGCATTCGGCAGCACCATGTAACAAATCCTTCTCATTATTGGTAGCTATTAGCTATAGATTTGAAAATTGGCATTGAAAGTAGAGTATTAGTATAGAATCTGTAGTATTAGTATAGACCCAGCTGTAAAGCGATGTTTACTGTTCCATTCAAATGCAATTCAAACATTTGTAGTGTCGTCAACATTTTGCAGACGATATTTCACAATCAATTGCAATGTCAGATTTAAAATTTAGCGGCTGAAAATATTCTGAAGAGATTATCGACTGCTCAGTGCCAGAAGTGGGTAAGTGTAATAGCTGCCCTGTAAACATTTGACAATTTACACACAGTATATTGTACTCATCTACACTTGGCAGCTACACGTCGCAGCTATTGTACTTACCTACTTCTGGGACTGAGCAGTAGTTATGTCTGTACAACAGGATGTACAATATTGTTGTTTACCTAAAAACATGGTTCTTGAAAATGCACTTGTCATTCTGAAAAATTTAGCTCACTCTTAAACGGTAAACCAATTTCCACGTCCAAACATTGCGCATTTTTAGAGGCAGTGTATACATGTTTCATGGAACGCCCCGTAGCTAATTTGACGTACAGAGAAATGACAGATATTACAAATTCTTTGATGGATGCAGATCAATAGCTGGATATATTGCGTGGGGATAACAGAGCGCTAAAAAGACTGTTATAAGCATGTAGGTAACAAAGGAAGTATTTTATCCGCCAGGTTTATCGTTTTCAGAAAATAGTCGACCGCCACCCAACAAAAGTACTGTTGTGTAGGTGTACGTTGAAGAATCTAAACATGTTTCAATGGCTGTTTGCCTATAGAATGTTCAGGTTGTTTGTGCATGTGATGAAATGAGAAGTTTGTAACATGAAAAGGACAGAACAATATTACACATTATTAAAGACATAAAAAGATGTAAATAGCATTCTATTTTCAAGAGACGAGACATTTTCAGAATTCGTATAACAAGTATAAACAAATTACAGTGTTCAAACATGTTTTAAGATGAACTTAAAGGATTGACTCCTTTTCTCCTTTGGAATGTTTACCAGACAAGATTGTTAATTAAGTTGACCGATGCATTAATACGGCAAACTTGTGTATTTTATCTGTAAATAGAACTTTCTTGAGGTCATTGTATCATTGTAGTAATTTGCAATATTTACCAGAACAAAATAATTGTCATTACCCGCTGACCTCGTATTTCTTCGATTAGCTAAAATAGACAAAAGCGTACATTAAGAATAGATTTTAGTGTAAGTCAGGCAAAGTCAGATTTTGTGAAATTATTAGATAACTTCAAATTATTGTGCTTCTCGGCAACGGCACAGAGACAAGGGTATTATTTTAAGACCCGCTTTGGAGGCTCATAGCAGTATAAAGGGACACCATACGCAAGACACTTGAAGACGATCTCTATTTCAGGAAATTAAAATGAGCTCAAGTCAATAGTCTGAGCGCACCTGTGATATATGATATACTGGTATATACACAGCTCCAGTATACAGTAGTACTAGTAGTAACTCCAACAAATGAATCAATTCATTGAATTGAAATTGCAAGGAATAAAATCGGTATCGTATCAGCCAATATAGCATCGCCTAACTTTGAAGAAAGATGAAAAAATAGCAAATTTAACCGTATCCAAGTTGATTATCACGATTATCGGATATTGCGCATTTTCAGAGGCAGTGTATGCAGGTTTCATGGAACTCCCCGTAGCTAATTTGACGTACAGAGAAATGACAGATATTTCAAATTATTTGATGGATGCAGAGCTGGTTATATTGCATGGGGATAACAGAGCGGTAAAACGACTGTTATAAGCATGTAGGTAACAAAGGAAGTATTTTATCCGCCAGGTTTATCGTTTTCAGAAAATAGTCGACCGCCACCCAACAAAAGTACTGTTGTGTAGGTGTACGTTGAAGAATCTAAACACGTTTCAATGGCTGTTTGCCTATAGAATGTTCAGGTTGTTTGTGCATGTGATGAAATGAGAAGTTTGTAACATGAAAAGGACAGAACAATATTACACATTATTAAAGACATAAAAAGATGTAAATAGCATTCGATTTTCAAGAGACGAGAAATTTTCAGAATTCGTATAACAAGTATAAACAGATTACAGTGTTCAAACATGTTTTAAGATGAACTTAAAGGATTGACTCCTTTTCTCCTTTGGAATGTTTACCAGACAAGATTGTTAATTAAGTTGAGCGATGCATTAATACGGCAAACTTGTGTATTTTATCTGTAAATAGAACTTTCTTGAGGTCATTGTATCATTGTAGTAATTGGCAATATTTATGAGAACAAAATAATTGTCATTACCCGCTGACCTCGTATTTCTTCGATTAGCTAAAATAGACAAAAGCGTACATTAAGAATAGATTTAGTGTAAGTCAGGCAAAGTCAGATTTTGTGAAATTATTAGATAACTTCAAATTATTGTGCTTCTCAGCAACGGCACAGAGACAAGGGTATTATTTCAAGACCCGCTTTGGAGGCTCATAGCAGTATAAAGGGACACCATACGCAAGACACTTGAAGACGATCTCTATTTCAGGAAATTAAAATGAGCTCAAGTCAATAGTCTGAGCGCACCTGTGATATATGATATACTGGTATATACACAGCTCCAGTATAGTACTGGTAGTAACTCCAACAAATGAATCAATTCATTGAATTGAAATTGCAAGGAATAAAATCGGTATCGTATCAGCCAATACCGTAAAACCCCGTCTACAAGGATATACCTAAGAAACGCCCTCAATAAAATTGGTTGCTTGTTGTATTTGGAGTTTGAGCAAATATATACTGGCACTGGGTGGCTATGCATTCCATCTAAGTATGTTGTAACACCAATCAATTGTATTGACATAATAACGACTGTTTCGTATATCAGGATCGTATAGCTCAATTGATAGAGCGTCAGACTTTGGAACTGAAGACATGCTGAAGAGAGCATGGTCCGGGCACCGGTTCCGTTTTTTCATTCTCGTTTAATTTTAACTTTTGACATGTTCTTTTTTATCTTTCTTCAAATCTACCTTTCTACTTTTAATTTTAGGTGCGTTTTTTTTATTTTTTTTTTTTATTTTTTTTATAGTTTTTTTTAGTAATTTTGTGGTTTTATAGAAACTAGTAAAAGTATTTATTCTAAATAATAGCGAAACCCACGGTTAGACAGATGTGTTGTAACTACTTGTCTGTCCACGTCTTTGCAATAAAAACCTATGTTGCACCTTTGTGCCATCCCAATTCTTGAGGTAGGGTGCGTTTTTGGCTTAAGCACGATTTTGTTTCTACTTGAAATGAAATCAAAATAAATATTGTTCTGTTGTCACAATTGCAGTTTTTTCAATAAAAAAAAATAGATGAGGAATAATAATTATTCCATATTTGAATCTATTGTCCCATCAAGAATAGAGTGTCTTCAAAAACTTCAATCAATTCATCTGACAAAGGAAACTATTCTGGTCATTCAATTTTGTTTCGCTTGCACCTGTTATATCACAGGCGTTGGTAGAGAAGGCACACTTCTCTTGTTTTCACCGAAGTAGTGATGTAAACACTAACATGATTAATTACCATAGCTAGCAATGGACATACACTATTTTTTGTTCCACTTGAACCCATACTATAGGCTATTCGCTGTCGATGTGACGTAATTAATCGGATTAACTACCATAGCAATTGATGAATACAATTTCGAATATATAGCCCTGCACTTCATCGTTCACGTGGCACCTATGCATTACACCATAGTTGTCAAAGAAATGCTAATCACTCGCCATGTAAGATTAGTATTTATGAAAAGAGTGGTATTCAATCTATGTTTGGTGACATACGCGGGTGATTAGTGCAATCTGCTTGATGGTAGTTATTGCGATTATTACGTCACTTCGACAGCGAATTGTAGTATAGACGAATCCAACAAGCCAAGTGATGGTCAGAATTTATTCGGCCATTATACGCTGGTGAAGTTGCGTAATTAATCGGATTAATTACCATAGCAATAGGTGAAAACAATTTTGAACATAACGCGCTGCGCTACAAGCAGGTTACACTCATCACCTGTACTGTGTATGTCTGCAATCATAGATTGAATACAATACTGGTCTTTTCAAAGATCTTACAGGTGCAGCATGATATGGTTCAATGAAGAGGTACCGCCTGAACGTATCAGTGTATAACGCGGTATATTCAAAAATTGTTTTCACCTATTGCTATGGTAGTTAATCCGATTATTACGTAACTTCGCCAGCGTATTGAATAAAACAGGAGGATGTGAGTTCATAAGGGCAATGTCGGGGATAGGTCACAATCGATGTGGAGAGATGAGAGGTCCGACCAACAGCCATAGCGATTCAACTAATTCCAGCGGACGGTCTGTGGCTAGTAAGGAATCGTCTTTGACCACATGCGCAGATCTGTCTCGTCAGGAAGATATTTAATATCCCGAATTTATAATAGGCCTATGCCTACCAGTTCCATCGTATAACCGATCTGCTAGAGAATATTTGTTACCATGTTTAATAAATTCGTATTTATCGTATAATAAAATGTAGCCAAATGTATATTATGTGTCACACGGTTTTCTGCTGAACCACTAGCAGGCTATGTTACCACATCTATGACAATGACAAAGGTGAATTTTGATGATTTTTACGATCGTCCGGATGAGCAAATCACTGAATGGGTCTTTAGTTCCTCCTCTCCTTATCCTGCCAATATTATATGAATCAAAGAAAAATAAAGAAAAAAAATTAAATTAAACAAGAAAAAAAGACAAAGAAAAGAAACAATAAAAGAAAAACAATAGAATAAATTAAACTAAATATGAAAAAAAATGATCACGAAAGGAGTCTTTAGAAAATGCAAGAAAATATAAATGAAAAGTTTGAACAATATTTTGTTTATAAAAGTTTGTGTGACCGTGATGAGGCTCGAACTCACCATCTTCCGATCTAAAGAACCAAAGTCTTATGCCTTGCCAAGTGAGCTATGCTCGTGAGATGCGAAATAAAGATAAAATAATACATTGTATACCTGCTTGTGTCGGTAAATGATTTGCTCAAATTCCATAATGATATAATATTGTGGAGGGCGCTAGCGTGAAATATGCTATCATCACAGTCGCTTCTATTCCTTATAGACGGGTTTCTACGGTATAGCATCGCCTACCTTTGAAGAAAGATGAAAAACTAGCAAATTTAACCGTATCCAAGTTGATTACCACGATTATCGGATTATTGTTAGATAATGTAATTCGACATTATGAAATAGAAGCCATAACGTGTATGATACACTTGTAATGTATAAATGTGAAAATGTTATATTTAATTAAGGGGAGCGAACCCGGAAATTTAAAGATAACTTTTTATTCGTTGTTAAAAAATACAGTCAATAAAATACAGATAATTCGCTGCTATAGTACACGTCGTTAGTAACCATTGGTTACTGGTTCAAGCCTGGGCTCATACACCTGTTCCGAATTATGATATGCCATAAGCTTTGTGTTGTGATCATTTTCGATCAGTGGCTCGTAACAAAGAAAGCGTGAGCCAGTTGACCTAACAATGGTCACATTCTAACGTGTACTACGCCAGCGAATATAAAGCATAATTATTATTATTTTGCTACTTGTTATCACACTTTCTCTTCTTAACATAATTATAATAGGTATAATCAGATTAAGACGTGGTCCTAAAGTCAGTTGGTTCAATAAATTGCAGGTAGAGGTAAGAAAATGTACGTCGAATAATAAACTGGGCTAAAAAGGAACTTATAATGTTCACAAGGTCATATTTTAAAATTGCACACAGGATTACTTCAATACTCTACTCTAAACACTGGTCAGTAACCAAACAGTTGTCCAATTGACACAACAGCAAAATGCACTGTTATGGAACAGCTTCCTGTAGCACATTCACAGCCCAATAATTGAAACCAACACAAGAAATCTGTGAGTAAGTGGAATAGTATGGAACAAGACCTGTTTCTTGAAGCATCATGCAGTTATTGTTAACTGCATGTATGCACACAACACAGGGGCACTTACAATAGGCAATTGAACCCTACTGGTAGCGCTGTGTTGAAGCTATACGGGATAAACTAGTTAGCATCATATATCAAAAACTATAAAAGCTATGATTTTAGTACTTGCTCTATGTTTCAATTACTTATTCTTTTCCAAATATCTGAATCTTCAACCCGGTACAAGCTTTAATAACGGGGGAACATACATTTGTATTAAAAAGAAATCCTACCATCTATCCAAACTCGCCGTGTTATTCCAATGCACATTTTGCTTCACCGGGCAGCCATTTTTTTGGTCGTATTGGAAGATTGGTGTCATAAAACCGCCATAGGTACAAATTTAGTACTCTCTATCAATCAATTATGGCTTATTCTCTACATGTCAATCTTTAAATAATTGGCATAGTTCTTATAATAACGGTGGTCCGCCTTGATGAGTAAATGACAGCAAACAGCTGCAAACCAGTGAAATTATCGATTGGATTAGTCGTCCGTAGCGGACAATTCGGTCGCTCATTGGATCAATATTATCAGGTGGTAATAAATTTGCATTGGACAATAGATTACTATATAATGGTTTAGTACTGCATATATCGGTTTAATCTTCAATAAGCGGGTTTATGGCTGGAAAGGTCACGGTGAATTTGCTGTGGACGACACTGCACTATGGAAAGTGTGTGAAAAACAGAAGCAGCCCGTTCCACACTATCCCCGGACTATCCCACTTACTCTTTGGAAATAATCACCTGTGTAAGGATCTTGTACGCATTTTCACAGATTTCTTTTGCTGGGTGCCAATTATTCGCCTGTGAATGTGATCAAGGAAGCTGTTCCGTGTCAGTACATTTTGCTGTTGTGTCAGTTGGACAACTGCTTGGTGACTGACATGTGTTTAGAGTAGAGTATTGAAATAATCCTGTGTGTAATTTTGGTACATTTTTATAGACAGGATTTTAAGATAAAAAAGAATGTGAAAATTATAATTTAAGCTATACTTTAATATGTAATTTGACCTTTGGGTCATTATGCTGATTTTAATAAATACAATTTTATAGGTTTATGGAACACATTATTTCGAGTTGATGCAACATACCTAAACGAGATTCAAAATTTTATCTTTTTAATTTAACATAAAAGTTTTAACAACATAGCGTAATAGTGATTATGAAGGAACCAATTTAATGCCATCCTACAAAGAGTAGGACCATATTAAAACAGTGCCAACATGATATGGAAGTAGCAAGCAATTTATCCACGGAGGTTGTAACACTTTGCTTTTATTAGCAAATAAAAAAAATGGAACGGTTGGTTGAACAAATCACATACGATGATGCATAAGGGCACTTAATGCAGCTTGGCCTTAAATCGGAATTAAATCTTTCGCATAGTGGCTCATACACGAGTAAGAGAATGACATTTTACATTTACCATGTTTTACCAAGGTACACCTTACTTACATCAGCGCGCACTAAACCCTTAGGCCGTTCCGTTATGCGAAGAGTTAACCGAGTGATTCAACCTGTTATATTTTTCTTACAAAAATTCATATTACATGTTTTGTTATTAACATATATCTGAAATGACCTCAAAGTGTGACCATTTTGGTACAACAATGCTTTTAAATTTGCTTTATTTATTACTCTCATGACAATTTGTGTTCTCGACAACGTTTTTGTTTTTAGCCCGAGTATTTCATTGTGAAGTGAATTTCACACGTTTGTTACCGTTCCTTGGAGCAAATAAAATAAGTGACGCAAAGGTGCCAAGGCTATTTATTCAACTTCGGAATTTCAACCAAGCTTGAAAATCACCCCCCAAAAAAAAAAAATCCGATTTAACAAAGTCACATTCGATCAGCGACAGTTCACGGTTTAATTGCTTCCTATTCCCATACGGTTGTTTGCTGGTCACAATAGCAAACCGTGATTTGTTATTTTCATTGAATATCCAAAACAGTGGCAATTGTAGCTAAAAGCTTTGTCTTATAAAATTAAACTTGTGCAAACAGTAATCATCATGTATATGTTGTTCAAACTATACCGGTATTGTTTTGAAATGATTCATTTGCACCAAGTATTTTTCACAGCCTTTTGTCCATCATACAGCTGACAGGTAGCTTACCGATGGGCAAATGATTAAGCGGGTTCCGGGAGTGATGTGTATTTATGCTATTTACATATAGTCTTTTATTCTCGGCATAATTATATTCTATGGCAAATCTAGAGGCCATTTCACAATATAATTGGTAGAAATAATGAAAATTATCATTATGTTTGTTTGCAAAAGAATCCTTAATGACAAGTAAACGTGTTCTTGCATACACTGTTGTTTGAATTATAAGTCGAAAAGGGTACTCATTAATGTACCCGACTTTATTAAAGGATGTGTATCAGGAGCAGGATCCTGCAGAAAGTAGTGAAAAGCTTTAGCCTCCGGTCAACATCAAGAACATTGTAATCACTGGCAGAGTTAAAATCTAACAACTTATGCATAAAGCAAAATGAATGCATAGACACCTGGGGTCACATTAATTCAAGCCAAAGTGATTCTTGTGGATCGCTTGCTCAAATACATCAAATAATCCCTGGGCTCAAAACCGATAACCTACCCCTTTCGGATTTTTGGAGACAATTACTGTTGGAAACCTTACCCATATGGCAATCGAAATCAGATTGGATGTGTTTGAAATTTGAAGTGAAGTTCAGATTACCAGAGTCGATGAAATCACATGCGTGGTGAGATTCAGTCTGATCTTGATGACTTCCTGCAATGGTCTGTAAGTAACCATATGAATTTTTTTAATAACCACATGAAACTTAAATTAAAATAAATTAGACTAACGTATTATACACAAGTTTTATAAACTTGCGCAGTTCCACAAGAGATCAAAAATTATTGCATTAATAAAATGTTATGTGCATCGCTTCTCTTCATATACGTGAGAAAGAAACAGTTCATTATGTACGAGAATGTACAAGACCTTGTAAGGCTTCATGGAAAATGAGCACTAGACATCAAGATCTAAAAAGACGACCCCCCCAAAAACCAAAACCAAAACAAACAAGAAACAACAAAAAACAAACCAACAAATTCGTAGAATGCGGAAGAACACAACGGCACAATATAAAATGTAAGTCTTATATTTTATCGTCAAACAGTCTGAGATTCAGCATTCATCTCGTTTGGTATTCATGCCTCCAAACGTTTCGTCAAGTGTTTGTTTACTACTACAAATATTAGGCTACTACACAATAGTCCGACAGGAACCTGTCTGTAAGATCTCTATAAGACATGTCTTTAAAGCCATATTATAACATTTCTGTAAACTAGATTAGTATTTATTTTTCATAAAATGTTAGCTTTTACTGTCAGATGTGTCCCCTTTTAATTTTGAGCCGAACGAGTGAGATAAAGCATAGAAAATTGGAATTTACTACTAGCGCCCATGCATGTTACTCCCGCGGTTGTAATACGGCACGATCCTCTGGGTATGTGTGTATGTATATCCCGCACGCCGTGTACGTACTGTGCATACGTGTTCGACTAATATTGCCATCGTAATAATAAAACGCCGGTTCCTTCGTATTATTCAAAATCTCGGATTTTGACAAAACTACGGCACTTAAAGTCTTGATTTTTGCAGAGTATCTTTATTGACTAAAGTACAAGACAATCGTGTAAAAACCAGAATTTATAAAATTTTGAAAGGGGGTTCTCCTCAGCAAATGTTATAATATGGCTTTAAGATGAATGGAATAAATCCTCTTAAAATTTGTTACGGAGCTTTAATCATTAATGTTTCACATGATTCGCATAACCCAAATCCATGAGTATTTTATTTAAAATTGAAACTACAGTATGATTTGAGGCTATTTTTAAACGCGTTGATGGAATTAGACTAAATATTCAGCAACAGAAAGGATAAGGATGTTAATGTCTCAATATATTATCAAGTTCAATTTTCTCATGAAAACGATGTATGCTATAGAAAATAAGGCACATTGACAGTATTGTTTTTGGAAAAGTTTTAGCAATTGGCGGAGGGTTGAAGATCCTGTTCAACATGATGAAGTTGTGGTTTTAGCATGCCAGATATTCACAGACTCCCTTCTGTAGCCTATAGTTTCATATTTTATGGTTAAATGGAAGATGAAACTACATCAATAATTGTCTTGGATATGAAAATATGCAAATTATGACATTTTGACAAGTCTGCAGATTAGATTTACTCGTTCTATTGACATGAAATTTACATACACAGTATGTCAAGTTAAACGAATATTTTGTTTTCTAATTAATAATACTTCACCACAATGGACAATCTTGGTTTTAACAAACCTTTAGCTAATCTTGAGTCATTTGTGTATGGTCTCGATTTAGGAAGCTCTAAACGACCAAAAAGTACAAATACCTGCTGTTTCTATGTCTACAGGCAGTCATCACACAAACTTTAATTTCCATCCTCAGTGTAATCAGAAAAACGTTACCGTTACATGTTCATTTTCAAACGTCGCAATTGTAGGTTTTTGTGATTCATCATTCAACAACAAAAGTACCCGCCACTGTTTTGTATTTATATACGTAATCCCAGTCTTTAGGATTCCTAAGCCAGTGCAATCATTTTAACAGAGTATTGGTGACAGTTCTTGTTTGATATGCAACATGTTCAGTTTACCGATTACGATTTCAAACATTATTATATTAGCACCTGGGACACGAACAATCTAAAGATCGAAATTAGATTATATAACCTTTTTGATAGCTAAATGTTCGTTCGTATGAAATACTATACTTCATGATAGCCTACGTATTCGAGACTTTCCTAGCACGTGAAGTACCTGGCTACAGAAAGAGCACGTAGTAATTGAAATTGGCCATCTAACAGTAATGGCACGATCTTTGTCAACTAGGCTCTCCGCCCTCTCTGTCTGCTCGCCTGCATGCCTGTGGCGGTTCCAGACAGAAATGGTTTTGGGAAGTAGGGGAAATTTCGGAGTGATAGATGGCACAACAATCAGAAAATATGATACAATTTGGCAAGTGGGAAGTGTCTGTTAATTTTGGTTATCATTGGGGAAATGCCCCCATTCCTCCAGTGGAGTGGATCTGTACTGCTGCCTATCAGTGTGTCTGTTTGTCTGTGATAATCATCTGCATGATCATCTGTGTGATTATCTGCTGTCAATCTGACTCTACCTCTACAACATGCACACAGGCACCTACCGACACACAAGAACAAATGATTAAAATTAAAGGAACAAAACAAAATCCAAGCAGCAATCGATCACCATCAGTCGAGTGACTAGACATTAATTTAGTTCTCTATCTTGTAGCCAGCCAGCTGTGCTTGTCCATATCTTGTCACCAAAGTGAAGTGCCTGGAGTACCTGGAAATGTCAGCTCAAACATGGCTGAGACAAGAAAGTACGATTAGGTGCGAGCTTATATAATGCATTGTTTATGTTTTACGTATACCGTATTATGTTATTTATTTGTCAACAAAACAAAATCCAAGCAGCAATCGATCACCATCAGTCGAGTGACTAGACATTAATTTAGTTCTCTATTTTGTAGCCAGCCAGCTGTGCTTGTCTACACTTATTAGACAGTCATATAATTATTTCTAAGTTAGTTTTATTAGTTTTATTTTATGATGTTATGACGAACTTTTGAGAGGGGCTTATTTCTTGTTATGTGTTTATTTTCTAAAAAAATGGCAAAATAGTTGATATAATACGAGTAGTTATTAGTTATAACGCGTAGTATGACAATAAAAATGGATGTTTATGATTGCTTTCCATCGTCTACAAATGAAATATGTGAAAATGCCTACTTAAACTGGTTGTCTATTGATCCATGCAGAAATGGGACAACATACTTTCCACTACTACTGTAACAAAAACTGTTTTCCAACAGACATGATTATACACGATGGTAGAGACTGTCTATAATCCCCAGAGGGAGGAACAATTCACGATGCAACTGTTACAAAATACTGGAGGGTGTCCAAGTATAAACTTACTAAGTGAATTCGGCCCTGAAAAAAAATTATAGATGGGCCCTACGGCCAATTTCTATGATGAAGTTGTCACAATTCTAGTGGATGAAACTCTTTGGGTGACCCCAATGCCGTTTTATACTTTTACCAAGCATGTTGTTAAAGTGGTTGAATTCAATTTCAGTTAGATCAGACGAGACAAGATCTGAGCATTGCCAGAAAAACCAGGTCTCAGGGAACGTCATATGCACAAGAAAACAACTCAAATGTGTAATTCAAGCCATACCTTATTTGGTGTATGTTTCCTGCAATATTTTGGCTGAAAACCGTCCCATACACTTTGAAATCAATTATCGATCCATGTATTCGTGTTAAAGGATCTGGAATGAGCGTTTTGAGCGTTTCGACAGTATTTTTGTGGGACATGAGAGCACATCAGACATATCAAATTGCATTCTGAATACGAAGAATGTCTTTCTGATATCAAATAATTTTTATTTTTTGAAATTCACGATATAATACAAATTTTATGACAAATTATTAACATCTGACATTTTTCACATTTTTTATATATAACAGTCCTCAAAGTAAATTTTATAAATCTAATGACATATTCTTAAAGTGTATGTAGCTGGATGGAAAAGCCGACGATCAATTGAAAATTTCCGAAAAAGACCAAATTGTTCAATACGAAAAGGCCAAAATTTTCCATTAATCGTCGGCTTTTCATTCCACCTACATACACTTACATCATTTGCCATAAAATGTGTATTACATTGAAAATTTAAAAAAATCTAAATTATTTGATATCAGAAGGACATTCTTCGTATTCAGAATGCAATTCGATATGTCTGATTGTGCTCTAATGTCCCACAATAAATACTGTCCAAACGTTCATACCCCACCCCTTAAGATATAAGGGAACTCAATCTACATTTACGTAAACAGATGGCAGAGCGTAGCCTTCTACAGGCGAGTATCTTCTGCAATTACAATAAATATCAGGACTTAATATTATCAATATATGTATGTTGAAGTATTGTAGAATTATATTTGAAACTTCAGATTTCATTGGGATAGTATACATGTTTTATTGTTAAAACACACTTTTTACATTTCGACTGACTTGTCTCTATTGAGCTCAATTTATATTACACTCAAAGTATTATCAAGAAAGATTTATGAGTTTAAAATTTTAGAACAAGAAAGATAAATCAAGATTTGAATTATTCCAAAAGGTGTTCCATATACAATGAGGCATGTCAGTAAAAGTCGTATTATATGGGGTATATGGAAATGATTTTTTTTTTGCAAAGCGATGTTACAATGAGGTTTGCCAATGGGCGTACAATAGGAGAATGTCAAACGCGGTCATAGAGAGGATTGGTTATGTGCGGGATGCCCACCAGCGAGTTTATGTCGATGTCGTCAAAATCATTGGGTAAAGTTGGTCACATTAATTCTGTACGACAAACATTCAATGTTCGCGTCATGAAATGGATTATACCCTCAGTCATGTAACAGGAAAAGTTCAATACTTACAATGAGATAAATTAAAACGACTTCAGCATTTTTGTTGAATTACTTTCATGTTACCGAGGGATGTTGAGCAAAAACATTTTCCAAGACTAGTAAATAAAAAAAATCAATTCTAAGTACCTCCTGTTATTAAATTGATTTATTTTTCAAACTTTCATCCTATACATTACACAACAAACAACACAAAAATCGTAAGAAACGATGAATAAGTTCGCCAACGCAAAAAAAGATCTCCATTCATATGAATGGAGATCTGCTTCTGCTTTAATATCTTTCGGTCGATGTTTAGCACGTTCGAACTAAAAGGGCGTAGCTAAAGTTGAGACAAAAGGGTTGCGAAGAAGTCATAATTACTGCATACCATGCGACTTCGATACGTTTTTCAAATTTATTTTGCCCTGGCTACGGGACTGTAAATCCAACATCTCTTTTGAAATATAAACCCTGGATAGACGGTCAATACAAACACTTCCAATCAACTGCAATCGGAGGTCCCGGGTTCAATCATCTCTAAATTCCACACACTGATTACTTCCATCACGTCCTTGTTAACCCAAGAAGAGACAATTCAGCCAATAGATGTGGATAACATTTCTAGCAGACTCGTTTTGCAATTTTAATTTTATTTATGTTTCATGATGGGGAGCAGGCCCTTAGCTGTAAACGTAAGGTGACCCAAGTACAAGAAATTCAACGTTTTGTGTATAACAATGTGGCACAAGCGCGTAAGAGAATGTGTTATTCGTGTTTAATGTTTGTATGCATAACCTTTGTTGCAGACTCGGTCGTTTAGCAATTTAAAGTTTCTATCGATATACATACACTCAGGCACTGCAATACATGCAAATATTGAATTCAATGTCCAAATCAACTAAAAATGTTTAAAATTAACTTTGTTGGTGGATATTAATTGAATTCTACCTTAAAAAGAGGATGATAGATTCATAAAATCCCCTTTTAATTATTTTTGTTACATATATAATAGCAGATGTTGTACAGGATACAGATATAAGTAAAGCTTATTACCACTCTATCAATTGTTAAGGAGGAGTAACCTACTGTAAAGCATCACCTACGTAATTTTTTCTAATTGACTCTTAGTCGCCCAATATCGGTTTCATCTTTTCATTTCATGTTCTAGCTTATTCAAATAATTTAACATACGAAACTACATCGAAACTGATCTGACGATTACTACAATTTAGTCAAAAATTCAATACAAAAAGAAGTTCAACATTTCTATCACTGTATCTCAAATTTAATTTGAGCAGCAAATGATTAATCTTTTGTGAATGAAACACTTTAATTGACACATTTACTAGGTTAATACTGATTCACACGAATTGTCATTATTACGTTTTCAATATTTTCATTTCATTAACATGATTAAGTCTCTGTTTTTATTTCGTTTTCTTAATATTTTTGGAACATATGTACACATACAACTTCCTGATTTATCAGAATTGATTTAATTGTGTCATAAATGATCGATATTTTGTGCCAGGAATTCGCTGACGTTTTTGAATTGACGATGGTCCAACATAAAATGTCTCTAAATGACGATTGCATAATGCAGGTTCAACATATCTCTTAAAAACAACATCACTTACATTAACGGGTAAAAATAAATGCTACTTGTCTTTAAAAGAGAGCACAGGCTTGAACAACCTTTAGCAAGCTGATGTAGACGAATATATATTTTAATTGAATTTTTTTCTAATAATATCATGATAAAAATTGCAAAAGAAAAGATTGCCTAATTTAATACAATTTTTTCACCAAATTGGATTGACGATTTTTTTTATTGTTAAGCTATAATGTATTTAAACATAAATAGTTTATTTCCAAACCCATATTGTTAGCATCTGGTATCTTTGTTTACTATTGGACCAAAAAGGGCTATCGTGCTACTTGTAGCATTTTGAGTCATACACCTGAGTTGGTTAAAACTCAGTTAGTGGGTTTTTTTAGCGGGTTCGCCGTCAGACTAGTTTAGAACTGTCAAGTTTTCGTCAGGAGTAGCTCTGACTTCTTCAAAACAAAGTACCTACGAAAGAGACATGTAGGCCGCGCACTTGCCTACTGATGGCTCTGAAAAGAACCGTTCACTGAAGACTGCCCCTTGTCAACAGAGAACAGGCAGACCTTAGGTACTTTGTCCTGAAGAAGTCAGAGCTACCCCTGACGAAAGCTTGACAGTTCTAAACTTGTCCGACGGCGAACCCGCTAAAAAACCCACTAATTGTTATGAATTACCGTCGTAAAAGCCTATCCCACAATTTGGTTAAAACTCGTTTCTTTATTAAATGGACTCAATTTCATCCAGCAGCACGCGGATAAAAATAACTGAATTCCGAAAGAAAATAATCAAGTTTGGAACATTTTAGTCGTAAATTTCAATTCTTTCTATGCCTTGCAGTGCATATTTCCAACTGTTAATTGTCATCTTGTCAAATTTCAATAGCAATACAGTTATGTTTTTCATACGTAATTCATCAGAAAAGACAAATAGAATAAACTTAAAACAATGCGGAAGAGGTAAACGGATTCTCATTACTCACACTAAATCATTTCTGTCAGATAGCTTTCCCCCAATGGCAAAAAAACAAGATGTTAATGATCTGAATTTCAAAACGTTTTAGGACAAGCCTTTTGATTGTTATGCTTAACGTTAAAATCTTTAGCTACTATTATTCCAACACGTCCAAATTAAATCTGTTAACGCTAGTAAAACCATCATTTCAAGCAATGTGCTTGTTTAAGAATACGCCAAATTGCCTGCAAGTTACAAATGTCAGATTTCAATTTGGCAAATGTCTTCATTCCAATATCTGATCCATTTGGCATATTGCTGATTGATGAGTTTTACCATAGACATATTGTTTATTTGAATTCAGGCGCCAATTTTCTGTAAACCCAATCTCGCTCATTTGGCGTTATAAAATAAATGGATACGGATAGTCGTACACTTGTGCTACAACAATGAGTTGTCAAAACACATTGTGCGAATCAGTGATATTAGAAACACAAATTGCCGAAACAGCACCAAAACATCATACATTATGTACTCTTCAGTCTCTTTAGTTGGTAACGACTAACTCCGAAGTCATCAGTCATTGGAAAATTGAGACCGCTTTCGTCACTAGCTATTTTACCACAAGGTGTGAAATTTGTTTCATTTGTAGCATTTCGATTCAAGGCGAAAAGTAGTTTAACTGTTATAATTTCTTTAAAAAATGTCATGACGCATAACTATAATAACATAGAATAACATCATTGTGCCGACGATGAGCGATTAATTTTGACTAATTACCTGCTTTTTATTAATCATAGGTAAGAAAGAACGAAACATCTCATTGGTTTGATCGTCAGCGATTAGAATAAAAGCTATACGTGAATAACTCCCTGCACATGGATATCAAAAGCAGACAGCGATGATAGTTTTGACAAAAAGTATTGACTTGCTCAAAATATTCATAACATTAAAGATACTTATGACAAGGCGTAAGAGCTATGTTCAAATTGCATTCCAGTGGCTACAAAGATATTTCGAATTGGTTCTGATAGTATTCATTAAGGAACCGTGTCTGCTTTGGAATGTCAAAAGCATTAATAGCTGGATATCATGGCCGCTCGCAATGTATGATATGAGATGAGTACATGTAAGCTTTGACGTGAACCGCGCTTTATTTGATTGAATATAGATTTGTTGCTGCTCAGTCTTGATTGACACTGGCGGGTACGTATCTCCTTTTCCGCCCTTTTACATTCCTTGCACAATTTCTACTTCATGCTGTGGAAATCCGCACGATGGGGTAAAGTATAACTTCCAGAATATTGAGAATATATTTAAAGCTGAACATTGACACAAGTGGCCTGTTCTCTACATTTCATCATGTTTGATATTGTTGCTATTGGCCTAAGGGAGTGAAACCGATTCCTATTTCTTGGAGGTGTCAACATAAAATGCCACTGACATTCATAGGCATCGATGAATATAAAGTTTGTGCTTACTATTGAGCATAATGTACATATGTAAAGAAAAGAAGACCAATGTATGATAAATGAGTTATATTCTCTTTTTTTTATCATACGTCATTTTGCCGTGATACATAATAAAAGACTTGATGTTACGTATGGTTTACAATGCTGTTTTGGTAAGGGTCTATCTAGACAGACCATAAGAAACTATATATATTCTATGGGACACACTGCAGTTCTTCAGTTCAGTGGTTTAGAGAAAGTAGTCAAATGGTCATTCACACTGAGCTATACGCAGCACAGTATTGCGCACTATGCAGCCTTTCCGCCCAAGGTCAGAAGTATCCAATTTGCCATAATTTTAACTGTACTGCTCTACAGTATTCGTGATTCTGCTAGGCCATATAATTCAGTATGCAGGATAAACTGCAATAAATAAGTATGAAATGCCCTCACTCCTCAAAAACCTAATCTAGAATTACATATATCTTCAAGAATGAGGGTCTGCATACTAGATAGTCCCTCACGAAACAGTTCTTAAACTTATTTATGTATTTTGGCTCCCTTCACTGGTTGAGCACTGGTTGGATTATACATATTACCCTTTTCTTTTAAAAGTGAATCCTAGCCATGTCTTTCCACATTGCGGCAAATGATCTTATTACAAACAAAATACATGTTTAACAGAAATGCTTGCACACATGTTTGTTCAGATATTTCTCATTTCTTGGTTAAACATATTCAAAGTGCTAATGATATTGATGTGCACTTAACATATAATGCGTGGACATGCCTGTGCTATATAAAGTGGGTGAGAAAAAAGAAAGAAACCCCGTTTATACCTGTAGATATTCTATGTAATAAGATCTTTAAAACGTGACATAAGGCATTAAATGATACCCACACTTGTATCACAAGCTATTTATCTCATAACACATTGCGGCAACACATTGCGCAATATACACAACATGTCGGTGAAAATCAATAACGTATTGCCCTATTAGCCAATCAGAGTACAGTATTAACAACGAATCGTTAAAATTAAGTACACAACACATTGTGTTATTTCCACAATGCAGTGTAAAACTTTACAACAAATATTGCGGGAACATTAAGTTAACACTATTCGTTCGCATTTGGTGTAGGCATGGTGAGTCCAGGTAACAACAGATCCCTACTGCAAACAAGTTGGTGTCCGCCATGAAGCAAGATGATTTGCCATGACTAAATTCAACGAGAGAATCGAGGAATGGCAAAACAGCCAAATTTATAACAACCTTTGATTTCATTCATGGTTTATTAAAAGACACGGTAGCAGCTAAAAGCTGAATTGCAGTGAAATTTACAATCATTAAAAAAAAAAAAAAAAGCATGACATAGATTTAAATATCAGAAAATATCACTTAGACGGGTACTACACCCCTCGATAAACCTGTGTCCACTCTCGTATCCCTCCCAAAAACCAACAACACAGTGGCAACAAAAGTCATGCACATCACAGGGGCAGGGAATCCAACCACCACACCGGAATCTCAGTGACCCAAGACAAGCGGTCCGTTATTCATGATAAGAAATAAGGTACCGATAGGATGTACCCCGTTTCCCATCATATACACTGAACCGCCCGTCCCGAGCCACCGAAACCCCAGTGCAGCAATTGGACCCCCCGCCCCAACAACATACACAACCCCCGCCACCAGTGTGCTACTACTTTCTGAGACAAATTCAAAAATAGTCACAAATTAACCACAGGAGTGCAGTACCCCCTTAAAGTACACAAAAAAAACCAAGGGGCGAAACCTCATCCTGTAACCAGAACCCACAGAAAGAGAGGTCCACAGCTAAAAGTGCGGTCAACTGGACCTGGGAAAATGGTGGGAAGGAGGTGGTTTCACCCCAAGGATAAAATTATTCAAATAGTAATGACCAATAAATATGATATTGCACGTGAAAAAATACATTATTCAAAATAAATAACAGTAAAAAGAAGGAGTCGTGTTGGGGCGAGTCATCATGATCCCAGAGGGTGAGAGAGAAAGAGATGTAAAAAGCACCAAACCCCTAATGAGGGCATGACCACTCCTCCAAAGCAACTACACCAATAAAACATATCAAAGCATACAAGAAGATCAAAAGTTTAAATACTATTGCACGTATGGAATATATATAAAAGATGTAACACAGGCATTGTAAACAAAAGCGACACATGGTTAAATTGTTGAAATGCACATCAGGTATGACATGTATGAAAACATCACTATAAAAATGGTTGGTACATAATGCAGTTAAGAGTTCAGCAGTCTGGTTAGGTAAGGTATTGCACTATCATAGTATCGTTTGGTTTTCCAAGTTTGGGTTGTAAGTTTGTGAGCTCCACGCAAGTTTCTGCCATGGGCAGAACGCCTATCAGTAGGTAACCAGTCACGGAAGGTTGGGTCTTCAAGTAATTTTTGGCAAAGTCAAGACATTTTGATGCCTTCTTGTAGCCAACGAGTCTAGGGAGCATACTTGGAGTGCATCATGATAAGATATGTATTGTTGACGCAACATGATTCTCAGTGCCCGCTTCTGGACTCTTTCTAAAGCAGCGGATTGAACATTTGTGAGACTGCTATGCCACACAGGGACCGAGTACTCTAGCAGTGGTCTGATGAAGCCAACGTAAATGGTGATCAGATCTTGCAGGGGCAAGTTAAACCGCTTAAGAGTAGTTAACATGAACAATCTACCTGCAGCACGTTTTATGACACTGTTGATATGAATGTCCCACTTTAAGTCACTGCTGATCTGAACACCCAATACCTTGACAACATCAACCTCTGCTAATTGCTGATTGCCTAATAATAGCGGAGAAGGTGCGACTGGTGATTTAGAAAAACCAACCATCATCGACATGCACTTGGTTGCATTGAGTGACATATTGTTGCTCTCAGACCATTGGTCAAAGTTATTAAGATGCTCTTGGAGATGACTTCGCTGGTTCAGCCTACATTTCTCCACTAGTGTGATATCATCTACATATTTCAGTGCAGAAATTTGCTGAACATTGGAGATGGCAGCATCATTGTTTAACACTAAGAATGAACCTGGGCCAACCAAGGTACCTTGTGGAACACCCCTTTCAGGGTTCTCCAACTGGAAGTGATAGACTGGTAACGCACACACTGAGACCTATTGCTAAGAAAATCGCACAACCATGGAATGATTTCAGGCCTGGTACCCATATCAAGGAGCTTGGGGATGATGATGTTGTGATCAACCCGATCAAATGCTTTACTAAAATCAGTTACCACTACTCTACATGTACTCTTAGGTTTATCAGTATGCTCATACAACCCGTTGAGCAGTTTCACAAGATAATGGGATGTAGATCTGCCCTTTCTATTACCAAATTGGTTCACATCAATGCGAGGCTCAATGTCTTCCATGACCCAATTCATGATGAAAAATTCAGCTACTTTCGAGAAGTGATCAGTGAGTGAAATGGGTCGTAGTTTGTCCCAAGTAGGGCGAGTAGTTTTAGGTATCGGCACTACAACCGCCTTCTTCCATTGGCGAAGTACAACTCCTTCCTGATAGGAAGTATTCAAGATTTCAGTAAGTGGAGAGCTCAATTCGTATGCGAATTCGCTGATAAGTTTAGCTGGAATACCATCCGGACCACTCGCTTTTTAGAGCTTATCTGTTTGAGTTTGTTATACACATTCCACACTGGAACTACAGGGGATTGACCATAGTTGGTCTAAAACTAGGCAAATCACACATCTCCAGAGGGCAAAGGTCTTCACTGATGGAAACAAAGTGATTGTTAATACTATCTGCGACATCTTTGTCTGCGTTGGGATCAACGCCAACAGGGGGCTGAATTCGCGGTTGACCTTTATTGCCCGTTGTCATAACACGTATTTGCTTATACCAAGCAGATGGGTTTGACTTTTTGAGTTTGTGAATCCTTTCATGGTAGAAGGAATGCTTAGCCGCGCTGATAGCTCTTTTAACCTTATTTCGGAGTTGCTTCCAAAGTGGTGTTCTGCCATGTTGGAAAGCAGATTGTCTCTTTTGATAAGTCTTTTTACTTCAGTAGTCATCCACGGCTTGTCTTCCTGGTGAAGTTTGACAGTTTTTTCTGGAAAGTGATCCTCCATCTTGGTGTTGAGTGTTCTATAAAAGGCGTCACACTTATCCTGTGTACCCACAGCCTCGTGAACTTCATACCAGTCATGGTTGGTGATCCAACCACCGAAGTCTCGAATATTAGAGTCTTTGAATGGGCGAATAACACGCTTGGTGGTAATGTTTGTGCGCGAGACTGGCTGTAAAGGAATCCAGGAGACACCTGAGTGGTCACTCTTCCCCAAAGGAGAGGAAGGTTGTGGTTTGTGGTAAAAGTCAGGCAGATTGGTGATGATTTTGTCAAGGGTTGCTGTACCTCTTGTCGGAAATCCACTATCTGCACAAGTTTATTGTTGTTACAGAATTGAGATACTTTGAGACGGTTGAGGTCACCAAGAATTGTGATACCTGCGTCAGGATGTTCCAATCGGACTTTATCTAGGTTGATTTGCAAATGTTGAAGCATTGCACCTGCTTGGGTTTCATCAGGAAAGTAAACAACACAATATATCAATGTGGAGACAGATCTAGGAAGTCTAGTGGGTTGTACCTGAAGCCACATGACCTCTAAGGAGTTAGGATTATCAACTTTCATAACTTTGGCCTCAAGTTGTTCATTAACATATAAAGCAATACCACCATAGCTATCACTACGTGGGTGTGAGAACAGGGAGTATCCCTCAATACTGAAATAATCAAGAGACCGGTCAGGTGAGAACCAGGTCTCTGTGACGGCAGCAAGGTCATAATTTAGACCAGTGATTGTAGCACGAAATTCGTCAAACTTGTTGTTAAGAGATCTTGGATTACACAAGTAGACTGAGGGAAATTTATATTTCTGTACTGGGGATTGCACTCTGTTCTCAAAACCAATACCAAAATTTTGATCGGGATTGATCACAACATCATTAACCACGACTTGGGGACCAGGTTCAGTAAGTGCTGGACTTGTCAGCGATATTTGAATTAAAGTGTTATGATTGACCTTATCAGTGTCAGGAGAATGCTGCTGGTGGCGTGTCGAATTTTTCTTTGACGATTAACTCCTGCCCGACAACCCCGTTTAGTTTTAACACAGTATTTGCGAATCTCATCAAGTTCACATTGGAGATCAGGAGATGGTTTACAGCAAGTTGTGATTAAACTCTTGAGTTGTACAGCAGTATACCTTATTCGGTTCATGTTCAAAGTTGGAAATTGTAAGCCAAGTCATGTTATAATTTGAATAATCATGAAGCATAGAAAACCCCAGTACGTAATAATATTAGTAGCAGCATATCATGTTCATGGTATGGAGGAAAGGTAAAGAATACAACGAATATCACATTGTGGATGTTGGTGTTAAATTGCATTTTAATGCGAACAAATTAAGTAATTGAATACGTGAGCTGTGGGCATGGTACATGAAATGGTTGCGATTAACCGTTAGGCTTCAATGCAGTAATGTGCAACTGACGAAGCTACTCAACCATTCAAACTAGAAGAGAAGAAAACACCTTACGAATCAAACAATACAAACCGGAAATATAGAAAGGTATCTTATATTAAAGCTTTAACAGATTTAAACTTTTAAAATGTATATGAAATATTCACTACTTTTGCCCTCTCAGGTGAGGCTTAACCATAAGGACAAATACCTGTACTTCCGTGGCTTTGGTACATTTTATAGTAGTCACGTGGGGCCCGCGACGGATATATATATATATGTTTGAAGTTTTAAATATCGAGTACAACGTGATTATCCCCTTTTCACAAGCATTATTATACACTGGAAATCAGTATGACTGACTTTACGTTAGTCCACATTGTGCCCATTTTTACTGATTTAATGTTAGTCAAGCAGGCATGACTAACATGTGTGACTAACTTTGCTTAGTCGTGCAAGCAGGACTAACTTGCTTAACTAACGTCAACATTAGTCATGCAGGCTTGACTAACCAGCTTAATAAACAGAATACTACTTTACAAAGTGTCCGACATAAGGCTTCAATTTGGCCCTCATTTTGTAAATTTTCCAACTTTTTTGAGGAAGGGGCACATTATTCTCAGAAACTCTCATCTTACCAGTGTCCCGCCACCAAATATTAAACCTATTTTACACATTAGGAAACGAATTTGGAGAAAACCTTCTGTTAATAAAATGCTATGCTGAGCCACCAGCCTGGGTGACTCACCCTCCAGTAATTTCAGATGATTGAGCTCAGAAATACATCAAAGAATTTCTTCCAATTCATGAAAACAAATAGATAATCAGCTTATCGGATTAAAAGCTTAGAGGGAAGGTCTTGCTGCTCAGCGAGTGTTTGTAATTATCAGAAGGTTTTCTCCAAATTCATTCTCTAATGACAGTAATAGTGTATAAAATGTCCACCAAATGTTTGCAATGTTTCAACGTTTATACAGAAAAAGCGGACTTTTTTCGGACCACCATCATCACGGGCGTCATCTTCATTACATCATCGCATGTAAGATATAAACACAGCGTTAATGGCTTTTTCGACCAGCAGTCTTTTATCTTAAGTACCCAAGCGAGGAGTTAATTAATGTCCATTACCAAAATACCATAAAAATAAAACAATGTTTTAACCGTATTCGACCCAGATGCAGACATCAATTTTTGTAATAATTTGTAATATTTCAAGGGTTTTTCATAAATCTAATCATAGCTCACCATTATTGGTTAATTCTATATTTGTAATATGTTTTCGTTAAATAGAACTAGTCCTCATCTGTTGCCTAACAACCTCAATCACTCTTCCAATTTATAATATCGTTATAGTTGTATTTATTTAAGCCATGTAAATCTTCCAAGAGCACGGTACAACAGAAATGCAGCTAAAAATAGAAATATAAAACACACCTTTTATCCCGTATAACACGGCGTTATTCCCAGATGAAATGTTACGGATGATAACGTTCTTAACTCATAACACTGATTAAATGTTCTTTCCTACGGCTGGGGTACTTACAAATGGATTCATTTTCATAATAATTTTAATCTCTTTTTTAACATGGTCAAAGAAAACGAATTTGAAATGATTTTATCATAGCTTTGAAAAAATATATATTTTTAAAAACTTAATTAATCTTAACAAATTTTGCTTCGAGGTATTAAACATGATATTTGAAAAACCACAGAGGTACTTGCCGCAGTGTATAACTAAGGAGCTCATTGCATCACAAAATTAATTAAGTTTTTACTCTTTATACCCAATTATTCTACTCTTGCAAGCATAATAAGTGTTTGAGAAAATTTAAAATACTTGTTGGGTAAGCATATATTATGTGATTTCTAACTATGATTTAATCATCTGTCGAGCATATTTGTATAATTGCCTTAAGTTATACAGATATTCGCTCTGTCGTACTACTATTATTATGACAGCTTATTTTTACAGGTGCTTGTTATCTGATCATATTTCAACTAAAAATAAAAACACAGCTTACAACTTTCACATTTGTTTTAGAATGATAATGATATGCCTATTAAGCTTTATTCATGCTTGAGTAGCTAAGATATGAAAAGTGAAACATTCCCATGAACCTCAAAGCAATTGTCTGATTCAATTGAAAATACTTAATTTCCTTCGAAACCCACACTTCACCCAAATGTTATCAACGATGGTTGATATCTTTACTAAAGCAGGGTGTACAGAAACAAAAACAAACTTTAACACTGAAAAGTCTACCTGCCTTTCGGTTTCTAACGTAATCAAAAAAACGTTTCATTAATTTTAGGTTACTTTGATGGTTTTGCATACAGTATAGAAATCAAAGATGTCTGTGAGTAAAAATTGTAGTGGGAGTAAAAAAAATTGTAGTGTAATGAATATCTGACGTAATTTTAACTCATGAAAAAAAGTTTTGTTTGTAATCCATCATAAAACAAACCTTTTATTTCAATTTTCATTTCGCCTATTAAAGTACACCAGAAACGTGTTCTGGGTCTTTTATGCAAATGTGTGCCCAATAAAATTCACGCTAAGTGATTGCTTTCTCCTTGTTTGTAATGTACTACAAACCAATCAAAGAAAATCACCAATTATCACAACCAAATGCAGTGTCAATTAAACGTTAGAATCCCGTTTTGGGGGAACATTATGGCGAATCTTGCATGACAAAAACTGTTTTGTGATACAAGCTGTATCAAATTGACTGGTACCCATTAGTTTTTATGTTTATTGACAAGCCTGCTGCTTCCAATAGCTCCAAATGCAGCGTTAGAACATAATAAAATGGCTTCAATTTAAAGTTTTTAACCATTCACATTATTTGTCTACAAAATTGTGCATTAAGCAAAAAAATATTGCATTGTGGCAGTCCTGTCCATAATCACTGATAACTGATGGATACTAATCATTTTGATACAGCCTTTATTATCGATCCGTAAATAATTGTTATCGATATCTTGATTGTGGATCAATATTGTGGACATTTACCTACCTATATTATTTTTCAACTTTCTGCTATTCGCTATCCCACTTCAATATCACTCCATATTGAAGCCATTATTGCAAAAACCGAGTTTTTTGGCGTTAAAATCGCCATCGATACGTCTCGTATTCCAGACCGACAAGTTTGTTTATTATAATAGCCTAATTGCGGACGTTGTTGATGTCATCAAATATAATCGCTTCGAAGTTAATAACTTTGAGGAGTGTATATAGTTTGTTAATGTCTCCAGTAAAAGCCGAAACTATCTATTCACTAGGTACTATTTCAATACCTTAAGGAAAACGCTAATAATAACCATGAAACATGTGTTCCCTTAAGCGATCTGGAATGAGCGTTTTGAGCGTTTCGACAGTATTTTTTGTGGGACCTGAGAGCACATCAGACATATCGAATTGCATTCTGAATACGAAGAATGTCTTTCTGATATCAAATAATTTTCATTTTGCTAAAGAGCATTTGAAAGTTATGAGTTTTGTCCAAAATATTTTACAATAACATTTGACAACAGTTTTAAAATGTTGTTGTAAGACTTTAACGTTTTCACGATCTTTATATAAACCAATATTGAAATGTTATAAAAACGTTTTGAATAAAACCAAAAACGTGTCATTATTACGTTGCCATGTTTGTACTACAAGCTGGTGATGCAAAGCTCGAATCACCTCGTTTTGACTTACTTAAAGTCTATTCAGAATTACGACGATGTCTTGGGCCCGAGGGAAATAAAGGGTCATCCCGATTCCATCTTAGATTAATTTGATTCCTCTTAAACTGATTAGTATACAGCTCGTTTTCGTTAAATGAAATTCTTCTTCTTGTATGCTTCTAGTGTGTGCCTTTATATTAACGTTGTTCCAAGATAAAGAAATAGGGAAATAAAAGTATTCTGAAATTATTTGTAGCTAAAGACATGCACCTGTCGCAGGCGTGGTAGACGGATTGCAGTGGACGGAATTATTATGTTAGGCAATATCCATTTGAGTTCTCAGCCTTGTGTGTACGCCTAGAAATGATTGACCTTAGCGGGTCCTTTGTGTGACAACAGTGTTGCTGAAATCTACCATTCGTCAGTGGCAGTTTGCCATTTACTAAAAGCTTACTGTGTCAATGCTTTAATTAACATGTGCGGCAAAACACAATGGGCACTTTTTTTTAAACAAATTTTCCCCAAGCCATGTTACAAGCATATAGACTGGCAATTGCACGAAATGTGGTTCAGAACATTAGCAAATTATGGAAAAGTAGACTTCCAACTACCCTTAAGGTACGGTTTGTCAAGTCAACAGCCTTCGCAATAGCATCATATGGTTCAGAATCATAAACTATGAAGTCAACCGATAGAAGGGTATCTTGGATAGAAAAGCGAACAAACGAATGGATCCTAAGAGAGTTTTGAACAAAGAAGACACGTTTCCAGACACTCATGTCTTGAGAAATCAATTGTGGAAGAGATAGTCCAAGACAAGCGGAAGAGAGGTTCATAAAATCCTGCGATTCCTGCACAAATATACGAACACACTGTCACCCAATTCATAATAAAGATTGTAGACATTCCCCAAGACAGTCTCGTACTGAGTGAGCGATAGTATTCCTGAATTTACCCGGATCTGAAGTAATGCCTCCACATGAGTAACTCTTGAGGCCGTTTTGAACTTGGATGACCGTAGGGCGTACACACAGTTATCACAGCTATGCGGATTACGCTTCGCAATTGACCGGGTAATCTATTCGGATTTGGGCGGTCTGGAAAAATCTGGATCGGAAAAGTCGTCTAGAGAGTAATCAACCTATGACTCTACTTACTTAATTGTGCTGCCTATAGGAATTCTGCAGCACCATGTAACAAATCCTTCTCATTATTGGTTACCGTGTACCCGATTACCATTACGGTGTTACAGAGAAAGATTGGTTACAAAGATTTTAAAGTCACATCTATGACCCAATCATCTCCGCGAGTAGTACGCCCTCTACAGGCCGATATTCGCCGGAGGTGTGTGGACATAGATCACTCTGAAGAAGAGTGTCGCCCAAGACACTCAAAACTGTCAGGTCAGTTATTGGTTTTGAAAAACGAACTTTGTATTCTGAATTTCTGCAAACCTGATGAATTTATTTACGGTTTTTAAAGTTAGCATTGAAGGTAGAAGTATTGACCCAGCTGTAAAGCGATGATTACTGTTTCAACAACTCCTCCTATACCTTTGTACAGGAGCCAACCGTTGTTAATCCGTGATGAATACACACTTTTACTCTAGCGTATACGCGAACGCGAGCGCGTAAAATTCGTCATGTTTGGAACCTGTGTGCGTATGCAAGCTTTACAAATTAAATTCAGTATTTTTCAGCGGCTAAACATTGCAGTTTTATTCTGTAGTTTTATTCCAGTTTTATTGCTGATTTTAACAGAAAAATCATTGAAGTTTTTGTAAGGCTGAGTGGCAATGATTAACTGACATTCCTCATGAAATAATCATGTGCATTATACGATCTTTAGTTTCTTTTCGTTGTTGAAAGGGATTCAATCATGTTTCATCGTTGTTCATCACCGTTTAACAACTCGCGTCCGGCGCGTCTGCGTGGTTTACTTCGCTCGGGCTGCCCTCGCGAAGTAAACCACGCAGACGACGCGGCCGCATCGTTGTTAAACGGTGATGAACAACGGTGAAACATGATTGAATCCCTAATGCACTCAATCTGCTATTCAATCATTTGTAGTATCGTTAAGGTGGTACTACACCCATGTGGTAAATTTGTGACTATTTTTGCATTTTTCTTAGAAATTAAGTACACACTGGTAACAAAAGTTATGTATATTATTGGGGCAAGGTATCCAATTACTACACTGAAATTTCAGTGACTCAAGACAAGCGGTTCAGTATATATGATAGGAAACGAGGTACATCCTAGCGGTACCTTATTTCTGATCATAAATAACAAACCGCTTGTCTTGGGTCACTGAAATTCCAGTGTAGTAATTGGATTCCTTGCCCCTATAATATACATAACTTTTGTTACCACTGTGTTATTAGTTTTTGAGAAAAATGCAAAAATAGACACAATATTTATCGAGGGGTGTAGTACCCCCTTAAAACTTTGCAGACGATATTTCCCAATCAATTGTAATGTCAGATTTGAAATGTTTTCATTCTTGAAAGCAGTTGAAATATTCTGAAGATTTCATAGATCTGTCCTTAGACCAGGATGCATAATATTGTTGTTTACCTAAAAATATCGTTACGGAAATGCACTTATCATTCTAAAGCGGTAAACCAATTTCCACCTCCAAACATTTCACATCTTTTATGGAACGCCCCGTAGTTTATTTGACGTACAGAAATAGCAGAAGAAGCATGTATTACAAATTCTTTGATGGATGCAGAGCAATAGCTGGATATATTGCATGGGGATAACAGAGCGGTAAAAAGACTGTTATAAGCATGTAGGTAACAAAGGAAGTATTTTGTCCGCCAGGTTTGTCGTTTTCAGAAAAGAGTCCACCGTCACCCGACAAAAGGACTGTGTTGCATAGGTGTGCGTTGAAGAAAAGAAAGACGTTTCAACCGCTGTTTGCCTATAGAATGTACAGATTGCTGAATGTGTATTTGATGGAATGAGAAGCTTAAACATGAAAAGGACAGAACATTATTGTAATCAGGAAGAAAATGTATTAATAGCATTTCTCTTTCCAATATGAGACGTTTACTCGTATAACAATTATAAACATATTAAAAGTTTTACATTTGTTTTAAGAGGTTGTGTATTGAGGTAAACTTGCGTATTACATCTAATAATTGAACTAACAATGCTTACTTGAGATCACTTGCGCTCGTTGTGGACGGAATAAGCTGTTGTTATTGTGTAACAAATCATTTCAGTAATTGGTCATATTTAAAAGAGAAAAATAATTGTTCGTTGCCCGCCAATCCCATATTTCTTCCATTGGCAAAAATAGACAAATGTGTGCACTATGAATAGGCTTTAATGTGGGCCATGTAAAGTGAAATCACTGCAAAATAATTATGCGTCTTTGCAACTGCACAGAGACAAGGGTATTGGTTTAAGACCCATTTTGGAGGCTCATAGCAGTATAAAGGGACACTATACGCAAGACACTTGAAGACGATCTACATTACAGGAAATTAAAATGAGCTCAAATCAATAGTCTGAGCGCACCTGGGATATATGATATACTGGTATACACACAGCACCAGTACTAGTAGTAACTCCTTCAAATGAATTCATTGAATTGAATTGCAAGCAATAAAATCCGTATCGTGTTGGTCGTTTTAGTATCAGCCTTTTTTGAAAAGAGATGAACAACTATTATTGATTAAATTTATTTCTGCATCCGCGAGTTGCTTAAACATTATTCAATCAGATTACCGGATCATGGTTAGATAATGTTATTCGATATTTTGATTAGAAGCCATTAAACATATAATGTTAAACTTCCAAATGGGTAAATATTATTATTTATAATCAGATCAAATCAAATTCAAATCAAATTCAAATCAAATTCACATCAAATTTGAATCAATAGGTAAACATTTATATGTGATCTTATTGCAAACTCCGTACTAAACGTTCAGTCCAAGCATGTCTAAAATTATATTCCATGACAATGCAAGTGCCAATATTTTTTTTAATCGTGTAATGTGTAGAATCATACAAATAGAATACATTTATTTTTAATCGATACAACATAACTATTATACGGTCCATAACTGTTTGGAGTAATAGTTAAAACTTATTATTTTTCACAAGGTCATATCTTAAAATCCTCTCCATAAAAATTAACAAAAATTGCACACAAGATTACTTCAATACTCTACTCTAAACACTGGTCAGTAACCAAACAGTTGTCCAACTGACACAACAGCAAAATGCACTGACATGGAACACCTTCCTGGACCACATTCACAGCCCAACATATTTCTTTTGCTGGGTTCCAATTATTATGGTAGCAGTGCCTTCAGATCTGGTGGGCACCAGATGGTGTGCATTTTGTAGAGGACAGTTGCTGCTTGAGAGATGTGATGTTCAGCTCTGCAATCGCTTCCTCTTTGCTCACACCTATGATTCGAAGGGCCTTCCTCTGGAAGTCTAATAATCCTAGAGTGGTGGCGCTGGCACTCATCCAAGACAGTGAGGCGTATTCCATCACACTGCGAAAACTTGGGTCTTGTAAACGGTTGCTTTGCCTCTCGCATCAAGTTTGTTTGCAACTCTCCTCAGAGCGCCCAGCTTCTGGCCTGCTCTGGATGAGACGTTGGAGATGTGCTTTATCCAGGTCAGCTTGCTGTCAACTGTGACTCCCAGGATCTCCAGCTCCTCCTTCTCAGCCAGTTTCCGCAGAAGTTCTAGCTTGGTTGGATTCCTCTTTCTTGATATTGTCATTGCCTTACATTTATTTTGATGGCTCGAAGGTCACCTTCCATCTGTCTGCCCAGATCTTCATTTTCTCAAGGTCTCTGTTTAGGCTAACAGTAGGTTGTCACTAGATGTAATCTCGCAAACCAAAGTGGAAACATCTGCGTAGAGGTATAGCTGATTTTCACACTCATCACCGAGGTCATCAAGACAGAGAAATAAAAATGGGCCCACTATTGACCCCTGGGGAACTGATGCATTGATGGAGAAAGTACTTGTTGACTGGCCAGATAGGACAACTTTGATGGAACAATCTGTCAGGTAGCTCCTAAACCAGGTGAGCAGCTTATACTCTTTTGCCATGAGTTTCGAGAAAATGCCATTGTGCCAGACCTTGTCAAATGCTCCTTTGATGTCCAGGGCAATCAGGCTCACTTTGTTGTCTCTGTCCAGGGAGTTGGACCACCTGCCAAATATGAAAACTTTAACATGATTTGCACGAATGTAGTGCATGCAAACTGAAATCAATTGCACTATATAACCGTTATTTTTGTACAGATATTATTATCACTGACGGCTCAATGACTCCACACTCTGCAGTTTGGGAGGAAAATATTTTGAAAAATAGTCGAGGTCCAATGCCCATTAACACCAACGCTCCAATGTATTATGGAATTTAAACGTAATTCAAAATGTAGTTTGTTAATGTAACATAAATGCTTTTGCAAACATCACATAATAGCCATTATAAAGGATCCAATTTAATCGCATCCTACAAAGAGTAGAACCATTAAAACACTGCCGACCTGACATGGAAGTAGCAAGCAATTAACTCAAAGAGGTTGTATTACTTAGCTTTTAATAGCAAATAACAAATGGAACGATTTGTTGAACTAATCACATACGATGATAGATAAGTGCATTTAGTGCTTCATGCTCTTAAATGGAAATTAAATCTTTCACATAGTGGTTCATACACGAGTAAGAGAATGACATTTTACATTTACCAGGGTACACCTTAGTTACATCAGCACGCACTAAACCCTTAGGCCGTTCCGCAGCCGCTATACGAAGAGTTAACCCACCCGAATGGTTCAAAATGTTATACTTTTCTTTCAAAAATTACAATTCTATATATTTTTATCAGCATATCTGAAATGTACTCGAAACATGTACCCATTTTGGTACAAACATGCCAAGTTTTATATACAGCAAAGCACACGTAAAATGTATAACTCGCCTAAACATGGCAATTTCTTTATCAACGATCATTTTTGTTTTCAGCCTGAGTATTTCATTGTAAATGCGAATTTTACACGTTTGTTACAGTTCCTTGGAGCAAATAAGTGACGCAAAGGTGCCAAGACTATTTATTCAACTTCGGAGTTTTCTCATTAGCTGCAAAATCAAAACCAAAACAACGTGCAACAAAATCACATTCGATCAGCAAGAGTTCACGGTTTTATTGCTCCCTATTCCCATACGGTTGTTCGCTTGTCACAATGTTTCCACTAATAGCAAACCGTGATTTGTTATTTTCATTAAATATCCAAAACAGTGGCAATTGTAGCTAAAAGCTTTGCAATTGAATTAACTAATTCATACTTGTGTAAACAGTTTTACTCTTTAACAAGACTTGAAGCATAGTTGAGCATGAACTAAAAGTATAAAATGACTATTGAGTTAGCGTATACATGTATAAAATAAGTAACATCAGGTTCTAATACATTGTTTTGTCCATCATCCTGCTGAAAGGTAACTTACAGATGGGCGAATGGATCCGGGAGTGATGTGTATTTGAGTTATTTACAGTCATTCCTTAATTCTCATATCCAGAGGCCGTTTAATAACAAAATGGGTAGAAATAAATGAAAATTATCATGTTGTTTGTTTGCAAAAGAATCCCTTATGACAAGAAAATCAGTTCTTGCATGCACTGTGTTTTGAATTACAAGTCGAAATGGGTACTCATTAGTGTACCCGACTTAAAGGATAGGTATCAGCAGGAGGATACTACAGAAAGAAGTGAAAAGCTTTAGCCTCCGGTCAACATCAAGAACATTAGGCTTGTTCAGACGATCGCTTGTAAAGTCGCTTGTAACTACATTCAAATGTAAACTTGTATGTAGTGCCCGTCTAAACGCACTCGCATGTAGCTACATGCAAGTTACAAGTGACGATTTTACATGTAAGATATCTTACATGTAGCGAATAACATTCAAAAGTAAGGCCAGTGTGAACAAGACTTGCATGTTAGCTCGCTTGTAAGCATGACCTTGATGACCCAATCCTATTCTGATTGTGCATAATCATGGTATAATTTACCAGTGAAGGTCACTCTTACAAGTGAGTTGGCTTATAAGTCCCGTGTGGACACACACTCACTTGTAGCATAATTTAATTGCTGGCTCGCTTGTAAGTAACATTCAAATGTAGGCTACCGTCTAAACACACCTATTGTAATCACCGGCAGATCTAACAACTTGTGCATGAGAAAAATTAATGCATAGGCACTGGGGTCACATTCAATTCTTGTGGATGATCGTTCGCTCAAATACATTAAAGTTTAGTGTTGGCATCTCAAAAATGATCAAATCAATGCAAGTCTCTGATAAGTTGGTATCCACGCAAATTAATGCGCTATTCTCTTATTAAACAATACGTCATACATGGTGCAATTTACTTAATGTTTTGTTTTCATTGTAGAAAATAAAACCATAATGCTTTTAAAATTAGTTCTTATCAAAGTCGACAAAATAAGATCGCAATTATTTTATGTCACCCACAATCTCATACCTACAGTCAGCCAAAAGGTATTTCTTTAATGCAATATGCTTTGAAATATTTTTTTAATATTCATATATTAAATAAAGTGTCATTCAGTTTTTCTATATTACGAAAAATAATATGACAAAGTGATCTCAATAATGTTACTTCTGCTTGTCCGTGCTGGTTTTACCTACGGAAAAAGAAAATGTAAGTGTCAAGTGACAGTATTAACTTTGAAAATTAACAAAGAAAATTATACTAGTTACTACAAATTGATATTGATAAGATATTTTGAATTTTATCACAAGCACACTATTGTATTATCTCCACTCAAAGGATACTTTCCTCCACTTGTGTTTAGATGACGAATTTCATCTCCTTATGTGGAGTTTATTTTGTAGATAAATGAGAGAAAAAATAAACAAAATACCTCATGATGTAGCCAGTATGCACCTCACACCCCGAACACATCCACACCTTGTACACATCCTCCCCACACAAATTCACCCCCCCAAAAAAAAAAAAAAACCACATCGAAATTTAAAAAAAAATACATAAAAGCGACACCCGGCAATGTAAATGTGATTATGATACAATCCGAGGAATCATTTTGGTTTTGTTTGACCAATGATATTTAGGTTTATCAATGGCTGGAGTTCAGGTGACAATTTAAATTGACTTTCTCAGTATTCTTGCATGGGGATAGCCACTAGCGCTGTTATGGTCGTGAAGGAACATAGAAGCATCTTAATTATAAAGCCATAGTATATTGTAACTGGGCGGGTGAATTTACTGGATCATGTCCAGAAATGTGAAATGTTTACTTCATGAATATTACTGTACGTGTGAAAAAAAATATTTACAGCTTGAAGTGAATTTGAAATTACCAGCCCAGCAAACACAAAATGTTTTCGACATCATTCGCAAAGGGTTATAAAAGGTTGTCAGAAAACGTTTAAATGTCGGGTTATATAAAGGGTACATTAATGGTATAAAACGTTTTCATAACATTAAATAACAGTTTGCCGTATTAATGCATCGCTCAATTTAATTAAAAATCCTGTCTGGTAAACATTGCAATAACAGAGAAAGAGTCCGTCCTTTAAGTTCATCTTAAAACATGTTTGAACACTGTAATTTGTTTATACTTGCTATAAGAATTTAGATTCTTCAACGTACACCTACACAGCAGTACTTTTGTTGGATGGCGGGTTATTATTTTCTGAAAACGATAAACCTGGCGGATAAAATACTTCCTTTGTTATCTACATGCTTATAACAGTCTTTTTACCGCTCTGTTATCCCCACGCAATATAGCCAGCTATTGCTCTGCATCCATCAAAGAATTTGTAATATCTGTCATTTCTCTGTACGTCAAATAAGCTACGGGGCGTTCCATAAAACACTGCCTCTGAAAATGCGCAATGTTTGGACGTGGAAATTGGTTTACAGCTTTAGAGTCAGCCAAATTGTTCAGAATAACAACTGGATTTTCAAGAACCATGTTTTTAGGTAAACGTCAATATTACACATCCTGTCGTACAGACATAACGACTGCTCTGTCCCAGAAGTGGGTAAGTACAATAGCTGCCACGTGCAGCTGGCATGTGTAGATGAGTACAATATACTGTGTGTAAATTGCCATATGTTCACATGCAGCTATTACACTTACCCACTTCTGGCACTGAGCAGTTGATAATCTCTTCAGAATATTTTCAGTCGCTAAATTTTAAATCTGACATTGCAATTGATTGTGAAATATCGTCTGCAAAGTTTTGACGACACTACAAATGTTTGAATTGCATTTGAATGGAACAGTAAACATCGCTTTACAGCTGGGTCTAATACTACAGATTCTATACTAATACTCTACTTTAAATTCCAATTTTCAAATCTATAGCTAATCTTTTTCTGTAAGACTGTAATCTTGTACATGGTAACCAATAGCTACCAATAATGAGAAGGATTTGTTACATGGTGCTGCCGAATGCCTATAGGCAGGGCAATTTAGTAAGCCGAGTCATAGGTTGATTACATGACTATCTAGACGAACTTTCCGATCCAGATTTGTCCAGACTGCCTATATCCAAATCGATTACCTGGTTAATTGAGAAGTGTAATGCGCATCGCTGTGATAACTGTCCATTAGGTCCGAAACGGCCTCTAGAGTTACCCATGTCGACGTATTTAGAAGCATATGTATTGAAGTGATGTCTGTGGTAGTAGATGCCAGATTCTAGTAAATTTATAGTAATATAATCTAGATCTAAAAATCACACGTGGTTCCCACAAATACCATCACGCACTTGGTGCGAGCCTGTCTTCAATCCTTAATATGCACATGATCATGTTCTGAATTATTCAGATTTTCATTAGTAGTATATAGCGCCCCAATTACCAAAAAAATACTGATATTTAGTTTGTGTATGGGGGTGCTGTGTGTACTCCTTATTCCAGAAAAATACCGCACTAATTTGTTTGAATTAAAAACATACTATTGTTTTTGTCAAATGAAATATGGCTAAATCCCAATCCTTTCGTTTGTTCTAAATGGCAATGAAATTGTAATATTTGTTAAATTTTTTAAATAAGGGCCAAAAACGTGCATTTTTGTGGTGTTTTTCTTGTGCTGTGACAATCCAGCTCAAAGACTTGTACAGAGACTAATTTTAATTTATGCATTCTAATTTGTGGACTTCACATTTTCTAATCGTTTTCATAACCAAGTATCAAAAATAACATAAAATATTAAAATTGTGAGTTGATTCTTAGCCTATACTCAAGTCTCAAAATTCTGTGACTGCAATTGTAAGAATACATACAAGAGTGCATGTTTTTGGCCCATTCTCCCTCAAATTACAAAATTATTCAACTTTGTTAAAACTAACTAAAGGATTAGAATTAATCCAGTTAAAACTGACTAAAATATTTAGCTATGTTTCATTTGGCAAGACAAGATAATAATTTGTTAATTCCCAAAAATGATTGTTCTATTTTTGAATCTATGAACTGGGAGGGGGTGTATGGGTGGGGTGTGTATGGGGTGCGTATGGGGTGTGTCTGTGAGTGTTGGTATATTTGCAGGACCAGCAGGAGTTTATGAATCTATTATGCCGCGGTAAAACGAGAAGTGAGAAAACTACATTGTAATAATATTGCAGTTTTTGTGTCTTTACATGGTTTGACATATCTAGTTCAATTGTATCTTTGCCTATCTTATTTTTCGCTTTCATACCTTTAAATGTGGTAAAACATTACAAAAGTAGCATGTTTTGGTGAAATTTTGTAAAAACCCTCTTATTGTGTTTTCATGACACATACTATATATTTCAATGGCAAACTGCCACTGATATTTAAATGTTAATCTTTAGCTTACACCAATTGTGTATTAAGCAAAGCTATTGTAACACAAATGTCACGCTAGGGTTAATCAATTCAGGTGTACGCATAATGCTAAGAACGCAAAGGGATATTGTCTAATATATAATTCCGCCCACTACAATCCGTCTACCACGCCTTCGACAGGTGCATGTCTTCAACTTCAAAAATTTCAGAATACTTTTATTTCCCTATTTCTCTATCCAATAGCAACGTTAATGTAAAGGCACATACAAGAAGCATACAAGAGGAAGAATTTCATTTAACTCAAATGAGCTGTATACTAATCAGTTTAAGAGGAATCAAATTAATCTAAGATGGAATCGGGATGACCCTTTATTTCCCTCGGGCCCAAGACATCGTCGTAATTCTGAATAGACTTAAAGTAAGTCAAAACGAGGTCAGTTACATGATTCGAGCTTTGTATTATCAAGATGTACAAATACAGACATATAAGAATGAGTAAATACTGCTAACGTATATCTTTAATGATTAAAGAAAAGACAACAATCTCACATCTGATTATGTACTTTCAAAGTTTGTTCGGCTCTATGTGTATTGACGTAGCGTGCACGCAGTTGGGCGCATGCCGCGATGCTTTCCAAACATCGCAGCATCGCGCGATGAAATTAAAATTTTAATTTTATCGCGCATTATTGCGATGTTTGAAACGTATGTGGGGTCTGCATCTCCTTTTGAGGTCATTCTACCGACCTTGATTTTCCAGCAGCCAATCACAAGCGTGCACGGCTGCGATATCGCAGCGCGATTCAAAAATGTTGAACATTTTCCAACATCGCAGCATCGCATCGCGCTACGATGTGGAGTCAGGATTGGGCTTTACGCTAGTTGTACATTACGTGATTCGTGACTGTCGCACGCGTATGTGCATTTACGCGAGCGTGAGTTATTGACGGGCGCAGTAACAAAAGCCGAATAATTTTCGCCTTATATAAGCCGAACAAACATTTAGGCCTAGGTGTTTGTGGGTGTTTGCTGAGTAGTGGGTGGGTGTGTGGGTGTGTGGGTGTGTAGGCTATTTACTATCAAAGTAATGATCTTTGGTTCGAATCACTACCTGTAATCATTATAATTGTCCATATTTAAAGCTGTCAAGAACAACTTATTTTATTATTCACCAATATAACGTCAACATTTGAAACACTTTATATTATACTTACTACTAGTGCTTCCAAAACCACAACTATCGGGGTACCAGAACTATGTATTTTAATTGGGTTTGTAATATGTGTAATACAGAGCAATAATATGGGATTTCTATCAAGAATAGATTCTTATTTGTTTTCCACAAAATGTTAGTTTTTACTGATCACATTATGTTCCCTTTAAGGTAAGACAACGAAAATGCACCTGATCCTCACGTATGTACATGGAAAACACTGTGACAATACGTAGTGTATTGTCACGGTGAAGGCCGCGCTTGGAAGAGTATGCTGTATGCTAGCATACGTATGGTCACGGTGTATACCGTTGTCCAAATACCACGTACTTTAGTACAGTAATAACGCCCTCTGTTTGGTCATAATTACGTATTTTCAACGTAGTGAAGAAATATTTGAGGTAATATGCGACCCCAAAGAATATAAAAAGCAGAATATTGATATGTTAAAAATCAAAATGAGGTATGGTGCAGTACTGTATTGTACAGTATTGCTAAGACAATATTGTTCAAGGTTGCGCCGCAGGCTTATAAAGAAACAATGTTCCTCCAAAAACCTTAAACTATAAATTAGCCCCCGATAGAGGGCAGGACCTGAAGAATTGGGGTAATTATGGGGTAAAGAGTTAAAAAAATGTAAAAGTAGGCCTATGAAATGGGTGACGAGCTGTCCGTAAATATAACAGAATTTTCGTTATGGGCGCACACCACTAAATAATTGTCCCATTGAAATACGTGTAAAAACACCAGTTTTATTTGCTCGTTTTGAGGCCTTTTCGGCACATTCTGAGAAATTTAAGGATAACCAGTCGATTGCAAATCGATGAAAGTTTAACATATGTTTCAATGTATGGGTAGTCTTCCGTCTCGTTTTCCCGGTAGGAGCCGCTAAACAGCGCCCTCACTGTTTTTGACATGCTCTCATGACTGTAAACCCGTTTCTGCCCATTTTGTAATACGCGGACCTATTTTCTCGATAATTATAAAAATGCGACTTTTTTAGTGATTCAAATTCATGCACAGGCTTTACACTTTTATTTAAGCTATCATTCGCTACTCTTTCTGATTATTAGTCCAAAGAGCAGCCCATTATACCTCAAAAACTTTCTGTATTTTACCGGAACTCAGTAGGGTTGCACAATTGGCGCATTGATTTAGTGGTGTGCTCCCTTCAAGGGTTTCTGATGTTCATAAAATTTAATTCTTTTATCTTTTTCTTGAAATATAAAATGTTTTGAGTAAAACGCTCGAAACAGAATTGCTCTGTGACATTCACTTCAAGAGAAATTCCCTTTCAAAGTTACATGGTGGATTCCGAAAATAGGCAAATTTTCAACATTTTGACCATTCATGCTTACTCTTCTATATTTGCATTAAATTCCAATTCTCTAGATAGTTTTTGACCTTCCATCTGATGAAATTCGGTTTTAAATGAGAGTAAATCACGTTTCACAATTGCATGGGTCTACTGTTAATGATTTATAACAATCACCCCCCCCGCCCATATAAAACCAAGATTTGGCAGCTTTAAACGGCACGCACCGATTTGTCACCTTAAGCCCAAATTGCTTTAAATCCAAGAAATCTTGTTTTCACACAATTTGTGGCAATTTCTTGAACTTTGAAGGCCTCTGGGGAATAATCTTAGCGCAATTTGCATCTAAAACGCATTAAATATATTCACTAACATATAAACTATCTATTTAAATCGAAAAAACTGCAATTTAATCAAAAGCCATTTCAATTTTGGCTGAATCTCTGAAAAGCACGGTTTTACTCCTAGGCCCTTCGAAGGGTTTCTGATGTTCATAAAATTTAATTCTTTTATCTTTTCTTGAAATATAAAATGTTTTGAGTAAAACGCTCGAAACAGAATTGCTCTGTGACATTCACTTCAAGAGAAATTCCCTTTCAAAGTTACATGGTGGATTCCGAAAATAGGCAAATTTTCAACATTTTGACCATTCATGCTTACTCTTCTATATTTGCATTAAATTCCAATTCTCTAGATAGTTTTTTGACCTTCCATCTGATGAAATTCGGTTTTAAATGAGAGTAAATCACGTTTCACAATTGCATGGGTCTACTGTTAATGATTTATAACAATCACCCCCCCCGCCCATATAAAACCAAGATTTGGCAGCTTTAAACGGCACGCACCGATTTGTCACCTTAAGCCCAAATTGCTTTAAATCCAAGAAATCTTGTTTTCACACAATTTGTGGCAATTACTTAAACTTTGAAGGCCTATAGGGGAATAATCTTAGCGCAATTTGCATCTAAAACGCATTAAATATATTCACTAACATATAAACTATCTATTTAAATCGAAAAAACTGCAATTTAATCAAAAGCCATTTCAATTTTGGCTGAATCTCTGAAAAGCACGGTTTTACTCCTAGGCCCTTCGAAGGGCGCACACCACTAAATAATTGTCCCATTGAAATACGTGTAAAAACACCAGTTTTATTTGCTCGTTTTGAGGCCTTTTCGGCACATTCTGAGAAATTTAAGGATAACCAGTCGATTGCAAATCGATGAAAGTTTAACATATGTTTCAATGTATGGGTAGTCTTCCGTCTCGTTTTCCCGGTAGGAGCCGCTAAACAGCGCCCTCACTGTTTTTGACATGCTCTCATGACTGTAAACCCGTTTCTGCCCATTTTTAATACGCGGACCTATTTTCTCGATAATTATAAAAATGCGACTTTTTAGTGATTCAAATTCATGCACAGGCTTTACACTTTTATTTAAGCTATCATTCGCTACTCTTTCTGATTATTAGTCCAAAGAGCAGCCCATTATACCTCAAAAACTTTCTGTATTTTACCGGAACTCAGTAGGGTTGCACAAATGGCGCATTGATTTAGTGGTGTGCTCCCTTATCAGTTCGTCATCCTTAAGGTTACTCTTGCTTTCTTGCCCTGGGGTCCCACTTGGAGTGTTTAGTCGTCGTATGGGAGTCTCCGGCCTCGGGCTGCCGGCCCAGCGGCCTTGATGTTTTTGGTTGATACTGGGCCCCAGCATCAACAAACAACAATGAGTAACCTTAAGGGTGACGGGCTGTCTCTAATTTTAAAAACAATAACCTTAATGTTAAAACCTTGAGTAACCTTAATGTAACGACCTTGAAATGTTGAAAATACGTTTTAAAGTGAATTATGACCAACAGAGGGCGCTATTACTGTACTAAAGTACGTGGTATTTTGACAACGGGATACACCGTGACCATACGTATGCTAGCATACAGCATACTCTTCCAAGCACGGTCTTCACCGTGATAATACACTACGTATTGTCACAGTGTATTCCATGTACAATATGTGTGTATTGGTGTATTGGAAAATGCGTACATGCGGTTATTAGCTCGCTGATCGTAAGGACATATAATAAGACGTATAAGTTAACTATAGACGAATAGCTATAGAGGTTATCCGTGTTCTATAAGCTGCATATCCTACCAGCGACTCCTATACCTTGTTTAGGACTTTCAAAAGAAGTACCTGCATGTGCAACCATGACTATTTCAAAATAGCCCGCCAAAGTCATGCAGGTAACTCCGAGGTCGTGCATTGAATTAGTTTGAATGAGGAATACTACGGGAATCGGCGCCTTTTGTTAGAAGTCACGCATGATTAAAGTGGATAACCTCTATATACATACAGTCTATACGTCAGTGATTCAATGATCACGAAATTTGTCAGCATCACTCGATCGGTGAACGGTGAAAAGTGACTTTGTAACTTTGCGACGTCATTTATGTCTAATTTTTACTACACAGGGAGAGAAAATTAAATTACTCCGATTTTGTTGAAAATGGTCTTAAATTATTTATCATTCCATAATAAATTTTAAAAAATGTTTCTTAGAACTGGTAAATCCATAAATGAAGCTTTGAATGTATTGATACACTAAAATTGACTACACTAATCCCCACTCTCAATGATACATTAACTTCTCCTCTTCTTCTTGCGTATTGTTATGGAGCCCCGTTCCCGATTTCATTATAATCGGATGGAGACACCATGACCTCGTTAACCTAACCTTTTTAACTATTTATGAGTCGGCGCATTGACGACTAAGCCAGCTTGGCAAAGACTGCCCCGCCCTTGTTGAGTCAGTTGATTGCGAGCTGGCTGGTCGACATCACGTCGTTATTTAGTGAGTACATTTTATTCAGAATCAATTTGATTTGTAGTAACTTGAAATAAGAATTAAATATATTGCAAAGAAATTAATTTATTGGTTTCAGCTTGTTATTTTGTGTTTGATCTCGGTTTCCTCTTTTGGCGTTTAACGTCATAATAGTATCTAACTTAAACAATATTACAAGTGTTTAACATTTTATTTCCCCCGACCGTCCATTTGGCTCTATCGTAAGAGCATGACATGTTGTGATATTTGCAGACCTCATATATGCCGCATAGAAGAGACTGGAATCTTGAAATGACCTTTTTATGTTGTTGAAATAGCTATCAAACATATTCGATCGTTACAGAAACAATTTAATCGGTCAGGCAATTTTTCATAGGGCAATAACTATTTTCAATACAAACGTTGACTTGATAACTTCAGTCGTATTTGTACGAAATGGGAACATCTGTCTGGCCAGAGGTGCTTGGAGAGAAAAAAAATCGACACACAATACAGCCAGGACAGCAATCATGGTTTCCAGGTTATTATTAGCGTTTTCCTTAAGGTATTGAAATAGCAGCTAGTGAATAGGTAGTTTCGGCTTTTAGTGCGAACATTAACGATTTACTTCATACGTAGTCTTTTACGCCTTTGCAGAGAACCAAACAAGGGAATACTTAGCTGCTTACGCATTTCCAGAGGCCCAAAAAAGAGATAATTTTCACAACCATTTCAAAACCCAGATTAATTAAATAATCCAAATGTGTATAGATATGACGTTTGTTTATCACAAGGTTTGGGGGAAATAATAGCACATTTACACAATGCAGTATGTGTTCGCAAAGACGCACAAAAACATAGACAGTTTTATATATGAATGAAACGTTTCTTGGATCACGCAATAACCGGAAGGCAGATAGATTTGTCAGTGTTAAATATTGTCTTTGTTTCTGTACACCCTGCTTCAGTAAAGATATCAACTATCATCGATAAAATTTGGTGAAGTTTGGGTTTCGAAGGAAATTAAGTATTTTCAATTGAATTTGACAATTGCTTTGATGTTCATGGGAATGTTTTAAGCATCGTATTCGAGCATAAATAAAACTTGATAAGCATATAATTATCGTTCTAAAACAAACGTGAAATGTGTGGGCTGTGTTTTTAATTCTAATTTTTAGTGGAAATATGATAAAATAATATAAGCACTTGTGAAAATAAGCTGTTATATACGATAAAGGGAATATCTGTATAACTAAAGATAATCTGTATAAATGTGTTCGACAGATGATTAGATTCTATTTATATATACCGCATTATTTACTTAACCAACACGTAATATTTTTTCAAGTGATTGGTATTATGATTACAAACGTGGAGAGTAGAATAATTAGGAATAAAGAGAGAGAACTTAATTAATTCGTGATGCAATGAGCTCCTTTGTTATACACTACGACAAGTATATACCTCTGTGGTATTTCAAATGTCATGTTTTGTACCTTGAAGCATAATTTGGTAAGATGCATTAAGTTTTTCAACATAATGTATTTCGTCAAAGTTATAATAAAATCATTTCCAATTCGTTTTCCTTGACCGTGTAAATAGAGAGATGAAAATTATTATAAAAATGAATCCTTATGTATGTACACCCGCCTTAGGCAAGAACACTTAATAGTGTTATGAGTTAAGAACGTTATCATCCGCAGCATTTCATATGGGAATAACGCCGTGTTATACGGGATAAAAGGTGTGTTTTATGCTTCTATTTTTAGCTGTATTTTTATTCTACAGTGCTGTTATCGAATTATGCGGCTTAATACGCACAATATTGCGATATCTATAAATTGGAGGAGCAGTTGAGGACAAAATGTCTAATGAAAATATGGTAGAAATGGAACCACTCATGATGAGCTATGACTAGACGTATTCAAAAACCTTGATATATTACGAAGTTTACTTATTTATATTGATATGTGGGTCGTGTATATACTTTCTTATTTTAGGAACACTGGTCAAAATGTGTTTTGATTTCTATGCAATGGAGATTAATGGAGATTAATAATAATAGGTAATGGAGATTAATAAACTCTTTGCTTAGTTATTAATAAGATAAAAGCCTGCTGGTTCCCAGAGAAGTCATTAACGCAGAATTTACACCTTACATGCTATGTAGTCTGTTGTTATGATGATATTACCAGAATTATCATCGTCATCATTTTCACCATCATCTTCAGCTATCGTCATAACTTAGCAATCAAGTTAGCTCAATCGATAAGGCGTTCGACTATGTTGCGAGAGGTTGCAGGTTCGAATCTTGGCGGTGTCTAGTGCGCTCTCGTGGAAGAATTGAGTTAGCTTGAAATTCCCCTGGACAAGGAACTTACTGCTAACAACAGCACTTCTTTATTAACAACATATCAAAATGACAAAAAAACCGACTGACACACACAATCAAGATCGTCAAACTTGCGGTCAAACAATTAGGAAATAAGAGAACCAATCCTTGCATTATTAGCGCCGTCGAACAGCTAGGTGTTGTTGTTGTTTGTTTGTTTGTTTGTTGTTTGTTTGTTTTTATAGATTCCCTTTATTTGCCAAGGCGATAATGGTGACTGAGTGATATTATATTATAGTGTTATAGCCGAGTGTTAGTGATCATAAAGTTGTTGGTTCGAGGCAAAGATCTCTAATGGAAGTTTCAATTTAAAGTGAAATGGTAAATTACAAACATGTTAGTTCCACCCTAACATAAAGACCGCTGTCTATTCAATCTCGTGTCTTTAAATCCTTGCACCCGGTGGTGTGAAATACAAACATATCAAACTTATACAAACCAATGAATGACCTATCTCAAGAACCACTGAACCAACTCAAGGCATATTTGTAATCATTTCGGCACAGTTTTATGCCGATCTTAAATATGTCCGTAAAAATTTATTATCCTATTTTTCTGAAATCTTTAAACGTTTAATTTAGTGATTGCTCTGTATCCTCTCGCGTAGATGGCTAAATCTGCCATAGCTTGTGGGTATCCAAAGAGACCACTCAACCCTCTCTGTGAATCAGCAAAGTGTGTTTATATTTCTCTGACATGTTATTTTTGCATGCACATGATAATGGATATAATTATTACTTGGAGAAACCTCGATTCATCTCATAAATATCTAGATGGGGTTTTTTTTATTGCGCATAATGCGTATACAGAGTTATATTTTTTTTTTAAACATACTCCAAAACCTTTTAAAAATCAACTTTATTTGCAATTGTGAACATTTTCTTTACACATACTAACTCTTAGTATTTATTCTAAAATTTATTCTCAAATGAAATCATGAATAGATTTTTATCTCTCTCGAAACACGCTTGGAGGAGGTTTAGACGTGAGGTGAAGCACCCCTCCAACCAAATAACACGATAATTAGAATGGGCGACTAGCTGAGTGGCTAGCTAAGGTGAAGGTGGAGCAATGTAGTACATGTAGTATACTTGAGGGGCTGATTGGATCAAAAGCATAAAAGAATAATTATGTTATCTTATGAGGATGTTCACCTTATTATTATGCAGAAGGGCGAGTGTGTTCCTTATCCAAAGGACATGTTCAAAGGAGGTCAAACATCAATGTAAATTTCTCAGATTTAGATGTGAAGCTGTCATGCATTTTCATAGCCATAAGTCAAAGGTGTTTTTTTTTTTAATTTTTCTTATATGAAAAACACTATACTCAAATGAGTAATATAGCGAGTATATATATTGCTACCAAGTTGAATCTGGCAAATTATTGTTGCTTAAGTCTTAGAAGTTTGGCATTATTAATAAATTAAGATCACCTTTGCATATTAAAGCTTATTGGTTCTCATTTTAGAGAAAACAGATGCAGCACTATACCATAAGTTACATGAGACACAGGGATTCATCAAATTGCGGTATTCTACATATCCCTTAGGCTTAACGTAGATTACAACATGATGAAGAAAATGCCCAAAATACCAACACCTGGATTTTCTTTTTTGAATATTTTTTTCTTCAACACCTGAAAACTTGAATCGATTGCACGGGTAATCGCATGTGATTGAAATCGATCAAGTCAGTAGCAGGTATTGCACCGTATGGAAACGTCGTGGTAATATACTCCAAATACAGGCCCATACAAACGCCACTCATATTTCCAGTTTTAAATTGTTGAACTTAAATCATCTCCATCATCTGCTGCATAGAGCTGAAATTATCTGCTGCATAGAAAATGTATGCTTTCAAAATGGTACAAGTATGTCGAGTTTTGATTTGCTTGCGCCTACAATAATGCTTTTAGTACATGGCGCTGTGTGTTTGGGGTGTAATTTTGCTACATTGGTGGACTAATCCGACTCTGAGACTACACGTTTCTCCAACAAGTTATTTTCCTATTTTGTTTGCCGAGAGGTGTAACTGATAAATTTACGATTGAATCGGTGCATTTTTTTTTACTTCTGTGCATGAGATATTTTACATTTGACCTTAACATTTGACCTGCTGTACTCTATAACACATGAACTAAGCACGCTATTGCCATATGACATTGACCTTTTTTATTTCCAGCAATTAGAGGAACAATTGGAGATATATCACTACATGAAAGAACCAATTTTGGCCCAAATTATGCCATTCGACCCCTTGTATGGCACAGAAGAAAATGGAACAAATTATAGGGGTTTTTTTTTTCATTTGAGGTGTAAGGAAGGATGCTAAAAAACGGCGATGTAGCAAGACAAAATGCTAATTCAAATATCACTGCACATTGCCATATACTATTATATCGTGAAAAGAACCTACGTGTCATGCTGTCTTTGTCTGTTGAAAACGTACCCGTGAATGATTGATTGAAGTGAAATGTGATGACAGAATGAACTAGATTTCTGATGTTATGCAAAGATACTCGGAGGCGTCAATCCTTTCCAAAAAGTGAGGGACACACAGTGGCGGATGTGGAACATACATATAGGGGATAGTAGAAACCGACTAATTCTGAAGAAATTGGAAAATAGTATATTATACCTGAATTATAGAGCATCTTTTTATTTACAAGTGCGCTACAAATGGCATGCACATGTTTATGAACGGATCATAGCCAAGGGGGTGAGGGGTAATGTAAAATGTAAAAAGACTTGCCCCCTGTCCTCTGTGGGATGCTGGCCGCCCTGATATTTAATATTTTTAGTCCTTTTTATATTTTTGGACTCGATTAATTCTTTAATATCTGAAAGGTACCACAATTTGGAATCGATTCTTGCACTCTAATATGAATAAGACTTTTTAACACCAGTCGGTAGTTTCACATGTAAGCATCTTCTTTTTTCAAATCAGTATTTACGAGCGTATATATTAACTTGAGAAAACATAAAAATCATTCAATCATTCATTTCTTTTACTTACTAAAGTTAATTAATTGAATTGACGACAAATGCAACCGTTTCTGAATCGTTTGAAATACAATAATAACCAGTAAAAGTGTGATAGAATATATACACTCACACAATGAAATAGCGCTTTTAGCACAATTATAATGCGAGCTTGAGTTCCCTCGTTAACAACACCGTAATAATTCCTTTAGCTAAACATTCAAATGTTCCCGTTTCAAGTTTACAGTAAGTAAGAATTTGCTTTGAAGATGAACAATTCAGAAGTTTAAGATTAAAACGCCACAATACATTGCCTCGCTGCCGTTTTCACTTTTCAATAACATAAAAACATTGAATCTAAATTTGGCAACACCTTCATTGAAATTGGTTGAGAAGAATCGTGAAGAGTTTCAGTAGCCACAGGGATCTGTTAGGAAAGCCTCTCATATTTTAATAAACATCCCGTTATGGAGATGGCTGTTCCACTCGAGCGTTTTGTATGATAGATAATAACCTGGGGGACAGAAAGAAATAGAGGAGAGGAGAAGTAAAATTGAAATGCAATCTAATACAATACGATTGCTGGCACATTCTTATGTTCTGTTAGAAACTCAATATATTTTGCTCTACGCTGATAAGAGGTCAAATATTACATGGAGACATCAATCGGCCTCTTGTTATATTTTTCACAATATTCTTACTATTGGTATTGTATGGATATGTGTAAAGCAATCTATCTTTTCTGAAAGCGCTTTACTATTCGTATCTTATGAATACCTACATCAGACATTCCCGAAAACATATTCAGGATAGAAACTCAATTCGATAGAATATAATGAAAAGATTACAAAACTGTTGATGTAAAGGAAAAGTAATGGTATCTCGTTTCTATAAAGGCTTTCATTACTTTTGTATTTTGTGCGATCTTTCATCAAACATTCCCTTAAATAGAATTACCAGTAATGACTTTCGCTACGTCTTTTAACGATGAAATATAATGTAGGCCTATAATACTAAACATGTTAACTATAGAAATCAAAGGGCATTACATGCTTTGTCTATTGTTCAATATCTCTGAACAAGCATCTTGGAAAATGGACTGATCTGGTAAAAAATGGTCTCAAAAATTATTGGTAAGAGCTATCCACTTTGTTTTTTCAGTACTTACTGCCAATCACATGTTCATTAGTATGTAAAAGTGTTAAGAACAACAGTGCAAAAATACTGTTACTACAGGGTGCAATTTAAGCAGAAACTTAGCTTGTAATCACTGTTGAAGTCAATCTTGAATAGTGGACTGATCATGGAAATCATCTCACTATGAACTCCTGGTGCATTTTTTGTCATCCTAAAGATGTTTATTTTGTATTATTTTTTCACACTTTTTACATCCAGGTGTGAGTTTAACAAACTTTCATTCACTTCGATAGGAAACCATTACATAACATTACTCAACAACAAAAACTTCATTCACAAAAAATAGATCTTTACACAACCCTATTTGCAAATAGGTGAGGCTGCATGAGCTCGGTTGTTACGCATTACATGCCCATGTGAGCGCTTCGTTAAGAAATTAAGTACTAATTAAGCAGCTAATTAAGAATTTTGTTTTTGTTTTTTTGGCTGAAATATATACCTTAATATTTTATTACTAAATAGAAACAATTAGATCGATGTTAATAATAGTTTAGACTGAATTCCACCAATTAAAAGACCATTATTGCTTTTGAATAACTCTTGTCTTGTTATAAATTGGCATTGATTTGAGCAGGAAGTTGAGATGATGATTTAAGTGAAAAAAAATCGGCTCTCTGGAGTGGCTTTAGCTATAATAGCTCACTGCCGATGATAAGCAGTCGACAAATCTATTATTTATTTTTGCCAAGCTTTTCATTTACCTTATTGAATATAAGTGACTATGATTCTGGCAGTGGTTGCCCAGATATATCACGAATTCAAACACGTGCGTTTTTTTCGTAATATACAGTTCATTTCAGTTCACGGAGCAAAGACAGGATTTGGTAATAAGTTATCAATGTTTAACTATTTGATAGAATGTGTGGTGGGCTTTTCTCTGTTTCTCTCTTTCTGCGTCACGTTTGTGAAAACACAGAGGCTTTCGGTTCCACACGGTCTGTACATCCAAATCAATCCGGATTTGTGTCGATATTTTTATGTAATTCAATTTAAAACAGTCTAAAGTGACAAGAACGCTAGTTTTGCCTTCATTTGAACTGTATGGGAAAATCTCAAACCGGACAAACTTTGCGATCCCTATCCTAATTGTCGCTAACACCTCTCTATAGTTATGAGGCTATATGACAAGACTCGAAACTTGTTAGGCCACTGGAGGTAATATTTTGGTACAAAACGCATAACGAAATATTGCGTAATTGTTCTGGGCCGATTGATTGGGATTTTTAAAAAAACCTGCGTGTAGCTGACCACCATGACCACATATCACGCAATCAAATCAGCCTCGTTTTATTGTTCTTCCTTACCCGTTGTAAACGCCAATTTCACATCAAGAACTTTGCATTTTAAACGGTTGGAACTAATACTTCAAATACTGGGACATACTTTTATTTTACAACATAAAGGAATCTTGAAACCAAGCCATGCAAAAATGACCAAATATTCTCATTAAGCCCCAAACAAACACCGCCCCTATATTTTGCAGATGTAATAGACTCTGACAAATTGATTTCTGATTGAGAAGGTATTACAACAGATACAACCCTTTAGCCAAATCAGATGAGAGAGTTGTTATCATGCACTGTTATATGACTGCGTGCGTGGAATATTTAGTTTGTCTTACAAATCGGGCGTAAGTTTTGCGCTGAAGGCATTGTCAAAAGTGCAATAAAATCCCGAATGGTCAACAAATCTGTTTGGAATGTTTTTGTTTTGGGTATTCATATTCTATTTGACCGGTTGTACTTTTTTCCAATAGGGTTAGTATGTCATTACAATTAAATAAATTCTCATATTTTCTGATGGAGTTTTCCTGTAAAAAAAAACTTACATGGTTTGTAGTTCTTTGAACACCATTTTGCTTTGAAGACCAGATGCTCACCAAAATCACCATTTTAGACTATATCCACAAACAAACAGGTGTTCAACTGCATTGTCCATCATAAAACAACAAACCAATACATTGCTAAATGAAGCTATTACATTAGTATGCGTGTGTTATGTACAATGTGCAATCAATTGTCGAAATGTCAAATGTGAAATGTATGGTATTTTGCAAGTCAGTCCGAATCAGTTACGTCAATCACAGTAGTCTGGAACTGTAGTCGAAATTTAAAGAGACATTCATGTATTTTTAGTCTAAATATTTATTCCATTTATAAAATGTGGATTTCATGGGATTCTGTTTAGTGAGGGAAATAACATTTTGGTATTATCGTTCATGGTGGATTATTTTTGTCATTTAAACACCTTGCACAATACATGGATGGGGTGCAGTCTAATCACCTAAAAGAGCCCAAATTTTGATACCGACTAGTAGGGAAAAGTATCTGGAGTTAGATTTACACCCAACTTGTCATTTAACTAAAATATATATGTTTTTGCCAAGGGGTCACATTGTATACTGTTCGACTAACCAAGCTCGTTAAAAAAGCCAAAACAAAAAACAAAAATTAAAAAAACCGCGATACCAGAACAGGCGAGCAATGAGAGGAGAACCGAAAAGGCAGTGCTTTTCACCATCACACTGGCGATCCCATCTACGCCGGCGGCAGATTGTAGCCAAAATTGTCAAAAATTGTGCCTACAATGGAGCAATATTAGAATATCATACCAAATAGGTGAAAATATTTGCGGTAAATCCCCGTGTGACTCTTGTACTGAGTATCCGGGAGCTGAGTTTCATGGTGGTGCCGAGACTCGCAAAAAAGTTATCAAATTCATGACAGCCCCAAAGGTCTGATACAGGGTATCAAATTCAGCCAGTGAATCTCGTATATGCGTTTATAAACAGGTCTCATAATAATGGAATGATTTTTATCCGTTTCTTATCTCGTCTGGGACACCCTCGGAACTGTTTTTTATCTACGATACAGGTTTGGTAGAAACGTGCATATATCGAAAATGTTCTCCCAAAGATCAGGACTCTCCTTGCGTGGCTACATACCAACGTATAAATCACAATAGCAAGACAAGGGATTATGCTTTGGAAATAATCGTATCGAGAGATATACCAAGGTGTTCCAAAGAATGAGACGACTAGTATTTCTTATGGTGTGGACACACAAAACATTTTTTCTTTTTTTCTCGATTGTATAGACTACATAAACAATATTGGCACTGTAAAAAATATCTGTACATCCAGAAGTGATGAATCGCAGTAATGGTCCTAAAATTAGCCGTACTGTAGTAAGTGTAATATCCAATGATCCGAGTTAACTGCCTCTCTTCAACTTCTTGTGTATTTGACTTGAACAATATTACAAGTGTTTAACTTGTATTTCTCCCGTCCATTTGACTTTATCCTAAAAGCATGAGACCAGTTAGCGTAGCCAGGGAACAGTAGGCAGACTGCCCCCCCCACACACACACACACACACACACACACCTAGAATGGGGACGGAGAAGCGGGAAAATGGGGACGAGTTGAAGGGGCAGAAAAGAGAGAAAGAAGGGGAAGGATCGTAAAAATGAGAGAGATTGCGAAATTTAAGTGAAACGTGATACGGGAACGCCAACCGCATGCTACATTAGTCAAATATCAGTAAGTATGCCCTCTAGAGGATGAAATCCATTGTGAATTGGGCAATCGTGGAATTTCCGTAAAGCGGTTACGTTGCGGATGGTAGCAAAAAATGACGTTCCAAATGACAAAAAAGGCATTACAAAATGCTGAAAAATGTTATGTTTGTCGTGTTATGAAGCAAATCAAAGTATCCAAATAGAACAAGTAGAGTCCAACATGTAATAAAAACTATTTTAGGGGTTACAATTTCACCTAGTATAGACAAGAATAAGCGAATAAATTTCAATTTTTTTTCGACACAAATTCGGGTAGATTGCCTAATCATTTGTGTGTGGAGAATGCGGTATGAATTGTCTGTTTGAAAGGGGAACAGAAGTTCGTGCAACGTCATTTTTCGCCACTGCTATTTCGTTGTGTTAAACAGCTGTCAAAGTGTTTTGCTCATGGATACTATTCAGCAAACACCAAAATGTTTTTAAAACATGATAATGCATGTGTTTTTGGTTTTAGTTAAAATATTTTGATAACATAATCAATGTCGGTTTATATTAAAATCATGAAAACTCTTTTTTAAAACGTGTTAAACTGAAAAAATATTACAACAACATTTTAAACCAAAATTCGAAATGCAATATAAAATATCATTTGCCAAACATTTTGTGTTCTTTAGTCTATTATGTCAGAATGTTTTGTTTTGCAGCAAGTTTTGAACAAAATGTTTTTTGAATGTTATTAAAACCTTTTATACTCTTGACCCTCACATACCCTTTAACCAGACATTTAACGTTTTCTGTAATATATTTGTGTTTGTTGGGTAGTAATCGAACTAGGCATATTAAATTATCTATTTTCATTTTGCTTTAAAAAGTAGAATAATATACACCATGGCGACTTCCAAGGCATCCAACACCAAACTCTGTTTAGGTTATTTAGACAAATAGCATACAAGTGTGAATAATAGGCGTATTCATTTTCCGATGCACCCAAGGTGAATAAATGGGTGATTCCTACATCTTTAGATATATTTGTCTCAGCATCACCATGAGCTTATTGCAATTGCGTTTAGATGTAGTCTCGGGTCAGATTGTATGCGGCTATCACGAACATACTAGGAACGACGAGCGTTAGGACTGACACAAACTGGCTATGACGTTCTACCGCACAATGTCGTAATACGTAACCCGTATGGCGTTAGCAGTGAACGCCTCTTCGCAATCTCTCTATAATGACGATACTGACGTCTCCCCGGACTGAAAATGCTTGCTACGCGCCTGCATGACATGTTGTGACATTTGCAGACCTCGTGTAGACAAAAGACTAGAATCTCCAAATGACCTTTTTATGTTGTTGAGATAGCTATCGAACATATTCGATCGTTACAGAAACAATTTAATAGGTCAGGCAATTTTCATAGAGCAATAACTATTTTCAATACAAACGTTGACGTGATAACTTCAGTCGTATTTGTACGAAATGGGAACATCTGTCTGGCCAGGGGTACTCGGAGAGAAAAGAAATCGACGTACAATGCAGCCAGGACAGCAATCATGGTTTTAAGTTTATTATTAGCGTATTATTATTGAAATAGCAGCTAGTGAATAGGTAGTCTCGGCTTTTAGTGCGAACATTATAACGATCTACTTAATACAGAGATCAAAGGAATACTTAGCTTTTACGCATTTTCAGAGAACCAAACAATAGATATTTTCAAAACCATTCATTTAAAATGCAAGATTAATAAAATAATTCAAATGTGTATAGATATGAAATGTTTCTTGCATCACGCAAGGTACCGGAAGGCAGATAGATTTGTCAGTATTAAATATTGTCTTTGTTTCTGTACACCTTGCTTTAGTAAAGATATCAACTATCATCGATAACATTTTAGTGAAGTGTGGGTTTCGAAGGAAATTAAGTATTTTCAATTGAATTTGACAATTGCTTTGAGATTCAAGGGAATGTTTTACATATTTGAAGCATCGCTAGGTATTCAAATATAAATAACACTTAATAGGCATATCTTTACCATTCTAACGTGAAAGTTGTGGGCTGAGTTTTTATTTTTATTTGAAGTATGTTCAAATAGTAAGCACCTGTGAAAATGAGCTGTCATAACATACCATAAAGAGAATAATCTGTATAACTAATGACAGTCTGTACAAATATGTTCGGCAGATGATTGAATTCTATTTAGAAACTCCAATATTTACTTAACCAACACGTAATATTTTTTCAAGTGATTGGTATTATGATTACAAAAGTAGAGAGTAGAATAATTCGGTATAAAGAGTGAGAACTTAATTAATTTTTTGATGTAATGAGCTCCTTGGTTAAACACTGCGACAAGTATATACCTCTGTGATTTTTCAAATATCACGTTTTATACCTTGAAGCATAATAATCGTTAAGATGCATTAAGTTTTTCAACATATGTATTTCTTCAAAGTTATAATAAAATCATTTCCAATTCGTTTTCCTTGACCGTGTAAATAAAGAGATGAAAATTATTATAAAAAGGAACTCTTATGTATGTACACCAGCCGTAGGCAAGAACACTTAATCAGTGTTATGAGTTAATAACGTTATCATCCGCAACATTTCATCTGGGAATAACGCCGTGTTATACGGCATAAGAGGTGTGTTATATGTTTCTATTTTTAGATGCATTTTTATTCTACAGTGCTGTTATCAGATTTACATGGCTTAATACGCAAAATATTATTATATACAAATTGGAAGTGGTTGAAGACAAAATGTCTACTTGCAATGCACATATGGTACAAATGGAATCACTCATGATGAGCTATGACTAGACCTATTCAAAAACTTTATATTAATCTTAAAATATTACGAAATTTACTTATGAAAATTGATGTTTGTACACAGGGTGTTCCAGAAAAAATTACCTGGTGAATTGTGCATCATATACGCTAATTTTATTTTATTCAGTTGACTGGTTGCGACGAAATGAGCGATTATATAATGTGCGCATCAATACAATTCATTCCAAGTTTGATCAACGGGTGTCTTTTTCATACTGGCTCAACTCTTCCTAAAGTGTGTGTATCGCATTAAATTTAGTCCTCTTATCTATTTTGTTGCCTATTTTTCAACTTGTGTCCAAATTCATTCACCTGGTATTTTTTTCCTGGGACACCCTGTATGGGTCGTGTATACTTTGTTATTTTATCCACACTGGTCAAAACATGTTTCAATTTGTATGTAATTTAGGTAATGGAAATTAATAAACTCCTTGGTTAGGTATTAATGAGATAAAGGCCTGCTGGTTTCCAGAAAAGTCATTAATGCAGAATCTACACTTTACATGCCATATAGTCTGTTGTTTAAATGAAATTACCAGAATTATCATCGTCATCATCGTCATCTTTATCATCATATGGAATAACTTACGTATAAAACGACTTATACAACCTTATATGGATCCCTGTATTATTAATATTATGGATGTTATCATTTCTTATTTAGAGAGCATGGCCGGCCACCAAATATTAGCAGATCCTAATCTTCTTAACACTGTCTATTATTTGTTTTCTTGTTTTTATATAATCCACCTTACAGCGCTTCTTTATTAACAGCATATCCAAATGACAAAGAACCGACCGACACACATAATCACATAAACACTGAACTTGTACTTCGTGAACACCTCATAAACAACTTGAAGATACCACAAGCTGCTGACTTCTTGTTTAATAATGTCCATCGTCTCCCATCAAAATCACAATCTGGCAACAAACCTCACCCGGTGATCGCTAAATTTGTCCGGATGGCGGACCGTGACATGGTATTGAACCATTCTCATGATGGCTCCAAGTCCAAGATCGGAGTCGCACCTCACCTTCCAGCTATGATGCAGGCCGAGAGGAGACGCCTTGTTCCAATCCGGGAGAAGCTGGTAGGTGAGGGGAATAAAGCTAAGATCCGTACCACAGGAACCAAAGTCCAGCTTTTTGTGAACAACGTTGTTTGGAACGGCTAACTTGCCTATCGTAAGTCTACTTGCACTTGGACTTGACATTTTGAACATGACTTTGAGTTTTGCTTACAATTATACCATATGTATCATGCTTGCCATGCTTGGTTTCATCAGAACTTTGCGAATTTCGCAGTTTGCTAAACTTGGACTTGAACTTTTCCATTAATTTGCATGGCTTCAAAGCATCTTCATCGCATTGACTCTCACAAGTTTAAATTGAAATTTGTTGTTCTCATCTTAATAAATGTTTTTAGTAACATTGTTGGTTTAAGGTGGCTGTGTACTCTCAGACATGCATGTAGTAAAAGTGCAATAACTTTGTAATTATTCGCGCAAGACATATAAAAGTATACATTTTTATAAAGGCAAGACATCAATAAATCTTAATATAAATACAGATTTGGGGTAAAAACAACAATTATGAAGAAAATCACAAAAACGTGAGTTTTTGGCAATATTTGTTAGGTACATCATAACAAAAAACACTCTTTCCAAAATATTTTATTTTGTTTTTAGCTCAATCTTGAGGCTCCATTCCAAAAACGGTTTTTTATTTTTTGATATTGGCCTTAGTTTTTGAGATATTGACCATATAAGGCATCAAATTGAACTTTTTAAAATTCACAAACGCCTATTTGCACAAAATGATGCCTAAAATCGGAAATAGACCAAAATATAAAAAAATGAGAAAACCGTTTCTTGAGTCGATCTTGCTTTTTACGATGATCATATTTGCTTACCTATAGATGCTGTATTTATTGAGTTATCGTGTACCTAAATCGTCATTTTACCGAGAAAGTGAACATTGAAATAATGGCCGTTAAAGTTTAAAGTGGTCACATTTTGCCCTTTCATCGAATCTCACAGGAGAATGCGGCAGTTTTCGTTTTTCTACCTTATATTATGTGAACATCGGGTAAATCCACAGCCCGTTGAGAAGTTTGAGCGAAATCCATTCATAACTTGATATTCAAATCGAGGAAAAGAACTTGAAAAAACCCACATTTTATCAGCTAAAACGGAGCCATTTGACCACTTGAAATTAGTGTTTCCAAAGGATGCGCCACGCATGCAGATAAGCGTTGCGTATGCGTAGCGTATCTGTGCGTTAACAAATTGCGCGATACGCAGCGCGATGCGTTGTTGCGCGCGTGTCACCCCGCTGATACAACAAAGATTTTCTCTCTTTTTGCAAACACGAATGAAATAGTGAAATAAAATCCATAAAATAGCGCAGTTGGAGTTTATAAATCTGGATTTTCTTTCCTTGTATTTATAAAAAACATAACAAAGTAACAAATATCAAAAAAGCTTAATTTTGCGAAAGAAACAACGTCTTGAGTACACAGCCGCGTTAATTGCCTGTTATACCACCTTAATTGTGACCTTGTTATCCATCTTATGCTCGGTTGATCTCCAACATTTCTTGTGCTCAGGTGATATAATCTGTTTAATTCATGCTCCCATAACTTTTCTTTCTACACAGTTCCACACAGTTCCAACTTGCTTTTGTGCTTCTATTTGTACGCTATTAGATTATGTTCATATTATATATGTTATGTATTTTGGCAGAACGATTTTATCTGGTGTATCTGTTTGAGTGTTTTTTGTGTTACATGTTGGCAGCTATGGTAAGTGAATGTTATTTTATTGATATTATTGAAATGTTGTATTATTTGATACATATTAATTCTGTAATTACTTTTGAGTATGATTGAAAAATGTAATTCTTGTTACAAAAACATCACGCATCACCAGCCAAATATTTTGTGTAATGGGTGTAATACATTCTATCACACCCGTTGTGTTTATTCTGATCTTAATCATGAGAGTTGGTTTTGTTTTAAATGTACTGGTGATATTTTCCCTTTTAATCATTATATTGATGACAATGAATTTAAATTTGCTTTATTTAGTTTTGACCATAGTATTGATTATAATAGAATGTTAAGTCTCAAATTTAATCCGTTTGTCTTCAATGACATGTTGAATAATTCTGATAATTTGAATCATTATGATATTTCACATTCCTGTTCTTATATTTTTGATCATGATGACATTTCTGCTTCTTGTGATGATGATTTTTCAATTTTGCATATTAACCCTCGTAGCTTTAATAAAAATTGTGATCAAATTAATGCCTTTCTTTCAGGATTAAAACATACCTTTTCTGTTATTGCATTATCCGAAACCTGGTTCAAAGAAGATGGGTCTAATATTATTGCTATTGAAGATTATGTTTTCCTACAGGAGCCTCGTCATGGAAGAAGAAGTGGTGGTGTTGCTATTTATGTTCATAATTCACTTTCGTATAAAATTAGAAATGATTTAAAATTAATTGAAGGGCCAAGTGAAGAGATGGACCATTCCGAATCTGCTTTTATTGAAATTTCAGTTCCTGGTAAAAAAATATTATTGTTGGTAATGTTTATCGTGCCCATAGATCCAATACTGATATGTTCTTAAATGATCTTACCAATTGTTTAACTAAAGTTAATTCTGAAGATAAACATGTTTACATATCTGGTGATTATAATTTTGATTTGTTACATTGTAATGATAATTATACCATTAACGAGTTCCTTTCTATTTTTTATAATCATAATATGTTCCCTCTTATTGACAGGCCTACCAGAATCACGCCCACCACAGCGTCTTTAATTGATAATATTTTTAGTAATGTCTTTACGCATAATATTAAATCTGGTGTTGTCATTGCTTATGTTAGTGATCATTTTCCTATTTATCAAATTACCAAGTCTGCTTCTGTTTCTAACATTAATTCAATTCAAATTCCAACTCGGCTATTCAACCAAACCAGAGTTAACAACTTTCATAATAATTTAAGTCTTGTCGATTGGAACTTCGTCACTGATTTTGAGTCTGCTGATGATGCGTATAATGCTTTTTGTCATAAATTTGCTGATGTTTATAATTTCCATTTTCCAATTAGGTCTAAACGCCTCACTAAATCTAGCCGTCGTCGCATTCCTCGTAAACCTTGGATTACCTCAGCGATTTTAAAATCTATCCTTCGCAAAGAAAAGCTGCATAAGAAGTATGTAAGTCATCCTACAGATTCTAATAAACTTGCCTATGTGACTTATCGTAATAAACTTACTGCTTTAATCAGAACTTCTAAGCGTCGCTATCATGCTGAGAAACTTGAAGAATCTAAGTTTAATTCAAAGCAAACTTGGAATGTTCTTAATAACATCTTGGGACGACATAGAGGACCTAAAAATATTCCTTCCTTTTTCAAAGTTAATGATTCTCATATTTCTGATCCTCAAATTGTTGCTGATAATTTTAATTCTTATTTTGTTAATATTGGTCCTGATTTGGCACGTAACATTTCTCATACAGACATTAATTTTCAACATTTTATGAGAGAAATCAGTCCTCCCTCTAGTTCTCTCTTTTTCTTACCAACTGATGTGACTGAAGTCCTCTCCATCTGCAAAACTTTAAAGTCTGGTGCTAGTAGTGGATTTGATGACATAAAGCCGGACGTTGTTAAATCAGTTAGTGATTTAATTGCACCTCCTCTTGTTCATATATTTAATTTATCGTTAAGTTCTGGTGTAGTGCCCGATAAGCTCAAGATTGCTAAAGTAGTCCCTATCTTTAAAAGTGGCGAGAATGATATCTTTGGCAATTACAGGCCTATTTCAGTCCTACCTGTTTTTTTCTAAAATATTGGAACGTATAATTCATAAAAGACTTTATAGCTTCATTCATCGCTTTGATTTACTTCATAAAAATCAATTTGGTTTCCGTCCTAATTTTTCATCAGAAATGGCCATTCTTCAAGCATATGATAATATTATTTCCGATCTAGATAAGAGAAAGCATACTATTGGGTTATTCCTGGACCTCTCGAAGGCTTTTGACACCATAAACCATGATATTCTTCTTTCCAAGCTTTCTAATTACGGTATTCGTGGTATAGCCTTCGAGTGGTTCAGGAGTTATCTCACAAATAGATCTCAATTTGTTACTTATAATCATCATAATTCGTCTTTATTAAATATATGTTGCGGGGTTCCTCAAGGCTCAATTTTAGGGCCTTTACTGTTCATTATTTATATAAAAGATTTAATGTCTGCTGGTACACATTCTCGTTTTATTTTATATGCCGATGATACTAATATTTTGGTATCTCACAATGATTTGACTCAATTAATTAATAATGTTAATTTCGATCTTGCGAATATTTCTACTTGGTTCAAGGCGAATAAGTTATCACTTAATGTTAACAAAAGTAATTATATGATTTTTAAAAATAGGTTCAGTAACCGCAATTATCCAGATATTCATATCACCATTGATAATCACATTATTTATCGCGTTTCAAGTACAAAATTCCTTGGTTTAATTTTGGATGAATGTTTAACTTGGAAAGATCACAATGTCCAAGTTGCAAATATTGTTTCAAAGTATTCTGGCATACTCTTCAGACTAAAGCACGTTTTACACGTGAACATTTTGTTTTCATTATATAATACCTTAGTTCTCCCACATATTCAGTATTGTAGTTTAATTTGGGCCGACCGTAATAATTGCAATTTAGATTTAGTTCATCGCAAACAAAAGCGTATTATGCGTCTCTGTACGAATTCTCATTTTCTTGAACATTCGACACCTTTATTTGCCAGACTTAATACTCTTACTGTATATGATATTCATAAATTATCTAAAGCTGTGTTTATGTATAAATTTACGAATGATTTACTGCCTGTAAATTTTTCTGATTATTTTGTTACTGTCAATAGAATTCATAATTATGGTACCAGGTCTTCTGAATTGTTTCGCCCTCATAATTTTGTCTCTGATCTTGCCAGAAATACGATCAGAAGACAGGGTCCCATTCTATGGAATGCTATTGAGACATGTACTCGTAATTCCTTATCAGTTAAAAAATTTAAACTAATGTATAAAGTGAATTTACCGTCTAATTATCATTAAGTGGTGATTATTTTATGCTCTGAATATTATTCATGTTATTTAATAGTGTTATCTATTTGTAGTCCGCACTTCCAGACATTTCTGTCCTTTTCGTGTCATTTGCTCTCTTGTTATGCTGCTTTTGCTTTTCCATTTTGCACGCTTGTTTCGTTCATCCTTATGAACCTAACCAACTGTCTGGGAGTGTGGTTTACTCATGGATCTGCCTTTGTTGCCAACATGTAGCGAATGTCTGTCCCACTTGTAGGTAATGTCTTTGTCTACACATAAATGGTGTCTTTGTTACCTCGTTACCCGTTACCTCTATTCAATGAGTCACCAAACTTGAATTGACCAGCCACTTCAGCCAAGCTATTGATCTCCACGATGGTTATGAGCCTCTACCATGGTTCATTGATTGTCACTCCCAAAATTTCCTCATAGGAATTGACCCTACATTGACCCGTACCGGAAGCCTTGTAAAAGAGACTGTATAATGACGTCAGCTAGTCAATCAGCTAGTTCAAAGTCACCAGTTTTGATAGCTTATAGTTTCAATGTATGATCGTGCGAAAACCCGAAGAAATTCGGATGTTCTGTTCTCAAGTTATGAAACTGTTTTCTACACTAGTTGTGCCGTAACTTGACAAATATACTTAGTTTTCATGTTCATATATTAAGCTTTTAAGGGGTCTGAGGGAGTTCAAATATAGTGCAAATGAAAGCAAAACGTTTTTACCTTCCGATTGTGAAAAAAATTATGTTGGGCCAATTTGGGCCATTTGAGTTATGAGCGAGCACAATTTACCGGAAGTACTTCGGAATTCAAGCAAAAGTGATGATCAGACAATCTTTTCTAGAGAGAAATTGATATACGGAATGTATAGGCCCTATACATACTTTGTTTAAACAGTTTCTCATAGTTTAGTGATTTTGGTTGAAGCTTCGGGTCAAATTGATTGAGTGCCATGACGGATATGTCATGTTATTGTTTTTAAACTTTTAATTCTGTATTGTCATGAAATCGTATAGGCCGCCTAAATCATCATCATTAAACTTCTCATTGTATAATAAATAATTATCAGTATTTAGTCCAAATATACGGGGGGTCATAACTTTTTGGGGAAAAAAGTCATAATTCAATTTTTCATGACCAAAATGTAGGGAGTCACAAGATGACAACAGATAAGGTGTTTCTTTTTTCAAAAAGACTGATTTCTTGATCCAATTTAAGCACTCAATTTTTGGCGAAAATGAGATTTTGATAGGCCTATCAAAATTTTATGAAACATGAGCACTTTCCAATAAGTATAAACTTCATTTTACCCCATTGAAATCAATGGCCAGTGAAACAGACTTCACAATGTAATCAGCTTAGCATAATCAATATAAACCTGAAATTGCCTATTCAACAATAATTGGTCATAACCAACGTAGTACAAAAGAGGCTTGGCTGGATCATTCTCCATTTATTTATATACCTCCATGGTTTAATATCGCATATAACGCATATCCTCTCGTGTAGATGGCTAAATCTGCCATAGCTTGTGGGTATCCAAAGAGACCACTCAACCCTCTCCGTGAATCAGCAAAGTGTGTTTATATTTTCTCTGACATGTTATTTTTGTATGCACAGGATAATGGATATAATTATCACTTGGAGAAACCCCGATTCATCTCATAAATATCTAGATGGTATTTTTATTTTTATTGCGCATAATGCGTATACAGAGTTTGTCTCGGTCCCAGCCGGTTTGTGTTCTATTACAAAAACAAAATACCCTAAAAACTTCTACATGCAAATGTGAAAAATTTTCTTTACACATACTAATTCTCCTGTAGATTATAAAAAAAATTCTAAAGAATCCCCGGGAAAGAATTAAAAATGATAAAGTTTAATGATTTCATAAATAGATGACTTTTTATCTCTCTCGAAACACGCTTGGAAGAGACTTAGACGTGTAGTGAAGCACCCCTCTAACCAAATAACACGATAATTAGAATGGGCGACTAGCTGGGTGGCTAGCTAACGTAAAGGTGAAGAAATGCAGTAGTATGCTTAAAGGGCTGAGTGGATCAAAAGCATAAAAGAATAATTATGTTATCTTATGAGGATGTTCACCTTATTATTATGGGGAAGGGCGAGTGTGTTCCTTATCCAAAGGAGGTCAAAATGAATGTCGATTTCTCAGTAGATATGAAACTGTCGTGCATTCCATACTCTACCTGGGAAATGTATTTTTATGTTAACATTTGTGCTAAATGAATGCAATCAAGTGACATTTTACGAGGACAAAATTTTGAACATTTTAGGCACACTGGTCAAAACATAATAGAGATTGCGACATTTACGTGAAATGTGATACGGGAACGCCAACCGCATGCTACATTAGTCGAAAATCAGCTAGTATGCCCTCTAGAGGGTGAAATCTATTGTGAATTGGTCAATCGTGGCATTTCCGTAAGGCGGTTACGTTGTGGTTGGTAGCCAAAAAATGACGTTCCCAAATTACAAAAAAAAGCCATTACAAAATGCAGAAAAATGTTATGTTTGTCTTGTTATGAAGCAAATCAAAGTATCCAAATAGAACAAATAGAGTCCGGCATGTAATAAAATCCATTTTAGGGGTTACAATTTGACCTAGTATAGACATTCGGATGGGCAGATTGCCTATTCATTTGTGTGTTTAGAATGCCGTCCAAAAATCATCTTTCGAAAAGGCGTAATACGGAATAATGCGGTATGAATTGTCTGTTTTGGACGGGCAACAGAAGTTCGTGCAACGTCATTTTTCGCCATTGCTATTTCGTTGCGTTAAACAGTTGTAAACAGTTGTAAAAGTGTTTTTGCTTATGGATACTATTCAGCAAACACCAAACTGTTTTTAAACATGATAATGCATGTGTTTTTGGTTTATATAAAAATCATGAAAACTCTTTTTTAAAACGTGTTATACTGAAAACAAATAATACAACAAAATTTTATACCAAAATTCGAAATGCTATAGTAAAATATCATTTGGCAAACATTTTGCGTACTTAAGTCTATTATGTTTTGCAGCAAGTTTGAACAAAATGTTTTTTGAATGTTATTAAAACCTTTTATACCCTTGACCCTCACATACCCTTTAACCCGACATTTAACGTTTTCTGTATTGTGTTTGCTGGGTAGTAATCGAACTAGGCATATTAAATTATCTATTTTCATTTTGCTTTAAAAAGTAAACAGGGTACTATTTATATGATAATGGGGTTTGTTTCTTGTTGGAAAGGAACCAAGGAAAGTGGGCCCGATGAGAAAAGATGAAAATCTATTCTCACCTTCTCTGGTTCGATGCACCCGAGGTGAATCAATGGGCGCTTCCTATATCTTTAGATATATTTGTCTCAGCATAGCGCCACCATGAGCTTATTGCAATTGCGTTTAGATGTAGTCTCGGGTCAGACTGTATGCGGCTATCACGAACATACTTGGAACGACGAGCGTTAGTCCCGACACAAACTGGCTGTGTAGGAGACTAGTTTGGATGTGAACGGCACTATAATGTTCTACCGCACAATGTCGTAATACGTAACCCGTATGGCGTTAACAGTGAACGCCTCTTCGCAATCTCTCTAATGTTCGTCCGATTCCCCGATTCGCAAGGCTCTTTCTTGATGACATTTTGAAACCATGGCCCGGAAGTGAAATTCAATAAGAAATATCATCATATATTCAGAAAAGTATATAGGGCTCCACACATATTAAAATCTGAACCGGGTTACCTTTATTTTCCTTTGTGGTCATGTTTCCCCCCTCAAACGTTGCAAGGTTGGTTTTTACAAGCTAGAAGTATTGCTTCAAAGTTGAGTCTTGTAATTGTTGCTAAAGTCTTCCAAGTTTGGCAAATTAAGTTCATCCTCGCATATTAAAGCCTGTTGGTTGTCATCTTAGAGAGAAAAGATACAGCACTATACCATATGTTACATGAGCATGATGAGACAGGATTCATCAAATTTCGGTATTCTATATACCCCTTAGGCTTAACGTAGATTAACGTGTGATGAAGAAAATCCCAAAATACCAACACCTGGTTTTCTTTTTTGAATATTTTTTTCTTCGACACCTGAAAACTTGAATCGATTGCACGGATACTATGATTGAAACCGATCAACTCAGTAGCAGGTATTCACTTTATGGAAACGTCATGGTCATATACCCAAATACAGGCTCATACAAAATTAATTTAATTGTTGAACTTATATCATCGTATCTGCTGCACAGAAAACAAGTACAAATTTTGTTTCGCTAGATTTCTGCTGTAATCCATGTGAGCTTTGAGCTTCTTTGGAAAATGAATCGTAGGTTCACTGTTAAGCCTTTGTTTCGCGTATATGGTAGGATAGTTTAATTGTTTCGATAAGTCTTAGTCGCAATTGAAAATAAGTCGCAATTGAAACCGTTTCATTTTGAAGTAAATTTAAAGTGGTTATACCTAAGAGCATCATATTGTTAATGAGAGGAGCTACAAATGACATGTGAAGTGTCTATAACCTGATGAAACCACGCGATGAAATTTTACACATCTGAAAGATAGCACAGATTGAATCAGTTCTCTAAAATGAATAAGACTTTTTAACCCTAGCTGGTAATTGCACAGAGGATGTTTAAAGGCATTCCCATAACCCAATGGGGTTTCTGACCTTGATATGTCTGGCTTTTGTACACATTGGCACAGTTGACCATACCTTGCATTGGGATTGTGTGCAAATATCTGGTGTTTTCATCCTTTTATTTAACATTCAAATCATTGAGACTTATTAATAAAATTAATGCAGTGGGACAATATGAATGTTTCCTGTAAGAAATTCAAATATGAGTTATAAGTCTCAACTATTAGCTTGTTGGCTGCAGTTTCCAAAGTACCATTTTGTGTGTGTGGCAATGGGGACTTTGCCTTTAAAATTAGGTTATATTGATCAAATTTTATTAATCAAAGTGCATTGTAGGAATGCCTTTAAGCCTCCTCTGGTAATTGCACATGTAAGAATCATTTAGTTTCGCAATATTTGATTGTTAACTTGAAAAACCTAAGATGCATTCAATCATTCATTTATTTTCTTTACTAAAGCTGGAGATAAATTTAATTGACTGGAAATGCGACAGTTTCTTAATAGTTTGAAATACAATCAAAACTAGCATAAGTGTGATAAAAAATACATACAGTCACACAATGAAATAACGCTTTTAGCAGAATTTTAATGCGAGCTTGAGTTCCCTCGGAACAACATCGTAATAATTCCTTTAGCTAAACATTCAAATGTTCCCGTTTCAAGTTTTCAGTAAGTAAGAGTTTGCTTTGAAGATGAACAATTCAGAAGTTTAAGATTAAAACGCCACAATACATTGCCTCGCTGCCGTTTTCACTTTTCAATAACATAAAAACATTGAATCTAAATTTGGCAACACCTTCATTGAAATTGGTTGAGAAGAATCGTGAAGAGTTTTGGTAGCCACAGGGATCTGTTAGGAAAGCCTCTCAGATTTTAATAAACATCCGTTATGGAGATGGTTGTTCCACTCGAGCGTTTTGTATGATAGACAATAACCTGGGGACAGAAAGAAAAAGAGGAGAGGAGAAGTAAAATTGAAATGCAATCTAATACAATACGATTGCTGGCACATTCTTATGTTCTGTTAGAAACTCAATATAGTTTGCTCTACGCTGATAAGAGGTCAAATATTACATGGAGACATCAATCTGTCTCTTGTTATATTTTTCACAATATTCTTACTATCGGTATTGTATGGATATGTGTAAAGCAATATTTCTTTCACTGAAAGCGCTTTACTATTGGTACCTTATGAATACATACATCAGTCATTCCCGAAAACATATTCAGGATAGAAACACAATTCGATAGAATGTAATGAAAAGATTACAAAATTGTAAAGGAAAAGTAATGGTATCTCGTTTCTATATAAGCTTTCATTACTTTTGTATTTTGTGCGATCTTTCATCAAACATTCCCTTAAATAGAATTATCAGTAATTACTTTCGCTACGTCTTTTAACATGTTTAAACTTTAAAGGTTTCCAATTGCTATTTGTAAAGAGAAACGGGTAAAAATAGCATCCTGGGTCTAGTAGACAATTACTTACTGCATATCTTATTATGAATATCTATATAGATGACCCAATTAGATTATTTCAATGCTTTAAAAGTAAACCTTTTTGGACAGAACGGAAAAATAAGGGAAGAGGACTGTAAACTGATTCACTATGATGTGATGTCTTGTATTTCACTTCCCCGCCATGGTTTTAAAATGTCAATAAATAAGAGACATGCGAATCGGACAGACTCATTATTAACAACACAAAATACGTCTTTACACACGGTGAAATAAATAGCGGGATATATTGAACAGGCGAGCAATGACAGGAGAACCGATAAAGCAGTGCTCTTCACCATCACACTGGTGATCCCATCTACGCCGGCGGCAGATCGTTGCCAAAATTTCGAAAATTGTGCCTACAATGGGACAATTAGCATACCATATCAAATAGGTGAAAATGTTTGGGCCACATCCCCGTGTGGTCACTTGTACTGAGTATCCGGGAGTTGAGTTTTCAATTTCAATTATATTTCTCGAGAGTGTATACAAAATAACTTTGTCAACTTAATATAATAAACATTAACAGTTGTTGGTATTCATATTATATTGCTTTTGAATAACTCTTGTCTTGTTATAAATTGGCATTGATTTGAGCAAGAAGTTGATGATGATTTAAGTGAAGAAAAAATCGGCTCTCTAGAGTGGCTTTAGCTATAATAACTCACTGCTGATGATAAGCAGGCGACAAATCTATTATTTATTTTTGCCAAGCTTTTCATTTACCTTATATATAATATAAGTGACTATGATTCTGGCAGTGGTTGCCCAGATATGTCACGAACTCAAACACGTGCGTTCTTTTTTTGTTGTAACAAACAGTTCATTTCAGTCACGGAGATGTAAAGACAGGATTTAGTAAAAAGTTATTAATGTTTAACTATGTTGATAGAAAGTGTGACGGGCTTATCAATGTTTCTCTCTTTCTGCGTCACGTTTGTGAAAACACAGAGGAATTCAATTTAAAACAGTCTAAAGTGACAAGACCCCTAGTTTTTCCTTCATTTGAACTGTATGGGAAAATCTCAAATTGAACACATTTTGCGATCCCTATCCTAATTGTCGCTAACACCTCTCTATAGCTATGAGGCTATATGACCAGAAACGTGTTAGGCCACTGGAGGAAATATTTGGTACAAAACGCGTAACGAAATATTGCGTAATTGTTCTGGGCCGATTGATTGGGATTTAAAAACCTGCGTGTAGCTAACCACCATGACCACGTATCACGCAATTAAATGAGTACCGCTTTACTGTTCTTCCTTTCCCGTTGTAAACGCCAATTTCACATCAAGACCTTTCCATTTTAAACGGTTGTAACTAATACTTCAAATACGGTGACATACTTTTATTTACAACCTAGGCCTAAATGAATCTTGAAACCAAGCCAGGCAAAAAGGACCAAATCGAGGGCTTAGAGCAAGAAGTAGCTCTGTCCACTTTTGGCCAAAATGAGTTAAGTCCACTGTGAGGTATGTTTATTGATACTCTTTCTCTAGGGTGACTAAGCCCAAAAGTAAACAAAAGAGGGCACCCTAGCAATGTCAATAGTGTTTATGTCCAAAAGCTGTTTTATATTTATGCCAGAACTGGTCCAGTTTATGTTCATTAAGTTTTTTGTTTTTTGAGCAAAAGTGGCTATGTCCAGCGTGATTATTATTACACTCTCTCTTTATGTTGAGTTACATTGTGTCATCAGCAACTGGTTGATGGGTCCTGGTACTGCTCAATTTTGTTTGTAAAATAAATTTTGAAACTTGAACAAAAATTACCGATGCCTGTTATGTCCAGTTTTTCACTAGAAGTGTTACTATAATTTTGTGCAAGAACTGTTTATGTCCATTTCGGCCATTTTGTGCCCCACCCAGTGGACCAATAGGTATGAGACCCTAGCATTAACTTTGAAACAGTACTGGGTTACAGATATCTGGAAGATTATTGTTTATGCTAGATTTTCTGATTTTTCAGCTGTGATCAAACTTTCAAACTCGTTTTTCTCAGAATGCCATTTTTGTACATACGAGCTATTTCTTGCTCTAAGCCCTTGAAATAGTCTCATTCAGCCACAAGCAAATACCGCCCCTCTATTTCGCAGATGTAATAGATTATGGCAAATTGACTAATGATTGAGAAGATATTGCAACAGATACAACCCTTTAGCCAAATAAGATGAGGGAGTTGTTATCATGCACTGTTATATGACTGCGTGCGTGGAATATTTAGTTTATCTTACAAATCGGGCGTAAGTTTTGCGCTGAGGGCATTGTATTGTCAAAATTGCAATGAAATCACGATGAGCTTCAAATCCGTTTGGAATGTTTTGCTTCTGTTTTGGGCATTCATATATATGACCGGTTGTACTTTTTTGCGATAAGCTCATTACGTCATTACGAATTTCTGCTCATATTTTCTGATGAAGTTTTCCTGAAAAAATTGCTTACATGGTTTGTCGTTCTTTGAACACCATTTTGCTTTGGACTATATCCACAAATAAGTAAGTGTTTCATCTATATTGTCCATCATAAAACAACATACCAATACATTTCCAAATGAAGCTATTACATTAGTATGCGTGTGTTATGTACAATGTGTAATCAGTTGTCGAAATGTCAAATGTGAAATGCATGGTATTTTGCAAGTCAATCACAGCAGTCTGGAACTATAGTCAAAATTTAAAGAGACATTCATGCATTTTTAGTCTAAATATTTATTTATTCCATTTATAAAATGTAGTTTTCATGGGATTCTGTTCACATATCTTCAATTTTAGTGAAGGAAATTTAATTTTGGTATTATGGTTCATGGTGGGTTATTTTGTCATTTATGGTTACAGTCTATTCTCCCTGGAGTTAGATTTACACCCCAACTTGTCATTTTACTAAAATATAGGTGTTTTTGCCGGGGTCACTTTATATACTGTTCGACTAACCAAGCTCGTTAAAATAGAAAGAAAAAAAAACCGCGAGACCAGAACAGGAGAACCGAAAAAGTAGTGCTTTTCATCATCACACTGGCGATCCCATCTACGCCGGCGGCAGATTGTAGCCAAAATTTGCGAAAATTGTGTCTACAATGGAGAAATTAGCATAACATAAGATGAAAATGTTTGTATTACATCACCTTTTGATCACTTGTACTCAGTATCCGGGAATAATTATGGAATAATTTTTACCCGTTTCTTATCTCGTCTAGAACACCCTCGGAACTGTTTTTATCTACATCTATTTTCAATTACAACAAATATACAAGCTTTGGTATGAACGTGCATATATCGAAAATGTTGTCCCAAAGATCAGGACTCTCCTTGTCTGGCTTTCTTTAGTTCAATCTGAAAACGCTTCCAACCAATGTATAAATCACAATAAAAAAGACAAGGGATGATGGGGACGAGAAGAAGGGGAGACAAGAACAAGAACCAAACAAGGGGAAATACTTTAGCTGTTTACGCATTTCCAGAGTCTCAAACAAGAGATAAATTTTAAAAACGTTTCAAAACCAAGATTTATAAAATAATCCATAGGTGTATAATATGAAGTTTGTTCCTCACAAGGATTGGGGGAATTATATCAAATTTAACCAATGTGGTATGTGTTCGTGAAGACACACAACAGCCATCGACAATTAAATGAATGAAACGTTTCTTGGATCACGCAAGGTACCGGAAGCCAGATAGATTTGTCAGTGTTAAATGTTGTCTTTGTTTCTGTACACCCTGCTTTTTAGTAAAGATATCAACTTACTATCATCGATAACATTTGGTCAAGTGTAGGTTTCGAAGAAAATTAAGTATTTTTAATTGAATTTGACGATTACTTTGAGATTCGATGGAATGTTTTACATATATGAAGCATCATTAGGTATTCAAATATAAATAATGCTTAATAGGCATATCTTTATCATTTTAACGTGAAAGTTGTGGGCTGTGTTTTTATTTTTAGTTTAAATATGTTCAAATAGTAAGCACCTGTGACAATGAGCTGTCATAACATGCCATAAAGAGAATAATCTGTATAACTAATGACAGTCTGTACAAATATGTTCGGCAGTTGATTAAATTCTATTTAGAACTTGCATTATTTACTTAACCAACACGTAATATTTTTTCAAGTGATTGATATTATGATTACAAAAGTAGAGAGTAGAATAATTAGGTATAAAGAGTGAGAACTTAATTAATTTGTGATGCAATGAGCTCCTCGGTTAAACACTGCGACAAGTACAGTATACAGGGTGTCCCAGAAAAAATTACCGAGCGAATAAAATTGAACGTAAGTCGAGCAATAGACATCAGAATCAAAAAATTAAAAATGTAGCGCATAGCTTATTTTGTTGTGCATCACATAAGAAAAATTTATTTGATTCGGTTGACTGGTTGCGAAGAAATGAACAATTACATAATGCGTGCATCAATTCAGTTCATTCCAAGTTTGATCAACAGGCGGTTTTTTCATACTCGCTCACCGCTTCCTAAAGTTTGTGTATCTCATTAAATTTAGTCTACATTATATAGTTTATAATCGGACGGTGTTATGTCATTCATGCTTTCACTGAAGATGAATAACTGTTTGTCCGAGAAAACTTTGATTTCTGCAAATGGAAGCTTCCAACTTCAATTCGTAATGTTATATCTTAACTTTGAAAAGAACATTTTGAGCCAAGAATAACAATGATCAAGTGCTTACAGCTTTACGTGTGATTTTTGATACCAAGCAACATTAATGTTGAAGTTTTAAAATATTTAAACTTTGCATTACAATTTCTTGGAAATATTCCAAAAACATTAATGTGTGTGAGAAATTTTTTAAGCCAACTGGAATTCTTTATGCAATAATTCTTTATGCAACATTTATATCAACATCAACGAAAAAATATATTTACAAGTACCGAGCATCATCTTATATATGCAAGCTTTCATTTTCAATATCGTGCAGGTTTTCATATTTAAAACAAAACCTAATTAAATGTTTTGCAAGAAACAGATTGTTTACAAAGAACGAAAAGGATTTCGCAGAACAAAATATGAAGCCCATTGACATTGACTAGTTAACCACATTGTGTTGAATAATCTTTCTTTCAAACTTGGAATGAAGTGATTTGACGAATGCGTTATGTAATCGCTCATTTCTTCGCGATCAGTCAACCGATTCCAGTAAAATTGGCGTATAAGATGCAGAATAAGATGGGCTACACGCTGATGTTTAAATTGTTGGATTTGGATGTCTATTTCTCGACTTACGTCCAAATTCATTCGCCCGGTAATTTTTTCTGGGACACCCTGTATACCTCTGTGGTTTTTCAAATATCACGTTTTATACCTTGAAGCATAATAATTGTTAAGATCCATTAAGTTTTTCAACATATGTATTTCGTCAAACTTATAATAAAATCATTTCCAATTCGTTTTCCTTGACCGTGTAAATAAAGAGATGAAAATTATTATAAAAAGGAACTCTTATGTATGTACACCAGCCGTAGGCAAGAACATAATCAGTGTTATGAGTTAATAACGTTATCATCCGCAACATTTCATCTGGGAATAACGCCGTGTTATACGGCATAAGAGGTGTGTTATATGTTTCTATTTTTAGATGCATTTTTATTCTACAGTGCTGTTATCAGATTTACATGGCTTAATACGCAAAATATTATTATATATATACAAATTGGAAGTGGTTGAAGACAAAATGTCTACTCGCAATGCATATATGGTACAAATGGAATCACTCATGATGAGCTATGACTAGACCTATTCAAAAACTTTATATTAATCTTAAAATATTACGAAATTTACTTATGAAAATTGATGTTTGTATACAGGGTGTCCCAGAAAAAATTACCTGGTGAATTGTGCATCATATACGCTAATTTTATTTAATTCAGTTGACTGGTTGCGACGAAATGAGCGATTATATAATGTGCGCATCAATACAATTCATTCCAAGTTTGATCAACGGGTGTCTTTTTCATACTCGCTCAACTCTTCCTAAAGTGTGTGTATCGCTTTAAATTTAGTCCTCTTATCTATTTGTTGCCTATTTTTCAACTTGTGTCCAAATTCATTCACCCGGTATTTTTTTCCTGGGACACCCTGTATGGGTCGTGTGTACTTTGTTATTTTAGGCACACTGGTCAAAACATGTTTAAATTTCTATGTAATTTAGGTAATGGAAATTAATAAACTCCTTGGTTAGGTATTAATGAGATAAAGGCCTGCTGGTTTCCAGAAAAGTCATTAATGCAGAATCTACACTTTACATGCCATATAGTCTGTTTTTAAAATGAAATTACCAGAATTATCATCGTCATCATCGTCATCGTTATCATCATATGGAATAACTTACGTATAAAACGACTTATACAACCTTATATGGATCCCTATATTATTAATATTATGGATGTTATCATTTCTTATTTAGAGAGTATGGCCGGCCACCAAATATTAGCAGATCCTAATCGTGTTAACACTGTCTATTATTTGTTTTCTTGTTCTTATATAATCCACCTTACAGCGCTTCTTTATTAACAGCATATCCAAATGACAAAGAACCGACCGACACACATAATCAAGATCGTCAAACTTGCGGTCAAACAATTAAGAAATAAGAGAACGTGGTGAGATAAACAGACATAATTCTCTACAGACACGAACCAATCCTTTATATTATTAGCGCCATATTTGTTATTAATATTGAAGTTCCGCCCAATGGATCATCTAGATGGTGGATTTTTATTCACTTACATATGCCAAGACGATGATGGTGTCTAAACAATAATGTAATAGCCGAGTGTTAGTGATCATAGGGTTGTTGGTTCGAGGCAAGGATCTCTAATAGAAATATGAAATTAAATTGAAAATGTACGTTACAAACATGTCAGTTCCATCCAAACTTAGAGACTGTTGTCTAATCAGAAGGTCAATGATATATAGATGCACCTTTATGCCCAATCTCATTTTTTTTTAAATCCTTGCACCCGGTGATGTGTAAGACAAACATATACTAGTATAGCTTATAAACAGATTGCTTGACCTTTCTCAAGAACCATTGAGCTAATTCCAGGCATGTCTGTAATCGTTTCGCCCCCTTTTTTGCAAATCTCAAATATGGGCGTGAAAATGTGAGATTCTTATTCTATGTTTCTGAAATCTTTTAAATGTTTAATTTTAATTAAACATTTAAAAGATTTCAGAAACATTAAACTTTAAAAGGTGACTGCATATATCCTCTCGCGTAGAAGGCTAAAACCTGACATAGCTTGTGGGTATCCAAAGAGACCACTCAACCCTCTTGTGAATCAGCAAAGTGTGTTTATATTTTCTCTGACATTTTATAACATTTCTCTGTTATTTTTGCATGCACAGTACAATGGATATAATTATACTTGAAGAAACCCCGATTCATCTCGTAAATATCTAGATGGTAGTTTTTATTGCGCATAATGCGTATACAGAGTTTGTCTCGGTCCCAGCCGGTTTGTGTTCCTCCGCGGTTTGTTTAGTGACGAAGGAGCACAAATCGGCTGTGACCAAGACTAATACAGAGTTATATTACAAAAGCAAATTATATAAGTTATATTTTTTTCTAAACAATCCCTGGGAAATAATTAAAAATAATAAAGTTTAATGATTTCATGAATAGATGAGTTTTTATCACTCTCGAAACACGCTTGGAAGAGACTTAGACGTGAATTGAAGCACCCCTCTAACCAAATAACACGCTTATTACAATAGGCGACTAGTTGGGTGGCTACCCAGCAAACACAAAACGTTTTAGACATCATTCGCAAAAGGTTATAAAAGGTTGTCAGAAAACGTTTAAATGTCGGGTTATATAAAGGGTATATTAAGAGTATAAAACGTTTTCATAACCTTAAAAAACATTTTTGCTAATCTACTGCTCAGCAAACAAAAATGTTTTACAGAAAACGTTTAAATGTCGGGTTATATAAAGGGTATAAAAACGTTTTAATAACATTGCAAAAACATTCTTGAAAACTTGATACAAAACATTCTAAACAGAATGTTATTTTGCAGTTGAAAAAATATTTTGCGAAAAACGTTTGCCCAAAATATTTTCAATAACATTTTTAAAATGTTTTCATGACCTTTATATAACCCGACATTTAAATGTTATTAAAAGGTTTTGAAAAAACATTTTAAGAACATTTCTGTGTTTGCTGAGTTCAAATATTTTAACATAATGTTATTTAAGTATTGACACAATATTTGGCAAAAATGTTTGCAAAAATAGTTTACAATAACATTTTTTGAAAACATTTAAAAATATCGTTGTAGTGTGTTTCCATACAAAACGTTTTAAAACGTTATCATGACCTTTATATAACCCGACATTTTAATGTTATTAAAACGTTTTTACCTAAACCAAAAGCCAAAATATTACTTATTAAAAACGTTTTTAAAACGTTTTTGTGTTTGCTGGGTAGCTAACGTAAAGGTGGAGAAATGCAGTAATATGCTTGAAGGGCTGAGTGGATCAAAAGCATAAAAGAAAAATCATGTTATCTTATGAGGATGTTCACCTTATTATTATGGGGGAGGGCGAGTGTGTTCCTTATCCAAAGGAGGTCAAACACGAATGTCAATTTCTCAGTAGATGTAAAACTGTCATGCATTCCATAGCCTACCTGGGAAATATACTTTATGTTAACATTTGTACTAAAGAAATACAATAAAGTGGCATTTTATGAGGACAAAATATTGAACATTACTGATGCGAGACATACAGATCATCGCGTAAAGATTTATTGTTGATTATGTCCGTCCGATTCCCCAATTCGCAGTGCTCTTCTTTGTTAACTTTTTGAAACCATGGCCCTGAAGTGAAATTCAAGAAGAAATATCATCATATATATTCAGAAAAGTATATAGGTTTCCACGTATATTAAAAGTCTGAATCGGTTTACCTTTCTTTTCCTTCGTGTTCATGTTTTCCCCCTCGAACGTTGCAAGGTTGGTTTTTACAAGCAGTGTTCAAAGTCATTTTTCGGGTTTTTTTAATGAAAACCGTAATCAAATGAGTAATCTGACCAGTATTGCTTCAAAGTTGAATCTTGTAATTGTTGCTAAAGTCTTGCAATTTTGGCAAATTAAGTTCAGCCTCGCATATTAAAGCTTAATGGTTCTCAACTTTGAGAGAATAGATACAGAACTATACCATAAGTTACATGAGACACAGGGGTTTATCAAATTGCGGTATTCTATATGCCCCTTAGGCTTAACGTAGATTACAATATGATGAATCCCAAACTACCAACACCTGGTCTTCTTTTTTGAATATTTTTTCTTCGACACCTGAAAACTTAAATCGATTGCACGGGTATTCGCATGTGATTGAAACCGATCAACTCCGTAGCAGGTATTTCACCTTATGGAAACGTCGTGGTAATATACCCCAAATACAGGCACATACAAAATGAAATCGCGAGATTTCTGTTGTTATCCATGTGAGCTTTGAGCTTCTTCTTTGAAAATAAACATAGGTTCACTGTTAAGCCTTTGCTTCACATATATTGGTAGGATAGTTTAATTGTTTCGATAAGTCGCAATTGAAAATAAGTCGCAGTTGAAACCGTCTCATTTTGAAGTAAATTGAAAGTGGTTATACCTAAGAGCATCATATTGTTCATAAGAGGAGCTACAAATGACATGTCATGTGTGTATGACCCGATGAATCCCCGGGATGAAATTTTACACATCTGAAAGATAGCACAGATTGAATCAGGTCATGATTTCTGATATGAATAAGACTTTTTAACTCTAGTTTGTAATTACACATAAGAATTATTTTGTTTGAGATCATTATTTGAGAAAACCTGAGATGCATTCAATCATTCATTTATTTCATTTGCTAAAGCTGCGGATTAGATGAATTGACTGCAAATGCGACCGTTTCTTAATAGTTTGAAATACAATCAAAACTAGTATAAGTGTAATAGATTATATACAATCACACAATGAAATAACGCTTTTAGCACAATTATTATGCGAGCTTGAGTTTCCTCGGTAACAATACCGAAAAAATCCTTTAGCTATACATTCAAATAAATGTTCCCGTTTCAAGATTTCAGTAAGTAATAGTTTGCTATGAAGATAAACAATTCAGAAGTTTAAGATTAAAACGCCACAATACATTGCCTCGCTGCCGTTTTTACTTTTCAATAACATAAAAACATCGAATCTAAATTTGGCAACACCTTCATTGAAATTGGTTGAGAAGAATCGTGAAGAGTTTCAGTAGCCACAGGGATCTTAATAAATATCCCGTTATGGAGATGGCTGTTCCACTCGAGCGTTTTGTATGATAGACAATAACCTGGGGGACAGAAAGAAAAAGAGGAGGGGAGAAGTAAAATTGAAATGTAATCTAATACAATACGATTGCTGGCACATTCTTATGTTCTGTTAGAAACTCAATATATTTTGCTCTACGCTGATAAGAGGTCAAATATTACATGGAGACATCAATCGGCCTCTTGTTCTATTTTTCACAATATTCTTACTATTGGTATTGTATGGTTATGTGTAAAGCAATCTATCTTTCACTGAAAGCGCTTTACTATTTGTACCTTATGAATACGTGTTTATACATCAGTCATTCCCGAAAACATATTCAGGATAGAAACACAATTCGATAGAATATAATGAAAAGATTACAAAATTGTAGATGTAAAGGGAAAGTAGTGGCATCTTGTATAAGCTTTCATTACTTCTGTATTTTGTGTTATCATTCATCAGTCCTTTTTCTTTTTCATATCCTTGAATAGAATTACCGTAATTACTAATTGCAAAAAGAAACGGGTACAAATAGCATCCTGGATCTAGTAGACAATTACTTACTGCATATCTTATTATGAATATCTAGATGACCCAATTAGATTATTTCAATACTTTAAAAGTAAACCTTTTTGGAAAGAACGGAAAAATAAGGGAAGAGGACTGTAAACTGATTCACGATGATGCGATGTCTTGCATTTCACTTCCCCGCCATGGTTTGAAAATGTCAATAAATAAGAGACATGTGAATCGGACAGACACATAATTAACAACACAAAATACGTCTTTACACACGGTGAAATAAATAGCGGGATAGATTGAACAGGCGAGCAATGACAGGAGAACCGATAAAGCAGTGCTCTTCACCAACACACTAGCGATCCCATCTACGCCGGCGGCAGATCGTTGTCAAAATTTCGAAAATTGTGCCTACAATGGAGCAATTAGCATAGTATACCAAATAGGTGAAAATTTTTGCGGCACATCCCCGTGTGGTCACTCGTCACTGCTTGTACAGAGTATCCGGGAGTTGAGTTTTCAATTTTCAATTATATTTCTCGAGAGTGTATAGAAGATAACTTTATCAACTTAAGGGAAGAGGTATGAACGTTTGGACAGTATTTATTGTGGGACATTAGAGCACATCAGACATATCGAATTGCATTCTGAATACGAACAATGTCCTTCTGATATCAAATAATTTTGATTTTTTGAAATTCGCAATGTAATACACATTGTATGGCAAATCATTAAAATTGATATTTTGATATTTAACAGTACTTGAAGTAAACTTTATAAATCTGATGATTTATACTTAAAGTGTATGTAGGTGGGATGAAAAGCCGACGATCAATTGAAAATTTTGACCTTTCGTATTGAAGATATGGATTTTTTCCCAAAACACCAACAAAAATAGGTCTTTTTGGGAAAAAATCCATATCTTCAATATAAAAGGTCAAAATTTTCAATTGATCGTCGGCTTTTCCTCCCAGCTACATACACTTTAAGAATATATCATTAGATTTATCAAATTTATTTCGACACTGTTATATATCAAAATTTGAAAAATATCAAATTGTATTATATCGTGAATTTCTAAAAATGAAAATTATTTGATATCAGAAAGACATGCTTCGTATTCAGAATGCAATTCGATACGTCTGAGGTGCTCTCATATCCCACAAAATATAATAAACATTAACAGTTGTTGGTATTCATATTATATTGCTTTTGAATAACTCTTGTCTTGTTATAAATTGGCATTGATTTGAGCAGGAAGTTGAGATGATGATTAAGTGAAAAATATCGGCTCTCTAGAGTGGCTTTAGCTATAATAGCTCACTGCCGATGATAAGAAGGCGACAAATCTATTATTTATTTTTGCCAAGCTTTTTATTTACCTTATTGAATATAAGTGACTATGATTCTGGCAGTGGTTGCCCAGATATGTCACGAATTCAAACACGTGCGTTCTTTTGGGTTTTTTTGTAACAAACCGTTCATTTAAGTCACGGAGTAAAGACGTAAAGACAGGATTTGGTAAAAAGTTATTAATGTTTAACTATGTTGATAGAAAGTGTGGTGGGCTTTTTAATGTTTCTCTCTTTCTGCGTCACGTTTGTGAAAACACAGAGGCTTTCTGTTCCACACGGTCTGTACATCCAAATCAATCCAGATTTATGTCGATATTTTTATGTAATTCAATTTAAAACAGTCTAAAGTGACAAGACCGCTAGTTTTGCCTTCATTTGAACTGTATGGGAAAATCTCAAATTGGACAAACTTTGCGATCCCTATCCTAATTGTCACTAACACCTCTCTATAGCTATGAGGCTATATGACCAGACTCGAAACTTGTTAGGCCACTGGAGGTAATATTTTGGTACAAAACGCGCAACGAAATATTGCGTAATTGTTCTGGGCCGATTGATTGGAATTTAAAAACCTGCGTGTAGCTAACCACCATGACCACGTATCACGCAATCAAATCAGCCCCGCTTTACTGTTCTTCCTTTCCCGTTGTAAACGCCAATTTCACATCAAGACCTTTCCATTCTTTTTAAATGGAACCGTTTAAAAACGGTTGTAGCAAATACTTCAAATACGGTGACATACTTTTATTTTACAACATAAATGAATCTTGAAACCAAGCCATGCAAATATTCTCATTCAGCCACAAACAAATACCGCCCCTATATTTCGCAGATGTAATAGACTCTGGCAAATTGACTAATGATTGAGAAGATTTTACAAGAGATACAACCCTTTAGCCAAATAAGATGAGAGAGTTGTTATCATGCACTGTTATATGACTGCGTGCGTGGAATATTTAGTTTATCTTACAAATCGGTCGTAAGTTTTGAGCTGAGGGCATTGTATTGTCAAAAGTAGAATGAAATCACGAATGGGTGGCAAATCTGTTTGAAATGTTTTTGTTTGGGCTTTCATACATTTGACCGGTTGTACTTTTTTGTCATAAGCTCATTACGTCATTACGAATTTCTGCTCATATTTTCTGATGGAGTTTTCCTGAAAAATTACTTACATGGTTTGTCGTTCTTTGAACACCATTTTACTTTGGAAACCAAATGCTCACCAAAATCAACATTCTAAGACTATATCCACAAATAAGTAAGTGTTTCATCTACATTGGCTATCATAAAACAACAAACCAATACATGTCCAAATGAAGCAATTACATTAGTATACGTGTGTTATATACAATGTGTAATCAATTGTCGAAATGTCAAATGTGAAATGTATGGTATTTTGTAAGTCAATCACATCAGTCTGGAACTATAGTCGAAATTTAAAGAGACATTCATGTATTTTTAGTCTAAATATTTATTCCATTTATAAAATGTAGTTTTTATTTGATTCTGTTCACATAATCTTAAATTTTAGTGAGGGAAATGTAATTTTGGTATTATGATTCATGGTGGATTATTTTGTCATTTAAACCCCTTGCACACTACAAGGTTACAGTCTATTCACCCAAACATTGATACAGACTACTGAGGGAAAGTATCTAGAGTTAGATTTACACCCCAACTTGTCATTTTACTGAAATATAGATGTTTTTGCGGGGGTCACTTTGTATACTCTTCGACTAACCAAGCTCGTTAAAAGGCAAAAAATAAAAACACCACGAGACCAGAACAGGCGAACAATAACATGAGCAATGAATCGAAAAAGCAGTGCTTTTTACCATCACACTGCCACTGGCGATCCCATCTACGCCGGCGGCAGATTGTGGCCAAAATTGTGCCTACAATGGGGCAATTAACATAACATACCAAATAGCTGAAAATGTTTGTGGTACATCCCAGAGTGATCACTTGTATACTGAGTATCCGGGAGTTGAGTTTTAATGTGGTGCCGAGACTGGCAAAAAAAGGTATCAAAATCATGACAGCCCCAGAGGTCTGATAATTATAGGGTATCAAATTCAGCCAGTGAGTCTCGTATATGGCTTTAGAAATAGGTCTCATGATTATGGAATAATGTTTTACTCTTTATCTATCTTATCTAGGATACCCTCGGAACTGTTTTATCTGTAATTTCAATTACAACAAAATATACAAGCTTTGGTATAAACGTGCATATATCGAAAACGTTCCCCCAAAGATCACGACTTTCATTGTGTGGCATTCTTTGATTCAATCTGAACACGCTATATACCCGTGTATAAATCACAATAACAAGACAAGGGTAATGATTGGGAAACAATCGTATTAAGAGATATACCAAGGTGTTCCAAAGGCTGGGACAACTAGTACAGTATTTCTTATGGTGTGGACACACAAACGATTTCTTTCTTTCTCGACTGTATAGACTACACCTTCAAATCTGAAACAATATTGGCACTGTAATGAAAGAAATAGCTGTGCATCCAAAAGTGATGAATCGTAGTAGTCCTAAAAGTAGCCGTACTATAGTAAGTGTAATATCCAATGATCCGAGTTAACTGCTTCTCTTCATCTTGTGTGTTTGACTTGAACAATATTACAAGTGTTTAACTTGTATTTCTCCCGTCCTTTTGGCTTTATCGTAAGAGCATGACACCAGTAGCGTAGACAGGGGCAAGGAGCAGACTGTCCCCTCCCCGGCACCTAAAATGGGGACGGAGAAGTGGGAAAATGGGGACGAGAAGAAGGGGAAAAGATAGAAAGAAGGGGAAGGAGCGTTAAGTAAAAATAATGACGATACTGACGTCCCCTTGGACTGACAATGCTAGCTACGCGCCGCGCCGCGCCTACTTGACACGTTGTGATATTTGCAGGCCTCATATAGGTCACGTATATATATGAAAGACTAGAATCTCCGAATGACCTTTTTATGTTGTTGAAATAGCTATCCAACATATTCGATTGGTACAGAAACAATTTAATCGGTCAGGCAATTTTTCATAAGGCTTTTTCACTATTTTCAATACAAACGTTGACGTGATAACTTCAGTCGTATTTGTACGAAATGGGAACATCTGTCTGGCCAGAGGTGCTTGGAGAGAAAAAGGAATAGACGCACAATACAGCCAGGACAGCAATCATGGTTTCCAGGTTATTATTAGCGTTTTCCTTAATGTATTGATATAGCACCTAGTGAATAGGTAGTTTTGGCTTTTACTTGATCTACTTAATGCGTAGTCTTTTACGCCACACAAGAACCAAACAAGGGGAAATACCTTAGCTGTTTACGCGTTTCCAAAGGCCCAAACAAGAGATAATTTTCAAAACCGTTTCACCCGCCGTTTCAAAACCAAGATTAATAAATAATCCAAATGTGTATAGATATGAAGTTTGTTCCTCACAAGGTTTGGGGGAATAATATCAAATTTAACCAATCTGCGTGTTTACACTGAGCACTCTGTATTTTTACCCGGTATTACCTGGTAACCCAGAATCCGATTCAGGTAACTACCGGCACGTTTCTACTGATGCTTAAAATAAGGGTTGTGGTGTGTACCAGAAGTACTGAAAATATTTTCCTGACCCCAAGCTGCTTTTAAGGTCACGATGTGATACATAAAATGTACATAAAAGAAGTTCAACACCCAGCAACCGTTAACCGTTGTGTTTCCACTGACAGAAATACCGGGTGTCACACCACATGGTATACCTCATGAGGATCATGGTTGCCGGGTGTCCACACCGCATTACTTTGAACCGATCTGTTTCTACTGAGCACATTAACCGGTAACCGTTCCCCAGTAGAAACACGCAGAATGTTGTATGTGTCCGTGAAGACATACAACAGCTATCGACATTTAAATGAATGAAACGTTTCTTGGATCACCCAATAACCGGAAGGCAGATAGATTTGTCAGTGTTAAATGTTGTCTTTGTTTCTGTACACCCTGCTTTTTAGTAAAGATATCAACTTACTATCATCGATAACATTTGGTGAAGTGTGGGTTTCGGAGAAAATTAAGTATTTTGAATTGAATTTGATGATTGGTTTGAGATTCGATGGAATGTTTTACATATTTGAAGCATCATTAAGTATTCAAATATAAATATAGGCATATCTCTATCATTTTAACGTGAAAGTTGTGGGCTGTGTTTTTATTTTAGTTTAAGTATGTTCAAATAGTAAGCACCTGTGACAATGAGCAACTAATGACAGTCTGTACAAATATGTTCGGCAGTTGATTAAATTTTATTTAGAACTTGCATTATTTACTTAACCAAACCAACACGTAATATTTTTTCAAGTGATTGGTATTATGATTACAAAAGTAGAGAGTAGAATAATTAGGTATAAAGAGTGAGAACTTAATATTTTATTATAGTGTTATAGTGTTAGTGATCATAAGGTTGTTGGTTCGAGGAAAGGATTGCTAGTGGAAATATGAAATTAAATTGAAAATGTACGTTACAAACATGTCAGTTTCATCCAAACTTAGAGACTGTTGTTTGTTCAGAAGGTCAATGCTTTAACTGAATGCACCTTTTATGTAATACAAATACATCAAACTTATAAAAAGATTGCTTGACCTTTCTCAGGAACCATTGAGCCAATTCCAGGCATGTCTGTAATCATTTCGCCCCATTTGTGCCCTAAAGTGTGCAATTCTTATCCTATATTTCTGAAATCCTTTAACAGTTTAATTTAGTGATTGTGTATAATTATATCCTCTCACGTAGATGGCTAAATATGTCATAACTTGTGGGTATCCAAAGAGACCACTCAACCCTCTCTGTGAATCAGCAAAGTGTGTTTATATTTTCCCTGACATGTTATTTTTGCATGCACAGGATAATGGATATAATTATCACTTGAAGAAATCCCGATTCATCTCATAAATATCTAGATTTTTTATTGCGCATAATGCGTACAGAGTTTGTCTCGGTCCCGACCGGTTTGTGTTCCTCCACGGTTTGTTTAGTGACCAAGGAGCACAAATCGGCTGTGACCGAGACTAACACAGAGTTATATTACAAAACCTACATACTCCAACATCTTCTTAAAATCAACTTACTAAGTTTTTCTATTAAGGAATCCCCGGGAAAGAATTAAAAATGATAAAGTTTAATGATTGCATAAATAGATGAGGCTTTCTCTCTCTCGAAACACATTTGGAAGAGGTTTAGACGTGTAGTGAAGCACCCCTCTAACCAAATAACACGATAATTACAATGGGCGACTAGTTGGATGGGTAGCTAACGTGAAGGTGAAGAAGTACAGTAGTTTGCTTGAAGGACTGAGTGGATCAAAAGCATAAGAGAATAAATATGTTATCTTATGAGGATGTTCACCTTATTGTTATGGGGAGGGCGAGTGTGTTTCTTATCCAAAGGAGGTCAAAATGAATGTCGATTTCTCAGTAGATGTTCAACTGTCATGCATTCCATAGCCTACCTAGGAAATATACTTTATGTTAACATTTGTACTAAAGAAATGCAATAAAGTGGCATTTTATGAGGACAAAATTTTGAACATTACTGATGCGAGATATGCAGATCATCGCGTAAAGACTTATTGTTGATAATGTCCGTCCGATTCTCCGATTCGAAAGGCTTTTCCTTGCTAAGTTTTTGAAACCATGGACTGGAAGTGAAATTCAAGAAGAAATATCATCATATATATTCAAAGAAGTATATAGGTCTCCACGCATATTAAAGTCTGAATCGGTTTACTTTTCTTTTCCTTCGTGTTCATGTTTTTACAATTAAACGTTACAAGGTTGATTTTTACAAGCAGTGGTCAAAGTCAATTTACATTTTAATTAAATGAAAATCGTACTCAAATGAGTGATATGACCAGTATTGCTTCAAAGTTGAGTCTTGTAATTGTTGTTTAAGTCTTGCGAGTTTGGCAAAGTCAGTTCAGCCTCGCATATTAAAGCTTAATGGTTGTCATCTTAGAGAGAATAGAACAGCACTATACCATAAGTTACATGAGACACAAGAATCCCGAAATACCAACACCTGGTTTTCTTTTTGATATTTTTTTTCTTCAACACCTGAAAACTTAAATCGATTGCACAGGTAATCACATGTGATTGAAAACTCAGTAGCAGGTATTCACCTTATGGAAACGTCATGGTAATATACCCCAAATACAGGCTCTTGCAAAATGCCACTTATATTTCCAGTCTTTTGTTGCACTTATATCATCGTATCTGCTGCATAGAAAACAAGTACAAATTTTGTTTCGCTAGATTTCTGTTGTTATCCATGTGAGCTTTGAGCTTCTTCTTGGAAACTGAACGTAGGTTCACTGTATATGATAGGATAGTTTAATTGTTTCGATAAGTCGCAGTTGAAAGCGTCTCATTTTGAAGTAAATTGAAAGCGGTTATACCTAAGAGCATCATATTGTTGATAAGAGGAGCTACAAATGACATGTCATGTGTCTATGACCCGATGAATCCCCGGGATGAAATTTTACACATCTGAAAGATAGCACAGATTGAATCAGGTCATGACTTCTGATATGAATAAGACTTTTTAACACTAGTTTGTAATTACACATAAGAATTATTTTGTTTGAGATCATTATTTGAGAAAACCTGAGATGCATTCAATCATTCATTTATTTCATTTGCTAAAGCTGCGGATTAGATAAATTGACTGCAAATGCGACCGTTTCTTAATAGTTTGAAATACAATCAAAACTAGTGTGATAGATTATATACAATCACACAATGAAATAACGCTTTTAGCACAATTATTATGCGAGCTTGAGTTCCCTCGGTAACAATACCGAAAAAATCCTTTAGCTATACATTCAAATAAATGTTCCCGTTTCAAGATTTCAGTAAGTAATAGTTTGCTATGAAGATAAACAATTCAGAAGTTTAAGATTAAAACGCCACAATACATTGCCTCGCTGCCGTTTTTACTTTTCAATAACATAAAAACATCGAATCTAAATTTGGCAACACCTTCATTGAAATTGGTTGAGAAGAATCGTGAAGAGTTTCAGTAGCCACAGGGATCTTAATAAACATCCCGTTATGGAGATGGCTGTTCCACTCGAGCGTTTTGTATGATAGACAATAACCTGGGGACAGAAAGAAAAGAGGAGGGAGAAGTAAAATTGAAATGCAATCTAATACAATACGATTGCTGGCACATTTTTATGTGCTGTTAGAAACTCAATATATTTTGCTCTACGCTGATAAGAGGTCAAATATTACATGGAGACATCAATCTCCCTCTTGTTATATTTTTCACAATATTCTTACTATTGGTATTGTGTGGATATGTGTAAAGCAAGCTATCTTTCACTGAAAGCGCTTTACTATTGGTACCTTCTGTATTTTGTGTTATCATTCATCAGTCCTTTTTCTTTTTCATATCCTTGAATAGACTTACCGTAATTACTAATTGCAAAAAGAAACGGGTACAAATAGCATCCTGGATCTAGTAGACAATTACTTACTGCATATGTTATTTTGAATATCTAGATTACTCAATTAGATTATTTCATTGCTTTAAACATAAACTTTTTGGAAAAGAACAGAAAAATATGAGGGAAGAGAACTGTAAACAGACTCAGACTTACTTGTTTTAAACATGCGATGATGTGATGTCTTGTATTTCACTTCCCCGCCATGCTTTTAAAATGTCAATAAATAAGAGACATGCGAATCGGACAGACGCATAATTAACAGCACAAAATACGTCTTTACACTTTGAAATAAATAGCGGGCTAGACTGAACAGGCGAGTAATGTCAGCAGTGCTCTTAAGCACCACACTGGCGATCCCATCAACGTCGGTGGCAGATTGTTACCAAAATGTTCGATCATTGTGGCTACAATGGGGCAATTAAAGCCATATTATAACATTTTCAAACAAAATAGATTAGCATTTCTTTGCCATAAAATGTTAGCTTTTACTGTCAGACATATCCCCTTTCATTTTTGAGCCGAACAACTACGGCAAAGCAAAGAAAATTGGAATTTACTACCAGCGCACATGTCGCCAATACGTACCACTCCTTCGGTCATGTTGTGGTACGACCCTTTGTTGTGTATATCACCGTCCCGCACGCAGTGTACGTACTGTGTGTTATGAACATCGTGTATACGTTCGACTAATAATTCCATCGTAATAATAAAGCGCCGAATCCGGCGTTTTATTCCAAATCTCGGATTTTGACAAAACTACAGCACCTAGAGTCTTGATTTTTGCAGGGTATATTGGTTTAATAAAGTACAATTTAATCGTGTAAAAAGGGAATTTTAAAAATTCAGTGAGGGCGTCTTCCTCAGCAAATGTTATAATATGGCTTTAACATAACATACCAAATAGCTGAATATGTTTGCGATACATCCCCGTGTGGTACTTGTACTGAGTATCCAGGATTGAGTTTCAATTTAGATATACAAAATATCGTAATTTTTAATATAACTCTCAAAGTTTTCAATTTTCAATAATTTTTCTCGAAAGTGTTTACAAGATAACTTGGTGAACTGAATATAAGTTATTCATAATTAAAGTTAGCACAAGCAGCCAAAGGTGAGCCACATCCAGTCATCTTGGTATTATATTTCAGTAACTCTCACATAATATTGCTTTATAGTAGTACAAAGGTTAATTCATTTTTCTATTTCAGACTAACTTATACTGTTTTTTTAATGAATATCGCTATTACCACAAAATTGAAGGTTATCATTTACAAATAATGTAAAAGACGGATGACCGCTATAGTTTTACTAAAATTTGAATTGCGCGGGAAAATCTTAAATTGGATCAACTTCGCAGCCCTGTCCCCAATTGTCACTAACACCTCTTTATTACTATTTACACACACCACTTAATACTAATAATACTGTACTTTTTTGCCGTTGTAACTGCCAATTTCTTATCAGGACGAACAGTTGTAACTAATACTTTAAATACGGTGACATTTTATTTTACAACGAGAAATGAATCTTTTAACCAAACCATATGCAAAAGGACGAAATAATTCTCATTGAGTCCCGACCAAACGTCGCCACTATATTTATTTCAATTAAATGGACTCCGACTTCTGACAAAGATGTAATACACTCTGACAAATTGATTTATGATTGAGAAGATTTTACAAGAGATACAACCCTTTAGCCAAATAGGTTGACATTTGGTTGTTATCATGCACTGTTATATGACTGCGTGCATGGAATATTTAGTTTATCTTACAAATCGGGCGTAAGTTTTGCGCTTAGGGCATTGCATCAAGGGCATTGCATTGGGCGAACTTCGCTACTCCGAAGGTTCGGTATTCCGAAGGTTCGCTATTTCGAAGGTTCACTATTCCGAAAATTAAAAAGGTTCTCTATTACGAAGGTTCTCTATTCCGAAAACAGAAAAGGTTCTCCATTCCGAATATGAAAAAAGGTTCTCTATTCCGAATATGCAAAAATGGGTTCTCTATTCCGAAAACGAAAGAAGGTTCTTTATTCCGAAATAAGTCACCGTGTTCTCTATCCGAATATGAAAAGAGGTTCTCTTTTCCGAATATGAATTTAGGGTTCTCCATTCCGAAATCTAAAACAGGTTCTTCATTCCGAAATGAGTCACCGTGATCTCTATTCCGAATTATAAAAAAGGTTCTTTTTTCCGAATCTGTCGTTGTTAAATCATGTTGCGCCCTCTAGCAAAGTCCTTGTTTGTTTGGCGGTATGATATAGGCCTGGGCGGTATGATTAAGGGTGCTTTGGCACTGCATTAAATTTTAATGCTAATTTATTGCACATTCTAGGGAAGCGTGTCTAGGGAAGCGTGGTTACCTTTTTGAAATCACCGAGTGGGAGGGTTTTCAATGAAATATTTTTTGTGTTAAAACTGAAGCATCCTATGTATAAAAGAATATATGAATATTAACTGCACATCATATATAACGATTCATGATACCCAATCGTGAAAATTTATGTGGTTTAGGAGGCAGAGAATTTAATTTTAATTTTATATACGCCAAAATATTTTCTGAATTTAGTCAAAATTAACGCTCAATTGATGGTAAAAAATTTATGTAAAGATTAAGGGATCTAAAATGAGCGTTTATTGCGTTTCGACAGTATTTTTTGTGGGACATGAGAACACCTCAGAACTATCGAATTGTATTCTGAATACGAAGCATGTCTTTCTGATATCAAATAATTTTCATTTTTTTTTTTTTTTTAAACAATTCAAATTTTATGACAAATTATGAAAATTTGATATTTTTCAAATTTTGATATATAACAGTCCTCGAAGTAATTACATAAATCTAATGATATATTTTAAAGTGTATGTAGCAGGGAAAAAAAGAAAACGGTCAATTGAAAATTTTGACCTTTCATATTGAAGATATGAATTTTTTTCCCCAAAAGACCTTATTTTTGTTTGGTGTTTTGGGAAAAAAAATCCATATCTTCAATACGAAAGGTCACAATTTTCAATTGATCGTCGGCTTTTTATCCCACCTACATACACTTTAAGTATAAATCATCAGATTTCTAAAGTTTACTTCAAGTACTGTTAAATATCAAAATATCAATTTTAATGATTTGCCATAAAATGTGTATTAAATTGCGAATTTCAAAAAATCAAAATTATTTGATATCAGAATGACATTCTTCGTATTCAGAATGCAATTCGATATGTCTGATGTGCTCTAATGTCCCAAAATAAATACTGTCCAAACGTTCATACCCCAGCCCTTAAAGACTAAAGATTACTGTTTCGTCTTCATGCGAATCTAATCTCCAATATCTGGAAGAAACTTTTGAGGACCTACGTGGAATTCTCCTATAACTTGCAAAAATCCAGACCGTGTATACACGAAAACTCGAAAATGGCATACTGAACCACATGTAGGCCTATATACTCGGTATAATATAGGAGTAGGCCTATAGCACGTGCAGCCCAGCGAGTTCAAATCGATAATGTATTGTGTATGTTTAAGGATAAGATGTTTTTAAGGAATGGGGTGCAAGAGCACGGAAAAGCCCCATTAAACCAGGGACCATTTTTCTTACCAGCTTGGGTCTAAAACTCTCTATTTATACTATACTATTACCGGGTGAAAATTGTACTTTTCAGCAACAATAAATCCATAGAATATCCGTTTATTTTGGCAAACTTTAAGTATTATTTCCAGTGGATATTTTTGAAATCAAAATATAGCAATGAAAATCAAACCATCATTTTGATTGATGTTGAATTTTAGGTCACTTTACGAAGCTTATAATTGGGGGGGGGTACGCTTCGGCAAAGGATCATGGGTAAATTTTAGATCTCGTACAGTGACGTAGTCACGTAGAAAGGGGCAAGGATCAGCTGCCCCCCCTGCGGGATGTTGGCCGCCCTGATATTTAAGATTTTAGGCCCTTTTTAGTACTTTTTTCAAAATTTCCCCCCTTAAAAGTTGGCATGCCCCCCCTTTGCCCACCCTCTATAAACTGAGTGCTGCATGGTCTTGTAGCCACGGTCGACACGATACCGATATCCATTCAATTTGTGTGTGAAATTTGGCCAACTTCAGCACTTTTTTCGCCAGCCCATCGGGCTGGTACCTGTTTCTGGGATGGGGTCAGTTCATGGAGGTAGTAGAGATGGTCAGTTTGCTCAAGAGAGTATTTTTTATTGGTATTGGAATGACTTTTTGTTAAAACTTTTTGTGGTTGAATTTTTTAAAAAATATTTTAATTCGATGTGTAAGGAAAAGAAAGTATGTTTTGCCGTTTCAACGAATGAAAACGAGTGAGTATTACCAAAGTTATGTTTGAATTAATATGACTTTAAAAGTTTTAGGTATAGGCCTAAAATGTAACAATAATAGTTAATATACAGCATCATATGGTCAGCAGAAGAAAAGTATGTCATTTCAGTGTCTTTGACCCGGGGTCCTTGACCACTGAACAGCGTGATATCATGTTGATAACAGATCTAAGAATCAAAATCTTCATCATATGGACCATAGTGATGTCAAAGTAATTATCTATCCTATCCTGTGTCGTTTTATGGATAAAAATGACTCAAAATGCTATTGATGAAATAGTTGCTATCATGAACATCAGTTTTGCCTTTTCAACGGGAAAAATCCGATGCAAAATAAAGTTTTTAGGGCCTAGCTATAATATGGGCATAATTTATGCATGTAGGCCTATAGTATTGAACAATGTACCCATTTGACATGCACTTATAGATAAATAAATTGTCTTACTTTATTAATTTAATAACTTCTATGTTAATATAAATAAAATGACACATAACGTAAGTGAAGCTACTTTCTATCTTTTTTATTTGATTCATAAACTTACAGTCAAAACACACAAGAGTGAAGATTGCAGTGAGTAATCAGTCCTTTATAAATGTTCTTGCCACCATCTATCATATAGTAAACTATACATTGCGAATTAATATCAAATTATTTTAAAATAAAAAATGTACATGTAAGGTGAGTTTATATTATGTTATATGGCGAATTTAAGGAGTATTTCGTGATCCTAGCATCCTCTTTTTATGACATTTTTCAGTAGATATCCACAAAAAAAAAAGCTTATTCTAAAAATTTCAGTTGATTCCGATTTTGCCTTTACGAGTTATGCATGGTTATGTGTACACAATGTGTTGCAATTTTGTTCTGGTATACCAGAACGAAATTCAAATTTCACGATTACTTTGCTAACGAATTAATCTGCAAGAAATATTTTGTACATAAACATTATGTAGCCAGAGGTTTCCAGTGATATAAAAATCTCAACTTTTTTTGAGAAAAGTTAGGGATGATGCTGTGGATCACGAAATGCCCTTTTAACTAAAACCTGCAGTCAGTGCAGTGTAGTATTTGTGACGTGGTATATCGAAAGCAGACACTTTTGGGCAGGATCGTAAATGGAGAAATAGCCAAAATCTACCCGGGGTGATTTTTTCACGATTTGGGTTTATGATGTTATTAATGTTTAAAATATTGTCTGATCGTTTCAGACCGGAATATAACTGGCATGTTGTATTTTTGAGACATTTTTCAAGGTAATTCCTACTCTCAACATTGTCAATAATATTTTTAAAGGCAGCTTATCTATTATTAATATTAAAGGCCCATTCAGTGATTTGCTCATCCGGACGATCGTAAAATCATCAAAATTTTGGTACCGTACCTTTGTTATTACATAGATGTGCTAAGTCTGCGAATGGTTCAGCCAAAAGCCGTGTAGGCCTATTTAAGACAAAATAAGACATTTTACACGAATCTGTATTTTTAGATACTGACAGTATCTAAAATTAGCTATAAGTATTTGAATGGCGGGGCTTGAACTTCGTCAGTATTGCTGTTTTCTTCATTTTTTGCCAAATTTGGCATTTCAAAAATACCAAATGACAATTTGAATGACTTAGGCCTATCCTTCTCTTTTATAGCAATTTATAAACAATTTTATTTTTTTTACTCTTGCACTGGGATCACTGAATGGGTCTTTAAGAAATGTGGCGTATCATGTCAAAAACAGACATCTTTTGGACAGCTTATAAATTTGGAGGCTTTCACATAAAGAGCTATTTTGCTCCACAACGCCGTTTTCACCAATAAAATCGGACATTCCTAAGCGAAGAAATTGAGTTCGTAAGTTATGGTATTAAAAAATTGGAAATTGAAATATCGTGGGTAAAAAGCTGAAAAGACAAATAAAACCAGAACAGAACAATTTAGAGAACAATAATTTTTAATAATAATGAACAATAATGAATTAAAGAGTTGACAGGAGATTAGGAGTTAATGTTTTCTGCAGTTTCAGTGTACATCTTCTCACCGTTGATGGTTTGGTGGACTGTCATGTAACATGGCTGTAAGCCGTGATCCTAAAAATGCCTTTCACATTGACCAAAAACTAATTACAAGACCTCTTCTACATTGAGGCTGGCTTTCCCTTTTAAAGGGAATTTTTATATAAGATGTCACGTAGATTTTACAACATGGGCTTAGTTTAACAAAACCGTTCGTTTTCTGCATAATGGTTTTAATAAGATGTAGGTTACACACTCCAGAATTTTTATAAATAGCGCACAAAATGAATGTCCGACGCCATCTTGAGGGCTGATTTTGGCGATGATCCATTTTGTAGCCCAGTTAATCAATAAATACGAGGGACATTCAAAAAGTTCTACCTCCACTCTCAGCTTCTGCAAGTAACAGCACATTCGTATTTTCCATGATAATAACCAATGGTTTTATCTAGCTAATGAGAAAAATGTGTTTTAATATCTTTTTCCGTTAATTGTAGGCGAAGTATAAATGAAACCAGGAATCAGGACCGCGGAAACGGAGAAAATCTGGACCTATATCCATATAAAGAACACATAAATAGACCAATTTGACTTCACCATGATAAAATATGATTTAGTCATCAGGTGGCTTAAATTAAAGCTGACATAAGGAAAAATATTGACAATTATGTACAATTATGTAAAATGACAAAACAATCGGCATTAATCCAACAAAAAAACTTGCTTTTTAACAAATTGCAGATAAGAATTTAATCAAACTAGCAGTCACCCGTCTTTCGCGGTCATTGTCTTTCGCGGTCACTGTTTTTTGCGGTACTGATGTTTTATATAATTTTTTTAATGTTCTATTTAAGGGCTGGGGTATGAACGTTTGGACAGTATTTATTTTGGGACATTAGAGCACATCAGACATATCGAATTGCATTCTGAATACGAAGAATGTCCTTCTGATATCAAATAATTTTGATTTTTGAAATTCGCAATTTAATACACATTTTATGGCAAATCATTAAAAATTGATATTTTTGATATTTAACAGTACTTGAAGTAAACTTTAGAAATCTGATGATTTATACTTAAAGTGTATGTAGGTGGGATGAAAAGCCGACGATCAATTGAAAATTTTGACCTTTCGTATAGAAGATATGGATTTTGAAGAACCTTTAAAGAATCTTAAAGGAAGAACCCTCAAATGGTGCTTAGTAGAACAGAAAATAACCTTTTAAGGTTCTTTTTAGAACCTTATTATTGCTTAGGGTTCTACATACAGGACAAAAAAAGGTTCTAAGCAGCACCTTTTTTTCTGAGAGTGTAGTGGAACCAATGTTTTTTTTACATCCTGCTCCTGGAGCATGTTTATGTTGTCTGTACAATGATATAAATGAGAATGCCCCATGAGCATGATGTATCAAACAAATGTCAGGCTCAGCGATCACCTAAATCCGAAAATCCTTTGAAGGATAAACATTTAATTGGTTCCATTTTTCTATACCCCTGTGGTTCTGAGGGGTCGAAGTTCACAGTGGGGTCAAAACTTAAAATCAGCCCCATAATGTTGTATTGGCGGAATAAAAAAGTCTATTGTCATATTTTTCTACAGTGCTTAGTTCAGGTCATTTTCATACACACGGATCAAAAATTTTAAAAATGTCCGATTTCATCGAAACTGACTGGTGTCAAATTACTCCCTTTAACATAACTCCCCTTTACTCCTCTCAAACATATTCTTAATTCACAATGTTCACAGTGTAATTTCTATTGTCCTAGCGGGCCTTCAGATTTTATAATGCAGGCAAAGTCCAATAGAAATAATGTACATACATACATGCATAACCTTTGACCTATGATTTATTCCGATTCCGAGATTAAACATGCCTCAAACAAATTCTATTCTTATTCGTTTGTCGAGAGGAGTAATTTGCGACAAAACGCGATTGAATCGGTGTATATTGAAAATAGCTCTGTAACTCCTAAACTAAGCACCCTAAATGAAAAATGACAATTGACTATTACATTCTTATTAATGAGAGGAACAGTTTTGATATATATTACAACATGATAGAACAACTTTTACATTTTGGCCTCATTCTGACCTCCGACCCCTCGTGGGAAGCATATGGGGCATAGAAAAAAATGGAACCAATTCTAGTTTTATCATTTGAAGTGTACGGATGCCAAAAATCATTGGTTGCACTATATGTAGCAAGACAAATGTAGCAAGACAAAATGCTTTATACCCTTCATTAATATATTCTCGTTCATTATTTGGTTAAAAGAGTATCATGTGATCAAAAATAGTTTTGCTATTTTGCAAAGCAGTCAAAAAGCTGATTGATTGATGAGGGACTGAACGGGGTATACTCAAAGTATCTCCCCGGGAAATAGTTATACTATCTCCATCTGAGCGCGTATGACCTCATAGCCGCGTCGCAGTTCCTAGTGGTCGGAGCCATATCAGCTATCTTCAGTAGATGACATCTTTAGTAGATAGAAATGACCTTTAGTAGATAGCCATTACCTCTCTTCAGTAGATGTCAATGACTTCGCATGGTCATCAGATATCTTAGGTAGATAGCAATGACTTCACAGAGCTATCATGGATCAGAAGCTAGAAATGTTGCTACCTGTCACTTTGCTCCCCCCCCCACGTTTTCTAAATTGGCAAATATCAAGTTTGCAATTGATATAGGGCCCTAATCCTAACCCCGAATCTAACCTTAAACCCTAACCCTAAGCCCTAACCATAAATCGTAACCATAAGTCCCAAACCCTAATCCCTAACCTCAAGCAGCGACATTACCATTAGGCTCTGAAAATCCTAATCTGAATCCCCTATCCTAAGCCATTAACATAAGTCCCTAACCCTAAACCCTAACAAATGCGGTGGGTATAAGCACTATATTCAGCAGTGCAGCGTGTAGGCCTCATGTAGGGGGCAAAATGGCAGGGAGGCGAAGTGTCCTGTTTCCCTTTAGTAGATGTGTGGTGGCTGGACACTATCTTTAGGGTCAGTCCATGTCAAAACAGACTGTACACCCACCATCTTGGATGGTGCTCTCCTTTGGCTCAGGGGTACCTTTCATGGATCCCTAGGTCACAAGAAAGGGGGCAAATGGCAGGGAGGCGAAGTGTCCTGTTTCCTTTAGTAGATGTGTGGTGGCTGGACACTATCTTTAGGGTCAGTCCATGTCAAAACAGACTGTACACCCACCATCTTGGATGGTGCTCTCCTTTGGCTCAGGGGTACCTTTCATGGATCCCTAGGTCACAAGAAAAAAATTCAAATTCCATTTCGTTTGCGAATGGCGGGCCATCAAAGTTTGGCGACCTTGACCAAAATTGGGAATTTAAGGGGTCCAATTTCCCGTCCAAATGACAAAGTGCTCTCTTTGAGGGTCATTTTCTTCTTAATTGAATCAGTTGTGACCCTCTTTTTGAATGTGGTCACTCACTGGCTATGTCTGATTTTGACCCCCCCCCCCCATAAAATCCCTGAAGAAAATTAAAGAAGTCAAGTATATTATCGAGTATATTGATAATAATTGTATGGCACTACCGGTACATATCGTAGGCCTATGGATTCCCTCTTTCTCTTTCCCTTCTCTCCCCTCTTTTCCCTCTCTCTCCTCCTTTCTTTTTTTCCTGCACGGGGCCCAAATAGACAATTTTTGCTAGGCTTGTTGATAATAATCGTATGGTATTTCATATCGTATGGATTCCCATCTCTCCCCTCCTCTCCAGCTCTCTCTTCCTCTCTCTCTCTCTCTGCCTCTCTCCCTCTCTCTCTCCTTTTCCCTCTTTTTTCCTTGCGCTAGGGGGGCGGGGGCCCAAATTGACCATTTTTTGCCAGGGGGCGATCGCCCCCCCCCTGCAGCTACTGATGTGAACGCACAGGCCCCTTTGATCAGGGATGACGGTGCAGGACTCCATAAGTGTGTGGGGGTGTGTGTGTATGTAGGGGGGGGGGGGGCAGCTGCAGCAGCAGTGGCCTAAATTTGTTTGTGACATAGGGAGGGAGGTTGGTGTAAAATTCTTGAACATTATGTTAAAGCGGAGCGAAAGTAGTATGTTTAGCTGCCAATAATCAAATATGAACATTGAAGGACAGGAATGGGCGTGAAGCGCGCACAAATTTGTCATTTTAAAGTGGCATTTTGCTCCCAGATTAAGTTTCTCTTAACAACTTCCACGCGAAGTTAAAAAATGCCAATTTTAAGCTAAAATGATCTACGAGCGTAAGTATGAACCGTTGAATGGACAAATGGGTGTGAAGCGCGCAAATTTACAATTCGAATTGTCGACTTTTGCCCCAGATTGGACTAATGGACAAGAAAAGAGACCTTGCTTGGCCTTTGTTGGTCCATAAAGCAATATCTGATATGCCTTATTATAGAAGGTATCTTTGCTTTACCTTTACCCCCCCTTTGGCTAATTTTCTATTGTTCCTCACAAAGCATTGCACAGTTGACAAACCTTAAACTGTTCGATACCTTTATAAGTAATAGGAACTCAAGATAAAAAAAACACCCAAAAACACATGACACATTGATTGGTAAAGCGGTGATTTGCTCAACTCCAAAGGACATTGTTAGAGGGCGCAAACATGTTTCAACATCGACAGATTCGGAATAGAGATCCTTTTTCATAATTCGGAATAGAGATCACGGTGACTCATTTCGGAATACTGAACCGTTTTTAGTTTTCGGAATGGAGAACCTTTTTTTCATATTCGGAATAGAGAACCTTTTCTTATATTCGGAGTAGAGAACACGGTGACTTGTTTCGGATTAAAGAACCTTTATTCGTTTTCGGAATAGAGAACCCATATTTGAATATTCGGAATAGAGAACCTTCTTTTATATTCGGAATAGAGAACCTTTCTATTTTCGGAATAGAGAACCTGTTTGTGTTTTGGGGATTTTCGGAATAGCGAACCTTCGTAGTAGAGAACCCTTATTTCGGAATAGCGAACCTTTAATTACATTCGGAATAGCGAATGGTAAAATTACACGTTCGGAAAAGCGGACCTTCGGAATAGCGAACCTTCGGAATGGCGGACCTTCGGAGTAGCGAGAGGACCCCATTGCATTGTCAAAAGTGCAATGAAATCACGAATGAGCGGCAAATCTGTTTGGAATGTCTTTGTTTTGGGGATTCATATATTTGACCGGTTGTACTGTTTTTGCGATAAGCTCTGTACATCGTTACAATTAAATAAATTTCTAATAAATCTGAAAAAAGTACTTTCATAGCTTGTCGTTCTTTGAACACCATTTTGCTTTGGAGACCAAATGTCCGGAACAGATGCTCACCAAAATCACCATTCTTATGCTATATCCACAACTAAACAGGTATTTCATCTAAATTGTCCAGCATAACACAACAGAACGATACATTTCTAAATGAAGCTATTACATTAGTATGCGTGAGTTATGTTCAATGTGTATCAAATATCGAAATGTCAAATGTGAAATGTATGGCATTGTGCAAGTCAGTCCGAATCAGTTACGTCAATCACAATCTGGAAATATAGTCGGAATTTAAAGAGACATTCACGGTTTTTTAGTCTAAATATTTGTTGTATTTATAAAATGTGGTTTTCATGGGATTCTGTTCACATATCTTCAATTTTAGTGAGGGAAATATATTTTTTGTATTATCGCTCATGGTGGATTATTTTGTCTATTTACCTAAAAGCGCCCTAATTTGGACTACCGGAGAAAAGTATCTGGAATCTGGAATCTGGAATTAGATTTTAACCCAAATTGTAACTTAAATATTATATATATAAGTCTCACATGATGGTGCTTTTTTGTTTGTTTTTGGTTTTAAATAAAGGTGGTCACATATGCGGTATTCTTTTACGCGTTTTTGGTCTCGTATGAAATCACCCTCGGAACTCGGGATTGGTTAACCAGGCACTTGTATAACTAGTCTCCACAGCAGCCAGTTTGGTTCCGCTCCCTCCACACAAACAGTCTGCCAATGACAAGAACGAGTTCTGTTTGATTGGCTAGCCGTTTCTCATGACGTCATCCAGCACGTGCTGCTCGCGTATCTGATTATCAACCCACGAGCAATCAAGTTCCCGGATGGATTGCTGCTGATCAGGTTCTCATAGACTTTGCATTGTCGCCCTCTTAGCTAATCAGAAAATTGCCCTCCCCTTCCACTCCTTGTGGTTTTTGCCAATAGGATGTACGTCATTAAGATCTAAAAAATAATGGTATTCTAAGAAACTTTGTTGACCATGCCCACAAATCTGCGAATGTCCCTTTAATGCGTCTAGGCGGTGCATTGCCTTTGCTTTTCAAAGTGTGATATTATATTACGCTGTATTTAGGTCAGGTCAGGCGCTAATGTTTGTATCATTATTTTTGTCCCGAATTTAAATCCCAATGAGGTGTTACCTGAATGACGAAGTGTGGATCTTCGAACTCAAGTGTCTGATGCCCGATTTGTTAACAGTAATAAAAATAGGATGTACATAGTGCTTTAGTTGAACGGCTCCTTTACTATAGGTAGGCAAATACCTGATATTTCGTGTAGGTCTACAGAAGTTCTGTTTTTTTTAAATGTACATGGTATGCAAACCTTTGCATTTTAAACAGTTTTAACTAATACTTTAAATACGGTGACGTTTTATTTTACAATGATAAATGAATCTTGTAACCAAACCATGCAAAAGGACGAAATATTATCATTGAGTCCCAACCAAACGCCGCCCATCTATTTTTTTTTTTTTTCAATTAAATGGACTCAGACTTCTGAAAAAGATTTATGCTTGAGAAGATTTCACAAGAGATACAACCCTTTAGCCAAATAGGATGACATTTGGTTGTTATCATGCACTGTTATATGACTGCGTGCGTGGAATATTTAGTTTATCTTACAAATTGAGCGTAAGTTTAACGCTGAGGGCACTACATTGTCAAAAGTGCAATGAAATCACGAATGTTTTGAATGTTTTTGTTTTGGGCATTCATATAATTTGACTGGTTGTATTTTTTCGCAAAAATATCTGTACGTCATTACAATTAACATGATTGAATAAATTTCTTCTCATATTTTTCTGAAAAATTCACTTTCATAGTTTATCGTTCTTTGAACACCATTTTGCTTTGGACAATAATAGCTAAATTTGTCGCCATGCATAGGTCTATACAATTAATGGTATTTAATGGGATGGACATTGCTTTAATTTATCACAATAATATCAATAACGTTTCCATTCGTGTCCTTATATAGTGACACTGACTAAATAGTTCATTGCCATAACGACGAAGATAGTTAATTGACGTGGTTGATTTTGAAAATGCACAAATATATGAAGAGAGTTCAATTTACTATTTTAATCATTCAATAGGCTATGTTGTAATGCTTTGGCATCCACTTTTTACTGTGATATGTTATAGTTATTGGTATGACTAAATAAAATTATTAATTGATATTATTTTGTTTTGAGGATTGGATCTAATAATGATGATTGAAGATAAATACAGAATGACATCACCAAGAACCACTGTAGCTTATTTCAGTCAATACGATGGTTTGTAAAACACTAGACGCGTGGGGTTTTCATTTCTGGACAAACTTGATTTGGATTAATTTTGCCCAAATGGCCATATCTCAAAAACACAAAATTATAATTTCACATTTTTTTAAAAAGAATTTAAAAAGACAGTTATGAATATAATGAGCATAATAAAACATTAAATATCAAACTGATCATCTGGACTTACTATTTTGAATTGGCTAGAGTATCACGTCTCATCGTCAGGTCTAATGGGCTGGCGCTGAAGTGTTGACCCGTGACTCGGTTGGAGTGATGTCACGGGAGAGTCGTCGAGGAACCCGTTTGATCGCTGCATCGTAGGCCCTTGGCAAGTTGTGGCGTAGTCCCTTCCTCGGTTGAGTGTAGCCAACTCAAAACAGTAAGTCCAGATGACCAGTTTGATATTTAATTTTTAATTTATCTATCTACCTGGATGATTCAGAATATTCACAAATATATGAGCATATTGCCATAAAATGTAAATAATGTTGTGGAAAAAGTTGGGTTGCGGTGTTATTGAGATATCGTTTATTTATCACGATACAGATTTATGCATTTCACGTTAATTTCTGCAAATGTGCATCTTATCTAGGCGCACTATGGATGACTTAAACATTTTAATAACAAGATATTAAAAACACGCCGTAAAAACAATAGCGATCACAAAAATTTTGTTAGATTTGACTACCCACCAAACTTAAGGACTCGGATAGCGACGTTTTCACGTATTTTTGAGGGACCTGAGAGCACATCACACATAGCAAATTGCATTTTTAAAATGAGGAATGTCCTACTGATATCAAATAATTTAGATTTTTGGAAAGTCGCGATATAATACACATTTTATAGCAAATGATTCAAAATTTATATTTTTGAAATTCAACAGTCCTCGAAGTAAATTGTATAAATCTAGTAATATATACTTTAAGTGTATGTAGCTGGGATGAAAAACCGACGATCAATAAAAAATTGTGATCTTTTATGTTGAATACCTGAACAAATTTAGGTCTTTTTTGGCTGATATCAGAAGAACATTCCTCGTTTTCAAAATGTATTTCGGTATATCTGATGTGCTCTCAGGTCACACAAATAATACGTAAAAACGTCGCTATCCGAGCCCTTAAACTATAAATATTTTGGTTAGGATTTCTGCTTGACAAATCCAAAAAATTACTCACTGTTTTAGACTTTCGCCATCTTGGTTGATGACTTTTTCAGAATGACAATTGGGATCCACTTTTCTCGCGGGTTTGACCACTGCTTCCGGTGATTTTCGCATCCCTCGGTGGCTTAGTTCTTGCAAGTCGAGCCTATACATCTGTCTAAAACAATGAGTAATTTGTCAAGCAGAAAACCTAACCAAATTTAATCTACAATCCTACAATCTATTTCATCTATTTATAGCTACCCGATAGACCACAGGGCCTGAAGAATAAGGGAAATTAAGGGGTAAATGTTCAAAGGTGTGGGTGACGGGCACCCAGCCCTAAAATGCAATTGTAGGGCTTAAAAACTAGGTTGACTTGCCCTTATCGACCGACCCAAAAATCTGGAAAAAAACACGGTCGCTGTATTTTTGTTTGTTTTTTTATTTTGTTTTGTTTTGGGTTTTTGTATTTTCTTTTTTGTGTGTGTTTTTTTTGTGTGTGTTTTTTTTTTTTTTTTGGTTTTATTTTTAATTTGACTATAATGAAATGTCATATTTTGGTTTATAATATTCAAAATATGTGTTTTATTTATGTTAAACTGTGGTATAAACGCATATAATCGTCAATTAATCACAAATTCTGACTCAATTTCTGCATTTGTTTCGTTAATTTTAGCAGCGTAACATTATGTTGTAACTTTACCAGCGAAATTTCCTATATATATATAGATTTATAGATTTTTCAATTAATACGCGTCTGAAGATGCAGTGATTTACGCACAGGCACAACGCCTAGACGTCGATCCACAAGCTTCAGCACACTTTACAGGTTGTCGCTGACCATTACGGCCCCACATCATTCCATAAACCATTTAACAACAACTCAGGGATTTTGCCGCTGCTAGAGCGCACACCCTAGACATTCCACAAATATTCATCGCAACCAGGATCAGCTCCCCGAGTTTCGTACGGGTTACAACGAGACAATTAGCAGTTAGGGGAATTTCAAGCTAACTCAATTTTTCCACGAGAGCAAACTAGACACCGCCAGGGTTCGAACCCGCGTACATTTGTAAAGCGCATACTGTCTCTATTTCTCTGAACTTCTCTATGGAGAGTATTAGGCGTCGCGTCGTATTTTGCAGAAATTGCAAAACAAAGATAATATAATAACAAAGGGCGATCGGTCGACCCAGGTGTTGGTACCTAAGGACAAGTCAACTATTTTTTAGCCTTAAATGAATAAGCATACTGGAAACCTTTCTGTGATAGCAACATGCAAAAATACCACGATTTAGGACTTTATATTCTGATAAAAGAAATAATAATACTATTATGTATATCAATAGCTTTCACTTCTTTTCATGTTTTATGACTATATAAAAGTCTTAGTTTTACGAAAATAAGAATGCCGTTAACCAGATATGGTAGTGACAGTTTGCTTTCTGGCCGTCTGTGGCGAAGTTCTCCATTTGAAAACTTGCAGTACAGCGTGTCTGAATGATGCGTTACTAAAATAATATATCAGAGAATTGAGCCAAGCATTGTTCATTGAGCATGTGTTTGAAACGAAATACACCCATTCACTACTCTCTTGTCCCGTAACGGCAGCCCACATGTAAACAAATACCACAGGACACGCTGAGAAGAAGAAAGCAAGAGTAATGATCATAAATGTTGTTACCATTTTCATATCTTGCGATGAAACACCGATTGTAGTTTTCCTTTCATCTTGTCGTATTGATCGAAGTTCAGTCATTTCTCGTCTGCGAACATTTTGCTTACGAATAAGGCAAAATATACGAAGGTAGATTACAATAAATACAACGCAAGGTCCAAAGATGAAAATCATTACAGATATTTGAATGAAGAAGTTAGTCAAGTCACCATCAACCGATAAACTCCAGCATAGGTCTGTTAGTGGGTGAAAATAGACATGGAACTTGTTAAGTCCACTGATTAGAAGTTCATAACTGTGAGAAGCTACCCAAATGGAAATTACAACGCGTCTTGCTCGTGTCAAGTTAAATATAACCGGGTATTTGAAAGGTCTCGAAACAGCAATATACCTTTCCACTGCCATTGCAAGCAAGGTCCAATTGCTGGTGTAATACGGTGCTCCTCCAATGACTACTGCAATGAAGCATCCCCAGTAGCCGAAGATCCAAGCATTTATAAAAGAAGACACCGCTGTCGGGAATATACGAAATATGCCATCACAAAGATCAGCGGCATTCAAGGAATACATGAGGACCCGTGTTGCAGGCTTTACCTGAGTGTGTCGAAGTGCAAGTAAGCATATGATGTTGATGGTTATCGCCAGAACTGTTATTATGGATGTCAGTGTTCCTTTGATGATATCATGAGTTGTCCACACATATGAATATTGTCTAGAATTAGATATTTCTTCCATATCTTGTGTAGAGTTAGAGGACCAATTGGCTGTCATGTCATCTGTCACACTAGACAGGGTAAATAAGTCTGTCCTGTTCATGATTTGTTTTGAATGGATGATACTGTAAGCAATACACATTCCACTTTACGAAGTCAGTCAATGCTTAATCACTTGACGTAAATATCAACTTCATATTGCAAATTGTAGCTGAGAATATGGCTATTGTGTAAATAGCTTTTAATCTGAGACGATCCCTATATTGGAGATCCATTAAGCATCATCTTGACAATAGAGACAAGTTTTAAGTGCGTATATAGCATTATTGCAATATCAGCTTAACCGTTGAATGAAGCAATGTTAATTAACCTTTGAATGAATATACATATCAAATAATTTTGATTTTTTGAAATTCGCATTGTAATACACATTTTATGGCAAATCATTAAAAATTGATATTTTTGATATTTAACAGTACTCGAAGTAAACTTTATAAATCTGATGATTTATATTTAAAGTGTATGTAAGTGGGATGAAAAGCCGACGATCAATTGAAAATTTGACCTTTTTCGCATTGAAGATATGGATTTTTTTTCCCAAAACACCAAAAAAAAAATTAGGGCTTTTGGGGAAAAAATCCATATCTTCAATATGAAAGGTCAAAATTTTCAATTGATCGTCGGCTTTTCCTCCCAGCTACATACACTTCTTAAAAGAATATATCATTAGATTTATAAAATTTACTTCGAGGACTGCTATATATCAAAAATTTGAAAAATATCAATTTTTTATAATTTGTCATAAAATTTGTATTATATCGTGATTTTCAAAAAATGATAATTATTTGATATAAGATATACATGCTTCGTATTCAGAATGCAATTCGATACGTCTGAGGTGCTCTCATGTCCCCCTAAAAATACTGTCGAAACGCTCAAAACGCTCATTCCGGATCCCTTAAGTGGATCGTATACATCATTCTAAAACAATGAGTATTTTTTTTGATTTGTCAAGCAGAAAACCTAACCAATTTTAATCTACATTCCTACAAATGCATCTATTTCATAAATAATTTATTTATAGCCCCGATAGACCTCAGGGCCTAAAGAATGAGGGTAATTAAGAGGTAAATGTAAAAGGTAAACTTATAAGCTAGTATGAAATGGGTGACGAGCACCCAGCCCCAAAATGTCATTGTAATGAATAAGCATACTGGAAACCTTCGTGTGAAAGCAACATGCAAAACTGTCGATTTAGGCCTTTATATTCTGATAAAAAATATATAAGAAGAGCATAATACTATTATGTATATCAATAGCTTTCGCTTCTTTTCATGTTTTTATGACTATATACAAGTCTTAGTTTACGTAAATAAGAATGCCGTTAACCAGATATGGTAGTGACAGTTTGTTTTCTGGATGTCTGTGGCGAAGTTCTCCATTTGAAAACTTGCAGTACAGCGTGTCTGAATGATGCGTTACGAAAATAATAAATCAAAGAGTTTAGCAAAGCATTGGTCATTGAGCATGTGATTGAAAAGAAATACATCCATTCACTACTCTCTTGTCCCGTAACGGCAACCCACATGTAAGTAGCTACCACAGGACACGTTGAGAAGAAGAAAGCAATAGTTATGATCATAAATGTCGTAACCATTTTCATATCTTGCGCTGAAACACCTGTTGTGGTTTTCCTTTCATCTTGTCGTATTGATCGGAGTTCAGTCATTTCTCGTCTGCGAACATTTTGCTTACGAATAAGGCAAAATATACGAAGGTAGATTACAATAAATGCAACGCAAGGTCCAAAGATGAAAATCATTACAGATATTTGAATGAAGAAGTTAGTCAAGTCGCCATCAACCGATAAACTCCAACATTGGTCTGTTAGTGGGTGAAAATAGACATGAAACTTGTTGAGTCCACTGATTAGAAGTTCATAACTGTGAGAAGCTACCCAAATGGAAATTACAACGCGTCTTGCTCGTGACAAGTTGAATATAACCGGGTATTTGAAAGGTCTCGAAACAGCAATATACCTTTCCACTGCCATGGCAAGCAAGGTCCAATTGCTGGTGTAATATGGTGCTCCTCCAATGACTACTGCAATGAAGCATCCCCAGTAGCCGAAGATCCAAGCATTTATGAAAGAAGACACCGCTGTCGGGAATATACGGAATATGCCATCACAAAGATCAGCGGCATTCAAGGAATACATGAGGACCCGTGTTGCAGGCTTTACCTGAGTGTGTCGAAGTGCAAGTAAGCATATGATGTTGATGGTTATCGCCAGAACTGTTATTATGGATGTCAGTGTTCCTTTGATGATATCATGAGTTGTCCACACATATGAATATCGTGTTGAATTAGATATTTCTTCCATATCTGGTGTGGAGTTAGAGGACCAATTGGCTGTCACGTCGTCTATCACACTAGACAGGGTAAATAAGTCTGTCCTGTTCATGATTTGTTTTGAATGGATTTCTATGCATTCATGAAAACAATTGTCTCCGTCAGAGCTCTTGATGTAGTAGATAAAGGGTGAGAAACAGACCATGACCATAGATAATCGGTGTCTTGTTGAGGTATGGTGAGCATGTTAGTCGACTAACATGCGAACCATACCTCAACAAGACACCGATTATCTATGGTCATGGTCTGTTTTGAACCGTTTATCTTACATATACGGTGAGCCAAAATAAACGAATTTGTTGTTATGGTTTATTCATTTTCCAAAAGACAAACTGGAAAAGCTGATATGATTATTTTGTGTAAGTTTAGGGTTTTCAACAAATAAAAACACACCGAGACAGTGTAATATTCTTCCCGTGTGTCCTGCGTTTGAGTCTACGAGTCTTATCTAGTGTCAATTGAAAGTGATTTAATCAAATCAATACAGCATTGATTTTAACCGGAGATTCTATTCAATTCACTTGTGGTCATGTCCCACTCGATTATACATATTCGTAATATTAATAATGAATATGTAAATAGTTCAAAGGTCAAAGTGGGTGTGTTTTACCTAGACATGGCGGTAACTCATTTAACACCATAGAATTTATATTTATCTTTAATATACTTATAGAACAAATGTCCTGAACCAAATCAACGCATATTCCTGGGTACCTTCCTCGGCCTTTTTTGGTTGGGGTTAGGCTGCAGATTGTTGTAGTTCTTCTACATCTAGTCTTGTGGCCTGTAATGTACTGCATTTTAGGTGCAAAATATCCTTGGTTGAACTTAATTTGTAAGACCTCATGGCTCTTGTTTTGTTACCTACTTTGTCGGAATCTGCGTTAGTTGGGAGAGGGGGGACAAAGGTAGATTGACATCCTCGTCGTAATTATACAGGCTTTAAGACATAATACAAACTAATTTGCATTATTCAATAAAGGTGTTCTTGGTGTCATTCAATACACACAAGTATTGTTTACCATCTTCATTTAAATCTAATATGCATAAACTTGCATGATAATTTATGCTGATCGTGTAAAATATATTAAACTTTGATGCATTTTAAGTTTGTTGAAATGTCCAAAAAGTCAAATAATGTGGCCAGTGTTTCTAAATATGAACATGTACTTTTCTTGTTCAAAATTTATTGACCTGACCAAGATTATCTTGACCTGTCCAGATTATCTTGACCTGTCCAGATTATCTTGACCTGTCCACATTACTTGATATAATCGACAGTTGACCAGACTTTGAACAAAAGAAATACAATAGATAATGGAACAAAAGAAGAGGGCTAGACGTATATGGTAAGATATTAAATTGGAGTATATTTTAAGTGCGCGGAGACGAACTAATAAATTAAGAGTGGCCAAGCGTGTCTTGAGCACGGTAAATTTAAAAAGTAAGTACATGGTAATTGAACGAAAGAATAATAACGCTGCGAATCATTAGCAGTGATGAGGTTCAAAGAGGAAAGTGAGTGGACTTGTTTCACTGCGGTATTCGTTAATGGGTATTGAATTTCTTCTTCATATTATCCTCTCCGAAGGACGGAGGGTGTGTATGGGGGTGGGGGCGTGTGGGTGTGGATCTGGGTCTGGAGATGTATGGGTTAAACATGTTAAATGTAATATTAAATTGTATGAGTGCCTGGTGTAACGATTTATTTTATTGGACGACTAGCAATGGAAGTGGACCAAGTATGTGCAATGAGATATTGAATAGTTTGTATGTTTTGATACAGGATTAATGCATCATTTACTTTGTATTATTGAATTAGCATGGTCGACCGCGTCTATCGTGAGCCTATTAATGAAAACATTGCCCTTCTCAAAGTTGTTAGTGTGTAGCAAATTACCATTTATTTAGCATCATGATAATTTTATCATGACAAAGGATCATTATAGATGATTTCAAATTAGCTTTACAGACTTTCATCCGGTAGCCATGGATATCAAACATACAATATTCATGTAAATGTGAACCTTGCCTGTAATGAATTTCAACAGTCTGTCGTCAAATGATGTCGGGCATTAGAAGCTTCTAGAAAAAGGGGGTCATTGGATATCTGAACTTTAAAAAAAGAGGTCTTTTTTTCTAATAAAACATATTGTTTACTGAGAGAAAAATTATACTAAATATCATTCTTACATAATATTATTTGCGACTCGATTTTACCTCGCGGAAGAATTTAATTTCCTGGTCATTTGACTGTGTTGAAAATTAAACGGCATAGAAATATTTTAAGCACGGATTTTTAATTCTCACTGCACGGATTTTTAATCTCACTGCACAAACATACCACGAGGCACGTTAAAATAGCTCCTGCTTTGGAGACCAGATGCTCACCAAAATAACCATTCTTAATCCATATCCTCAACCAAACATGTATTTCATCTGTATTGCCCAGCATAACACAACTGAACGATACATTACTAAATGAAGCTATTACATTATTATGTGTGAGTTATGTGCGATGTGTAATCAAATGTCGAAATGTCAAAAGTGAAATGTATGGCATTGTGCAAGTCAGTCCGAATCAGTTACGTCAATCACAGTCTAGAAATATGGTCGGAACTTAAAGAGACATTCACGGCTTTTTGGTCTAAATATTTGTTCACATTATCTTCAATTTTAGTGAGGATTGTAATTTAAATGAAATATATTTGTTTTGCGAAGGGTACACTTGGTATACTCTTCGACTATCCAAACTCGTTCTAAAAATACGCGAGGTCAGATGTGGTCCCCGGGCCGGTACTCGCTGAAAGGGACCTCAAAATCAAATCACAAAAGCATCTCCCCAAAGGGCTGATAATAAGGTATCAAATTCAATCAGTGAGACTCCGATCATTTTTCCACAATAGAAGTTATGTGTTTTTCTCAAAAGTGAAACGGAAATTGGGAGAAATAATCAAGGGATTAATGAGAAAAGAATGTTATTGGTTTCGGTAGCGGTATCTTTGCACATGATTTTTTTTAAATAAAGGTGGTCACATATGCGGTATTTTTTACGCGTTTCTTCTGGTTTCGTATGAGATCACCCTCGGAACTCGCGATTGGTTAACCAGGCACTGTATAAGTCCCCCCACCCCGTGGTTCCAATAGGATGTACGTTATTAAGATTTTTTTTAAATGATGATATTCTAAGAAACTTTGCTAACCTTGCCCATAAATCTGCGAATGGGAGACCGGGTTGGCGCAGCGGTAGTCCCTCGCCTTGAATCACTGAGGTCCCGGGTTCACAGCCCCGACCGTGCCCAAGGGCTGTATGTGCACTTGGTTTTATCCTGATTCCATGCTCGCTCTCGCAGGTTTTCTCCGGGATTTCCGGTTTCCTCCTGCTTTACTTCCTTCACCCAATTGAATTTGGGGAGGTGCACAGAAAATGGATGTTACAATCCAAGTGCGGATAGGTTTGCGCTGCAACCGGCCGCGGATTAGTTGCTGCGAATGCTATCTGATTGTGATGATTCACCATGGCAGCGAAATTGCAGCGCTTTGAATCCTCTAAGATTTGGAAAAAACGCTATATAAATCCAAAATTTATTTATTAATTTAGTTATTAATAATGTCCCTTTAATTACGGTACATTGCCTTTGCTTTTCAATTGGTGATATTACATTACACTGTATTAAGGCTACATATAATGTAGGTCAGACGCGAACGTATGTATCATTATTTTTGTCCCGAATTTAAATCCCAATGAGGTGTTACCTGAATGACGAAGTGTCAATTTTCGAACTCAAGTGTCTGATGCCCGATTTGTTAACAGTAATAAAAATAGGTTAAATGTGAATAATGTTTTAGTTGGACGGCTTCTTTAATATGGATAGGCCACTAACTGATATTTCGTGTAGCTCTACAGAAGTTATGTAGTGGTATGCAAAGAAAGTCAGATGATTTGGCAACCCATTGTGTAAAGTGAGTGTGTGGAGGTTGGTGTGTGCTTGCCTTTGATTGTAAATTGTGAAACGTTTTTGTTTTTGTTTTCTTCAAAAATTGGGCTCCAATGTTATCCTGAGAGCAATCGGCGGATTCCGATTAGAGAAGTCGTCCTAAGCAAAGGTATCCTGATTTACACATACGACGGCGTAGAGTAGCGTATGAAGTAAATATGTGACCGTACACTACGAATGAGCTGTAAAATCGGCAAATTGTGTAAAATGTGCGTGAAGGTCCTATTCATAGATACCTCAACTTGTTAATAATCATGTTTGCTGAAGAGGATAATAGTCTTCTATTTATTTGTATATTACCCTTAAATAGCTCTAGTCTTTGTTTGCTTTGGCTTAATCCTGTTCAAGTAATGGGTTACAAAGCATTGTATTTTCTCTTGTTATGTATAACCAACTATTAACAATGAGTGGACAGTCCTGAACCTCCTTGACTTGGGGATGATATAAAATTATTACTGTTTGATATTTATTACCAGCAACAGACACATGTAGAACCGAAAAAGGTACCATTTTCTTGAAGGAGCAGAGTTCAACAAACCATAACCCCACTTCTGCATTCGTGGTGTACTGTCACTTTTGTCCTTAGTATAATATAACGTCATAATAACGTTTGTCACAACGTCTTTTATATAGCTCATACGCTAAGCAAGAACCTGGCTGAGTAGTTCTAAATCTTGCAACACTAGATAATGTAACAAGCTCACAGTATGTCAAGTAGGATCATTACTAAGTAATCACATTAGGAAATGCCGACACAGAGAAATACTCAATGAAGATTAGTTTCAATGGACGACCTAGGAGAAAAAACTTTGTTATGAGAAGTAGGTCGATGGTAATGCACCGATATATTAGCCTATCTATTAATATTATTAATGGTGTGGCAGAAGTCGTTAACTGCCATGGTATCGAGAGAAAGGACTTCAGGGAAGACCTCCTTTTCTCGGGGTCAATAAAACGCTTTTATCAACATTACATAAATGTTATGCACATTGCACAAGTGTGCTAGAATTCCGTATAGTGTTTTGACACGGAGAACAGCCCAGCTTCTCTGTTGATGTTCCCTGATGTATAGACGAATCCAACAAGCCAAGTCATGGTCAGGATTTGGTCGGCCATTATTGGGTCCCCGCAGCACCAACCTGGTGTTGTGACTGCCCAATTGGGTGGATTAGCGCCGCTTAAAAATCGATGTTAGATTATTTTTTGTGTTGTAAACTGTCATCATTCTTTTGTCTACGTGTAACACGGGTGATAGAATGCAGTTTAAAATACCCTTCAAGGCCGCATCATTTCACATTTTAGGTGAGATGGAGCCGACGGGGACCCAGCTATGGCTGCCATTGAGGTGTAGGAATGCGTGAAATTGGATTCGTCTATAGAGCGCGACCTTCAACACGTAAAATTGGGAGGGCTATTTTGAATAAGAAAAGGTTAGTTCCTGATAAAGAGTTCTGTGTGGCATGTAAATTTGTTATTTCCATAGTAAACATGGTAAACATGATATACTATTAAATCCTGACGCGTTTGTGTTATAAATAATATGTCATGAGCAAATTATTTACACTTAAAGGGTCGTGGAGATAGTCCTGGTTGCCAAGGTTTATAGTCAAGAATGGCTTTGGCATGTGTTTTAACGCTGTTTGTATGTAACTTGTGTTAATGGTTCGATCGAATGACTGTGCCAGGTGCATACGCGGTGGAAGTGGGCAGATGGGACACATCCTCCTCCCTAACATTTTCTGGGCGGGACGATCCTCCCAAAAAAATCCTAAGAAAACAAATGCTCCATCTACTTGGAAGAAATCGACCAGAATCGCCATGTGCACAGTGCACCTGCCCTTTTAGACCAATAAACACTATTTTAGGAGCCCAAAGTGTCACATTTTGCTCGTTTTGCACTGGCCCAGCAAGTAACAAGATTAAACTTCATATTCATGAATTTGGGGCTAACAAAGTCTGATATTGATTGTCCGGCCAATATTTGCTCCACACCCTAAATTCAAATGTTAATTATATGTATATTTCAGATCAGAATTGCAGGATGAAGTTAGGAAAAATGCAGATATCTTTTAGTCATGCTCGAAGATATAAACATAATCACTCCTGCGAATCTATTTACTGCATTATGTAGTATTATGGTATGCTATGATGATACTATATCTTACTGAGTACTCGTAAAATGATTTTAACGAAATGGTACCACTAATGCTGAACTTGGAAGTGTTGAGATTTCGGTAGCTTTTCTAGTCAAACATCCCTTTATCATAAAATGACTTTTTGCTCGGTTAATTTATTTGCTGTATGATGTCTGCACGTCATCGGCAATACCCGACGGTATGCTTTGGCGATTCCTGCTATTGTTTTTCAAACTGTCAAACCAATATTCTTTTTGCCAAAGGTCTATTCAAGCTTATTATCTCATAAACAAGGTTTATTAAAAATTCAAGGCTTGCCATACAATCTCCCCAAAGCTAACCGTGAAAAGACTTTTCAACATTGCTTTTCTTTCATTGTAGTTGGGGCAGATGTTATAGCATATTAATCCAATATTTTGCCTTTGTCTTCGTTTTCCTTTTGCCCAATGTGAATATTAGTGTTCTAGATAACTATGATCTACCAGTTTGGTTATGCAATACACGTGATGCAAAATATTCTGAGGGCAAGACGAACAACCCAAATATTAGTCTGGTCTTAACTCTATGGCATGGTACTAGATATGTTAACTTCAGTTCGGTTTACTTTTAAATTTCGTATTACTTGCTCGATTTCGTATACTTTGGTAAGAAGAGGATAGCAATGTTCCAAACCCGCTCGTACTTGCGTATCTGCTGACATTATATCGTCAGACAGCATGTGTAACACATGAAATTAGTGGAATGGCGTAAAAAATGTTTATAATTTCTAAATGCTATGCGAATATTGCGGGATTATAAAACTTTAATCTCACCTAAAAGGCACTCAATTAAACAAAACATTAATTGTAAAATAAAAATATCGGACCAATTGAAATGCTGTGAGAAGTTGTCATGGTTGTGCCTCAAAGTAATTGGTCAAACTTAATCTCGACTAAATGAGCTCTGATCTACATACGCATTCACCAGCTCATTATGGTTGTCATTATTAAAAACATAATACTTTCTTTATAAGAGTCGCCATTTAAAATTTCACAATGTTGTCACTTTGCACCTTTGTAACGGCTTTACCAAGGTTGATACTGTAAGCAATACACATTCCACTTTACAAAGATTTTGATAGGCTTAAACTCTGCCCGCGAGCCTTTTTTTGGATCAACATTTTAGCTTTTCAAAGTAAGATAGTTCGCTAATGAAGGATTTTTCCCAACTTTCTAACGCACATCACCGTGAGCGATATATCATAGTTTTGTCAGAATTTGCGTTTTCATTTCACCATTTTTACTGCCGGCTGACCATTTTTCAAAATCAACGCGTGAAATCTCCCTGGGTTTAATAGGAATACCGACATGGCTACAGTGTTGCTAGAACTTCAATATAGCAAAGAAATTCCCAGGCCTATAGCGCTCCTACTGATCATGTTTAACCAGAACACTTAATTGGGGATTTGGGCTACCAAATCGCTGGTCGGGCAATTTGCTTTCAATGGAAAATTGACCTGGATAAACAACAAAGGAAATATCGACTATTTCTGCTGGTTGCTCTCGAGATAAAAGTACTGAGTTAGACATTTTCGGAGCATGAAGGGGAAAAGGGTAAAACAAAAACGGAAATTCTGACAAAACTATAACATATAGACCCACACGATGTGCCTTACAGGGGTGGGAAATATCTTTCTTTAGCAAACTATAATTATTAGTTTGAGACGCTAAAACATGAATTCCGTAAAAAGCTCGCGGGCGAATTCAAGCCCTATAAAAATCAAAAATATCACACTAAAAGACACAATTTGATGCTTAATTTTAACACCAGGATTTTAAAAAAATGTATATCCAAGCACCAAGTTTTTAACTGACATTACTGAAGAAAAAAAAATTATTGCTTTATATTTGACCGAGAAAATTAATTTCATAGCAAAAAGGTGTATCTCTGAATTGTGCTGATTTTAACATGTATCGATCGACTTTTAGCGCGACTAAGCATTTCTAAAGAATCGGTTGTCCAGGTGGCTGACTGTCAAAACTAGTATAAGTGTAATAGATTATATACAATCACACAATGAAATAACGCTTTTAGCACAATTATTATGCGAGCTTGAGTTCCCTCGGTAACAATACCGAAAAAATCCTTTAGCTATACATTCAAATAAATGTTCCTGTTTCAAGATTTCAGTAAGTAATAGTTTGCTATGAAGATAAACAATTCAGAAGTTTATGATTAAAACGCCACAATACATTGCCTCGCTGCCGTTTTTACTTTTCAATAACATAAAAACATCGAATCTAAATTTGGCAACACCTTCATTAAAATTGGTTGAGAAGAATCGTGAAGAGTTTCAGTAGCCACAGGGATCTTAATAAACATCCCGTTATGGAGATGGCTGTTCCACTCGAGCGTTTTGTATGATAGACAATAACCTGGGGGACAGAAAGAAAAAGAGGAGGGGAGAAGTAAAATTGAAATGCAATCTAATACAATACGATTGCAGGCACATTCTTATGTTCTGTTAGAAACTCAATATATTTTGCTCTACGCTGATAAGAGGTCAAATATTACATGGAGACATCAATCGGCCTCTTGTTATATTTTTCACAATATTCTTACTATTGGTATTGTATGGATATGTGCAAAGCAATCTACCTTTCACTGAAAGTGCTTTACTATTGGTACCTACCAATGAATACCTACATCAGTCATTCCCGAAAACATATTCAGGATAGAAACACAATTCGATGAATATAATTAAAAGATTACAAAACTGTAGATGTAAAGGGAAAGTAATGGCATCTCGCATCTACATAAGCTTTCATTACTTTTGTATTTTGTGTGACTGATCATTCATCAATCATTCCCTTATATATAGAATTACCGTAATTACTTTCGCTGCGTCTTTTAACATGTTTAAACTTTAAAGGTTTCCAATTGCTATTTGCAAAGAAAAACTTGGAAAATAGTAACTTGGATCTAGTAGACAATTATTTACTGCATATGTTATTATGAATATCTAGATTAGTCGATTAGATTATTTCAATGCTTTAAAAATTAATTTACTCATTTTAAACATACGATGATGTGATATCTTGTATTTCACTTCCCCGCCATGGTTTGAAAATGTCAATAAATAAGAGACATGCGAATCGGACAGACGCATTATTAACAATACAAAATACGTCTTTACACACGGTGAAATAAATAGCGGGATATATTGAACAGGCGAGCAATGACAGGAGAACCGATAAAGCAGCTCTTCAGCATCATATTGGCGATCCCATCTACGCCAGTGACAGATTGTAGCCAAAATTTTCGAAAATTGTTCATTCAATGGGGCAATTAGCATAACATACCAAATAGGATAAAAAAATTTGCGGCACATCCCCGTATGGTCACTCGTCACTGCTTGTACAGAGTATCCGGGAGTTGAGTTTTCAATTTTCAATTATATTTCTCGAGAGTGTATACAAGATAACTTTCTCAACTTAATATAATAAACATTAACAGTTGTTGGTATTCGTATTATACCGGTATTGCAATAACTCTTTTAATAACTCTTGTTTTGTTGAAGTTGAGATGATGATTAAGTGAAAAAATCGACTCTCTAGAGTGGCTTTAGCTATAATAGCTCACTGCCGATGATAAGCAGGCGACAAAGGTATTATTTATTTTTGCCAAGCTTTTTATTTACCTTTTTTAATATAAGTAGCTATTTTTCTGGCAGTGGTTGCCCAGATATGTCACGAACTCAAACACGTGCGTTCTTTTTTTTTTTTTCTTTTTTTTTTTTGTAACAAACAGTTCATTTCAGTCACGGAGTAAAGACGTAAAGACAGGATTTGGTCAAAAGTTATTAATGTTTAACTATGTTGATGGAAAGTGTGGTGGGCTTTTCAATGTTTCTCTCTTTCTGTTTCACGTTTGTGAAAACACAGAGGCTTTCGGTTCCACACGGTCTGTACATCCCTATCGCTAACACATAGCTATGAGGCTATATGACCAGACTCGAAACTTGTTAGGCCACTGGAGGTACAAAACGCGTAACGAAATATTGCGTAATTGTTCTGGGCCGATTGATTGGGATTTAAAAACATGTAGCTAACCACGTATCACGCAATCAAATCAGCCCCGCTTTACTGTTCTTTCTTTCCCGTTGTAAACGCCAATTATACATCAAGACCTTTGCATTTTAAACGGTTGGAACTAATACTTCAAATACGGTGACATACTTTTATTTTACAACATAACAGAATCTTGAAACCAAGCCATGCAAAAAGGACCAAATATTCTCATTGAGCCCCGGACAAACACCGTCCCTATTTTTCGCAAATGTAATAGACTCTTAGAGATTGATTTATGATGGAGAAGATATTGCAACAGATACAACCCTTTAGCCAAATAAGATGAGAGAGTTGTTATCATTCATGTACTGTTATATGAACGCGTGCGTGGAATATTTAGTTTATCTTACAAATCGGGCGTAAGTTTTGCGCTGAGGGCATTGCATTGTCAAAAGTGCAATGAAATCACGAATGAGCGGCAAATCTGTTTGGAATGTTTTGTTTGGGGCATTCGTATCGTATTTGACCGGTTGCACTTTTGCGATAAGCTCATTATACGTCATGACAAATTTTTTTCTCATATTTTCTGATGAAGTTTTTCTGAACAAATTACTTACATGGTTTGTCGTTCTATGAACATTTTGCTTTTGAGACCATATGCTTACCAAAATCACCATTCTAAGACTATATCCATAAATAAATAGGTGTTTCATCTATATTGTCCATCATAAAACAACAAACCAATACATTTCTAAATGAAGCTATTACATTAGTATGCGTGTGTTATGTATAATGTGAATCAATTGTCGAAATGTCAAATGTGAAATGTATGGTATTTTGCAAGTCAGTCCGAATCAGTTACGTCAATCACAGGAGTCTGGATCTATAGTCGAAATTTAAAGAGACATTCATGTATTTTTAGTCCAAATATTTATTCCATTTATAAAATGTGATTTTCATGGGATTCTGTTCACATATCTTCAATTTTAGTGAGGGAAATAAAATTTTGGTATTATGATTCATGGTGTATTATTTTGTCATTTAAACTCCTTGCACACTACATGGTTGCAGCGTTAGCTCAAAGACAATATTGTTCAAGGGTTAAAAAGAAACAATGTTGCTCCAAAAACAATAGCAAAGAAGCTTAAACTATAAATTAGCTCCCGATAGAGGGCAGGGCCTGAAGAATGAGAGAAATTATGGGGTAAAAAGTAAAAAAGTGAAAAATATAAAATAACAGTATCCCACTTCCCGTGCCCGTCACCCAGTAGAGACATCCCGTCACCCTTAAGGTTACTCTTACTTTCTTGTACTGCGGGGCCCTTATATTGGGGTCCCATTTGAGTGTTTAGTCGACGTATGGAACTGCAGCCTTAATGTTTTACAGTATCAACAAAAAACATCAAGTGACTCCCACATAACGACTAAACACTTCAAGTGGGACCCCAATATAAGGGCCCAGGAAGGGCAAGAAGGCAAGAGTAACTTTAAGGTAACGGGTTGCCTCATATATGTCATTTAGAATCTCCGAATGACTTTTTTATGTTGTTGAAATAGCTATCCAACATATTCGATTGGTACAGAAACAATTTATTCGGTCAGGCAATATTTCATAGGGCAATAACCATTTTCAATATAAACGTTGATGTGACAACTTTAGTCGTATTTGTACGAAATGGGAACATTTGTCTGGCCAGAGGTGCTTGGAGAGAAGAAGGAATCGACACACAATACAGCCAGGACAGCAATCATGGTTTCCAGGTTATTATTAGCGTTTTCCTTAATGTATTGATACAGCACCTAGTGAATAGGTAGTTTTTGGCTTTTACTGGATCTACTTAATGCATAGTCTTCTACGCCACACAAGAACCAAACAAGGGGAAATACCTTAGCTGTTTACGCATTTTAAGAGGTCCAAACAAGAGATAATTTTCAAAACCGTTTCACCCGCCGTTTCATAACTAAGATTAATAAAATAATCGAAATGTGTATAGATATGAAGTTTGTTCCTCACAAGGTTTGGGGAATAATATCAAATTTAACCAATCTGCGTGTTTACACTGAGCACTCTGTATTTTTACCCGGTATTACCTGCTAACCCAGAATCCGATTCAGGTAACTACCGGCACGTTTCTACTGATGCTTAAAATAAGGCTTCCGGTGTGTACCGGAAGTACTGAAAATATTTTCCTGACCCCAAGCTGCTTTTAAGGTCACGATGTGATACATAAAATGTACATAAAAGAAGTTCAACACCCAACAACCGTTAACCGTTGTGTTTCCACTGACAGAAATACCGGGTGTCACACCACATGGTATACCTCATGAGGATCACGGTTGCCGGGTGTCCACACCGCATCACTTTGAACCGATCTGTTTCTACTGAGCACATTAACCGGTAACCGTTCCCCAGTAGAAACACGCAGAATGTGGTATGTGTCCGTGAAGACATACAACAGCTATCGACAGTTAAATGAATGAAACGTTTCTTGGATCACCCAATAACCGGAAGGCAGATAGATTTGTCAGTGTTAAATGTTGTCTTTGTTTCTGTACACCCTGCTTTTAGTAAAGATATCAACTTACTATCATCGAAAACATTTGGTGAAGTGTGGGTATCGGAGAAAATTAAGTATTTTAATTGAATTTGACGATTGCTTTGAGATTCGATGGAATATTTTACATATTTGAAGCATCATTAAGTATTCAAATATAAATAAAGGCATATCTCTATCATTCTAACGTGAAAGTTGTGGACTGTGTTTTAATTTTTAGTTTAAGTATGTTCAAATAGTAAGTACCTGTGACAATGAGCTGTCAAAACATGCCATAAAGAGAATAATCTGTATAACTAATGACAGTCTGTACAAATATGTTCGGCAGCTGATTAAATTTTATTTAGAACTTGCATTATTTACTTAACCAACACGTAATATTTTAAGTGATTGGTATTATGATTACAAAAGTAGAGAGTAGAATAATTAGGTATAAAGAGTGAGAACTTAATTAATTCGTGATGCAATGAGCTCCTTTCTTATACACTGCGACAAGTATATACCTACCTCTGTGATTTTTCAAATATCACGTTTTATACCTTGAAGCATAATAATCGTTAAGATCCATATGTATTTCTTCAAAGTTATAATAAAATCATTTCCAATTCGTTTTCCTTGACCGTGTAAATAAAGAGATGAACATTATTATAAAAAGGAACTCTTATGTATGTACACCAGCCGTAGGCAAGAACACTTCATCTGTGTTATGAGTTAATAACGTTATCATCCGCAACATTTCATCTGGGAATAACGCCGTGTTATACGGCATAAGAGGTGTGTTATATGTTTCTATTTTTAGATGCATTTTTATTCTACAGTGCTGTTATCAGATTTACATGGCTTAATACGCAAAATATTATTATATATATACAAATTGGAAGTGGTTGAAGACAAAATGTCTACTCGCAATGCATATATGGTACAAATGGAATCACTCATGATGAGCTATGACTAGACCTATTCAAAACTTTATATTAATCTTAAAATATTACGAAATTTACTTATGAAAATTGATGTTTGTATACAGGGTGTCCCAGAAAAAATTACCTGGTGAATTGAGCATCATATACGCTAATTTTATTTGATTCAGTTGACTGGTTGCGACGAAATGAGCGATTATATAATGTGCGCATCAATACAATTCATTCCAAGTTTGATCAACGGGTGTCTTTTTTCATACTCGTTCAACTCTTCCTAAAGTGTGTGTATCGCATTAAATTTAGTCCTCTTATCTATGAACTTGTGTCCAAATTCATTCACCCGGTATTTTTGTCCTGGGACACCCTGTATGGGTCGTGTATACTTTGTTATTTTAGGCACACTGGTCAAAACATGTTTCAATTTCTACGTAATTTAGGTAATGGAAATTAATAAACTCCTTGGTTAGGTATTAATGAGATAAAGGCCTGCTGGTTTCCAGAAAAGTCATTAATGCAGAATCTACACTTTACATGCCATACAGAATTATCATCGTCATCATCGTCATCTTTATCATCATATGGAATAACTTACGTATAAAACGACAACCTTATATGGATCCCTATATTATTAATATTATGGATGTTATCATTTCTTATTTAGAGAGTATGGCCGGCCACCAAATATTAGCAGATCCTAATCTTGTTAACACTGTCTATTATTTGTTTTCTTGTTCTTATATAATCCACCTTACAGCGCTTCTTTATTAACAGCATATCCAAATGACAAAGAACCGACCGACACACATAATCAAGATCGTCAAACTTGCGGTCAAACAATTAAGAAATAAGAGAACGTGGTGAGATAAACAGACAAAATTCTCTGCAGTCACGAACCAATCCTTTATATTATTAGCGCCATATTTGTTATTAATATTGACGTTCCGCCCAATGGATCATCTAGATGGTGTGTTTTTTGTAATTTTCTTAAATTCACTTATATATGCCAAGACGATGATGATGATCGACTGAGTAATATTATATTATAGTGTTATAGTATCAGTGATCATAGGGTTGTTGGTTCGAGGCAAGGATCTCTAGTGGAAATATGAAATTAAATTAAAAATGTACGATTCATGTCAGTTCCATCCAAACTTAGAGACTGTTGTCTGTTCAGAAGGTCAATGTTTTAACTGGATGCACCTTTTATGCCCAATCCCGTGTTTTTAAGTCCTTCCACCCGGTGGTGTGTAATACAAACATATCAAGCTTATAAGAAGATTGCCTGACCTTTCTCAAGAACCATTGAGTCAATTCCAGGCATGTCTGTAATCGTTTCGCCTAATTTTTTGCTAATCTCAAATATGGACGCGAAAATGTGAGATTCTTATCCTATGTTTCTTTTAAAATGTTTAATTAGGTGACTACGCATATCCTCTCGTGTAGATGGCTAAATATGCCATAGCTTGTGAGTATCCAAAGAGACCACTCAGCCCTCTCCGTGAATCAGCAAAGTGTGTTTATATTTTCTCTGACATGTTATTTTTGCATGCACAGGATAATGGATATAATTATCACTTGGAGAAACCCCGATTCATCTCATAAATATCTAGATGGTATTTTTATTTTTATTTTTATTGCGCATATTAATGCGTATACAGAGTTTGTCTCGGTCCCAGCCGGTTTGTGTTCCTCCGCGGTTTGTTTAGTGACAAAGGATTACAAATCGGCAGTGACCGAGACTAATACAGAGTTCTATTACAAAAACTTCTACATGCAAATGTAAAAAATTTCTTTACACATACTAATTCTCCTGTAGATTATTAAAAAAATTCTAAAGAATCCCCGGAAAGAATTAAAAATGATAAAGTTTAATGATTTCATAAATAGATGAGTTTTTATCTCTCTCGAAACACGCTTAGAAGAGACTTAGACGTGTAGTGAAGCACCCCTCTAACCAAATAACACGATAATTAGAATGGGCGACTAGCTGGTGGCTAGCTAACGTGAAGGTGAAGAAATACAGTAGTATGCTTGAAGGGCTGAGTGGATCAAAAGCATAAAAGAATAATTATGTTATCTTATGAGGATGTTCACCTTATTATTATGGGGAAGGGCGAGTGTGTTCCTTATCCAAAGGAGGTCAAAATGAATGTCGATTTCTCAGTAGATATGAAACTTTCGTGCATTCCATACCCTACCTGGGAAATATATTTTTATGTTAACATTTGTGCTAAATGAATGCAATCAAGTAACATTTACGAGGACAAAATTTTGAACATTTTAGGCACACTGGTCAAAACATAATAGAGAGATTGCGAAATTTACGTGAAACGTGATACGGGAACGCCAACCGCATACTACATTAGTCGAAAATCAGCTAGAATGCCCTCTAGAGGGTGAAATCTATTGTGAATTGGTCAATCGTGGAATTTCCGTAAGGCGGTTACGTTGCGGTTGGTAGCCAAAAAATGACGTTCCAAAATGACAAAAAAAAGCCATTACAAAATGCAGAAAAATGTTATGTTTGTCTTGTTATGAAGCAAATCAAAGTATCCAAATTGAACAAGTAGAGTCCGACATGTAATAAAATCCATTTTAGGGGTTACAATTTGACCTAGTATAGATATTCGGACGGGCAGATTGCCTATTAATTTGTGTGTTTAGAATGCCGTCCAAAAATCATCTTTCGAAAAGGCGTAATACGGCATAATGCGGTATGAATTGTCTGTTTTGGACGGGCAACAGAAGTTCGTGCAACGTCATTTTTCGCCATTGCTATTTCGTTGCGTTAAAAAGTTGTAAACAGTTGTCAAAGTGTTTTTGCTTATGGATACTATTCAGCAAACACCAAACTGTTTTTAAACATGATAATGCATGTGTTTTTGGTTTATATAAAAATCATGAAAACTCTTTATTTAAACGTGTTATACTGAAAACAAATAATACAACAAACTTTTATACCAAAATTCGAAATTCTATAGTAAAATATCATTTGGCAAACATTTTGCGTACTTAAGTCTATTATGTTTTGCACAAAATGTTTTTGAATGTTATTAAAACCTTTTATACCTTTGACCCTCACATACCCTTTAACCCGACATTTAACGTTTTCTGTATTGTGTTTGCTGGGTAGTAATCGAACTAGGCATATTAAATTATCTATTTTCATTTTGCTTTAAAAAGTAAACAGGGTACTATTTATATGATACTGGGGTTTGTTTCTTGTTGTTCTAATAATATACAAAATGGCGACTTCGAAGACATCCAACACCAAACTCTGTTTAGGTTATTTAGACAAATATCATACACGTGTGAACAATAGGCTTACTCGTTGAAAATCTATTCTCATCTTCTCTGGTTCGATGCACCTGAGGTGAATCAATGGGCGCTTCCTATATCTTTAGATATATTTGTCTCAACATAGCGCCAGCATGAGCTTATTGCAATTGCGTTTAGATGTAGTCTCGGGTCAGACTGTATGCGGCTATCACGAACATACTAGGAACGACGAGCGTTAGTCCCGACACGAACTGGCTGTGTAGGAGACTAGTTTGGATGTGAACGGCACTATAATGTTTTACCGCACAATGTCGTAATACGTAACCCGTATGGCGTTAACAGTGAACGCCTCTTCGCAATCTCTCTAATGTTCGTCCGATTCCCCGATTCGCAAGGCTCTTTCTTGATGACATTTTGAAACCATGGCCCGGAAGTGAAATTCAATAAGAAATATCATCATATATATTCAGAAAAGTATATAGTTCTCCACACATATTAAAGTCTGAATCGGTTTACCTTTATTTTCCTTTGTATTCATGTTTCCCCCCTCAAACGTTGCAAGGTTGGTTTTTACAAGCTAGTGGTCAAAGTCATCTTCCATTTTTCTTAAATGAAAACCTACTCAAATGAGAAATATGACCAGTATTGCTTCAAAGTTGAGTCTTGTAATTGTTGCTAAAGTCTTCCAAGTTTGGCAAATTAAGTTCATCCTCGCATATTAAAGCCTGTTGGGTGTCATCTTAGAGAGAAAAGATACAGCACTATACCATATGTTACATGAGCATGATGAGACAGGATTCATCAAATTTCGGTATTCTATATACCCCTTAGGCTTAACGTAGATTAACGTGTGATGAAGAAAATCCCAAAATACCAACACCTGGTTTTCTTTTTTGAATATTTTTTTTGGTGCTAGCGGGAAACCAAAGATGGCCGACCAAATCCTGACCATGACTTGGCTCGTTGGATTCGTCTATAAAGCAATATTATGTGAGAGTTAATGAAAGATGACTGGATGTGGCTCACCTTTGGCTGCCTGTGATAACTTTAAGTATGATTACTTATATTCAGTTCACCAAGTTATCTTGTATACACTCTCGAGAAAAATTATTGAAAACACGGGGATGTACTTTTTGCCCCCCCCCCTATGATTTTCAAAAAAGAGGTAAAAGGAAGGAAAAAGAGAAAGAGAAGAAGGAGAGAGAAAGAGAGGGAGAGAAAGAGAGGAGGAGAAGAAGAAAGGAGCCATTCCCTCCCTGGCCATGGTTAGAAGGAGGAAACTCCCCTTCGGACATCTTGCCCCTTGTGAAATGCTGACCTACGCGGTTTTAAAGTTGTTGGTTTTATATTTTAGGCCCATTTTCGGCAAATTTTCCCCCATAAAAGTCACATGGCTTCTCTTGCCTTTTCTCCCAACTCATAAAGAACCTATTTTTTTCGCTCGCTACACTCGCGAATGGGCAAATTTTGTTCTTTTCTAAAGTGAAAAAGCATAAAAAACAGGGTTTTTTTCCCTCGCTACGCTCGCAAAGTGGAATTTTGGGCTTTTAGTGATCATAGGGGGGCGACTATACCTCCTGTCTACGCTCCTGATTACGGCTTTCAGTTTGAAATATTTCCAACCTTAATACCCCCCTTCATATATTTTATCGTGCCAATTTATAATAAAAAACCGGCATATCACATACAATGCAACTGACTTAACATACACCGCGTTGCGACCAGAGGCGTAGAGATCCGACCCGGGTGTGGGGCATAAATCCCCCCAATATTTTGATAGGGTAGATGGTCCATACAATCATTCCCTAATGTTGATGCCTGTATGTGGGTTTCTGACCAAAGTAACCTCATATTTGGCCATTTTAGCCTAAAAAGTGCCAATTTTTTCGCGCTTCGCGCGACTTTGTTTAACATTTCCACCATATTTCACTTCGTGCACATTTGTACAATGAACTTATTTTGTTGCCAAAAGGTGCTGGATTTACTAATTGAGTAGGTCCATGCCTAAAACCAGCGGGCTGAAAGTCGGGCCCGTGAATGAAATCCATAAAAATATGCGGTTGGAAAAGAAATAAATAACCCGCAAAAGGTGCATCAAATGGCTTCATTTGTGCTTTCATTTTAAAATTTTTCCAAATTCTGAGGGGGCACATCACCCTCAGACACCCCCTGCGTCGCGCAAGCAGTGACGGCCAGCGCTGTCGCGCCGCATAACAAATTTCTAAAAATGTTTTGCCCCCCCTATCAAAATACCCTGGCGCCGCCCCTGTGTGAAGTGTCTATGACCTGATAAATCCCCGCGATGAAATTTTACACATCTGAAAGATAGCATAGATTGAATCAGGTCTCTAAAATGAATAAGACTTTTTAACCCTAGCTGGTAATTGCACAGAGGATGTTTAAAGGCATTCCCATAACCCAATGGGGTTTCTGACCTTGATATGTCTGGCTGTTGTACACATTGGCACAGTTGACCATACCTTGCATTGGGATTGTGTGCAAATATCTGGCGTTTTCATCCTTTTATTTAACATTCAAATCATTGAGACTTGTGAATAAAATTAATGCAGAGGGACAATATGAATGTTTCCTGTAAGAAATTCAAATATGAGTTATAAGTCTCAACTATTAGCTTGTTGACTGCAGTTTTAAAAGTACCATTTTGTGTGTGTGGCAATGGGGACTTTGCCTTTAAAATTAAGTTATATTGATCAAATTTCCCAATCATAGTGCATTGTAGGAATGCCTTTAAGCCTCCTCTGGTAATTGCACATGTAAGAATCATTTAGTTTTGAGACCAATATTTGATTTGAAAAAACCTAAGATGCATTCAATCATTCATTTATTTTCTTTACTAAAGCTGGAGATAAATTTAATTGACTGGAAATGCGACAGTTTCTTAATAGTTTGAAATACAATCAAAACTAGCATAAGTGTGATAAAAAATACATACACTCACACAATGAAATAACACTTTTAGCATAATTATAATGCAAGCTTGAGTTCCCTCGGTAACAACACCATAATAGTTCCTTTAGCTAAACATTCAAATAAATCTTCCCGTTTCAAGTATTCAGTAAGTAAGAGTTTGCTTTGAAGATGAACAATTCAGAAGTTTAAGATTAAAACACCACAATACATTGCCTCGCTGCCGTTTTCACTTTTCAATAACATAAAAACATTGAATCTAAATTTGGCAACACCTTCATTGAAATTGGTAGAGAAGAATCGTGAAGAGTTTCAGTAGCCACATGGATCTGTTAGGAAAGCCTCTCAGATTTTAATAAACATCCTGTTATGGAGATGGCTGTTCCACTCGAGCGTTTTGTATGATAGACAATAACCTGGGGACAGAAAGAAAAAGAGGAGAGGAGAAGTAAAATTGAAATGCAATCTAATACAATACGATTGCTGGCACATACTTATGTTCTGTTAGAAACTCAATATATTTTGCTCTACGCTGATAAGAGGTCAAATATTACATGGAGACATCAATCGGCCTCTTGTTATATTTTTCACAATATTCTTACTATTGGTATTGTATGGATATGTGTAAAGCAATCTATCTTTCACTGAAAGCGCTTTACTATTGGTACCTTATGAATACCTACAACAGATATTCCTGAAAACATATTCAGGATAGAAACACAATTCGATAGAATGTAATGAAAAGGTTACGAAATTGTAGATGTAAAGGGAAAGTAGTGGCATCTTGTATCTATATAAGCTCTCATTACTTCTGTATTTTGTGTGATCATTCATCAGTCCTTTTTCTTTTTCATTTCCTTAAATAGAATTACCGTAATTATTATTTGCAAAGAGAAACGGGTACAAATAGCATCCTGGGTCTAGTAGACAATTATTTACTGCATATATTATTATGAATATCTAGATTACTCAATTAGACTATTTCAATGCTTTAAAAATAAGCTGCAACTTTTTTGGAAAAGAACAGAAAAATGAGGGAAGGAACTGTAAACAGACTCAGACTTACTTGTTTTAAACATGCGATGATGTGATGTCTTGTATTTCATTTCCCCGCCATGCTTTTAAAAAGAGACGTGCGAATCGGACTGACGCATAATTAACAACACAAAATACGTCTTTAAACTTTGAAATAAACAGCGGGCTAGACTGAACAGGCGAGTAATGACAGGAGATACCGAAAAAGCAGTGCTCTTAAGCATCACACTGGCGATCCCATCAACGTCGGTGGCAGATTGAGATTGTAACCAAAATTTTCGATCACTGTGGCTACAATGGGGAAATTAACATAACATACCAAATAGCTGAATAAGTACATCCCCGTGTTTTCAATAATTTTTCTCGAGAGTGTATACAAGATAACTTGGTGAACTGAATATAAGTAATCATACTTAAAGTTATCACAGGCAGCCAAAGGTGAGCCACATCCAGTCATCTTTCATTAACTCTCACATAATATTGCTTTATAGACGAATCCAACGAGCCAAGTCATGGTCAGGATTTGGTCGGCCATCTTTGGTTTCCCGCTAGCACCAACCTGGGGTTTTGAGCACCTGATTGTGCAAATAAAAGCCGCCTAACACCTAGAGAAGATGCAAAGACGAGGAGGGTTAATATAATAATAATATACAATAGAGGTAATCCTGTCGCATCTATTCATATACATAGTCCTTTTGTTCATCCATTTGTACATCTATGAATAGATGTGACGGGATTACCTGCGGAATTATCTCTATTGTATTACCGTAAACGTTCGCCTAATGGCGCTTTTGGATTCTTAGAAATGTGAGAGCGCCATCCTTGTAAAATCTCAACAGCATTAAGGATACGTGTATGTTAAATTGAGCAACCTGGACATAATGCCTCAGAAAAAATATCGTGACATGACCCAATACTTTAGGTCACTATAAGTTAGTTGCTAGAGCAGCAAATGTTTTGGGGTTTCTTCAGGTATTCTTTCTCAAAGTGCCATTGGACTTAATTTGTAAATCGATTAATACGTTATACCTAACTTATTTTGGTAAATCTTTTTATAACATTGTAATTTCTTCATATTTTTTTAATATTCTTCTGTCCAAAATTACACCCTTCTATTGTCTGACCCGTTAGCTCAGTCGGTAGAGGGTGCGCCTTGAATGGTGAATGGTACTTGTTCGAATCTTGATTTCTGCCCCCACTTTTATGTGAAGAAGGGTCAAGAAATGTTTTTGGATTTTGTCCCCATTTTACGAACGAGTATTGTGAAATTTTTTTAATTTAATTTTTATTTTCTTATTTTTTTTTAGATAAATAGGCACTGCGAACAAACAGCAACAAAAACCGCTGACAAAATTTGCTCCACCTGCTACCTGTCAATGCGTGATATATTCCACTACATTTAACAGTTAAATGACCTTTTAATTGTGTAACTACATTACTTTATTCATTTATGCATTATAAATGATCAGCTATTTTTTCTTTTCTTAAAAGGATCGAACCCAAGTAGATCAGACCATTGATCATATAACTATCAGACCACGAGGTAGTTACGTAACTCCGTGATGATATCGGAACCAAGCACTGTTTGTATGGCGATCATTACGATCACGCTATTTTGGTACGCCTTTTTGTGTACTGATTCTTTCGATCGTGGTTCATTACTAAAGCGCGTGATCCCGTTGACATAGTAACATTACGTAACTTCGATACCGGGCTTCCATACTGAATAGTTGTTGAGTGCACATAATATGGAAAGCCATTAGGGTATTGTGTGCCTTCCAAAGCGCCTTATCGTGTTGTGGAATCCTAGCCAGTATTCAATGATAGCCTTGCGTTTATCGATTGGCTCCAAACAAAGGATTTGACCCGGTTTAGGGATAGCCCCCATAGTGCAGTCCATTCAATCAAATGTTGTCATCAACCTATTTGATCGTAGTGCATTTTGTTATGTGTGTGAGACGAACTGTCGCGGTAGATGCAATCATGCTTTTGTTGAATGCATTTGAGTAGTCCGCCATATTTACGGGGTAATACGTCATATGCACAGCCTCTATCCAGTTGGTCGTTGTATGATTTTGTTCGTTCACTCATTCAAATTTTATTTATATCATTTGAAGACTGAGCCTATTATGATACATCCTCCGTAAAATAGTTTCAAACAAATATACCTAGGGATTATTGGGGCAGCGGTTATCTTTTGAATCCTCTTAGAGGGCTATCATTTTTTTTTTCGAAAGGGGGTCCCAAATTTACAAAAGTCTGCGTCAATAAAATTGCGCACCCCTATTTCGGCAACAAAAATTTTATGATCCCAAACCCCAAAATTGTATTGAAATCAGTCTTTTGAATAAAGTAACACACTTTCTGTGGTCATCATGTGACTCCTACATTTTGGTCATAAAACATTTGATGACCCCATCCTATTATTCTTTCCAAGACTTTATGACCCCCATATTTGGGACCCTCCCTTTCGAATAAAATGATATACCTCTTATGACCACTGATGCATAGGCAAGGACACTCGCGCGAATTGAAAGACTTGTTAATACCTACCATGGTCTCACACACATAACAAATGCCTATACAATCAGGGACCGTGTATAAAGGGACTGGAAACGGGATTATTGATAGCTATTGTCAAGCTATTGTTATCAGATTATCTTTCACGACCTTCGATTGTATGCGAGTTGCGCCGAGGGCGCGATGTTTGAATTTTATTATTTACTCATGTTGCTCTACAAATTATCAAAAAAAACATCAAAGTATTCCAATATCTTTTTAAGTTATGACAAATTGTGTAAAATGTCTATCCTTTGTCGAAAATAATTTCTGTTTAGCATCGAGAATCATTTACATAGGATTTTGGAGACAAAATGTGATAATTTTGTGGAGATACAGAATGCTAGAACAAACAAAATTATATTATTTCTGGAATGTGTACACCGTACGCTTGGTATTCCTACTGATTTCGATACTGAAATAATTCTTAAGATGATGTTCTTTGAAGATTTATGTTGGCATTTCTAGAGTCTGTCATTATACTAGCAAACATGTAGGCTCATTTCGCAATGTACAAGACAAGCCAAGCGCAGTGTTGTAACTGTGCTTGGATTCGTACTAGGGTCTATTGATCAACGTATTATTCATGCTTGCTCAACTGAGGATAATTTGTAAACCAGCAACTCGCATGGTACAATGGATGGAAGACGTTTCCAGTCCCTCCATACAGGGTCCCTGATACAATCAAATAGGTTCATTACAACATTTGATTGAATGGATTGAGTTACTGTAAAATGAACCGATAAAAGCAAAGAATCATGAAAAAAAGACACATACAAGATAAAATAATAAAATTATATAAACAATGTTAAAGATAAAATCAAGAAAATAGAGAATAAATTTTCCTCAAATCAGAAAAAAAAAAACATTGACAGACATCATAATCTGTCAGAAATTACTGCATGAGATTCGAACCATCAATCTTCTCCACAAGTTATCTTTATCCTCGCACTATTCAGTATCGAAGTTACGTAATGTTACTATGTCAACGGGATCACGCGCTAGAGTAATGAACCACGATCGAAATGATCACCACATAAAGTATATGGCACTCGAAGGCATACCAAAGTAGCGTGATCCGGTAACCAAGAGAATTACGTAACCACTTCGATGCTGAATAGTCTAATGCTCTGCTCGCTGGGCCACAACGTATCAGTTGAATGATTACCGCATTATCATGAACAAGTTTGTTCGATCTTGTTCATTATTGTATGTGTCGATAGGTTTCACCCTTTATCTACACGTACCCTTAATGCTCAGTGATAATAGTCGGCTTTTACAGGGATGGCGCTCTCTCATTTCCATGAATTCCAGAGCGCCATTAGGCGAACGTTTACGGTATTCTATTAACCCTCCTCGACCTTCTCTAGGTGTAAGGCGGCTTTTATAGTGTTGTAAACTTCTTTTGTCTACCTGTGTTTTCGCGGAAGGTGTAAAACGGGTGATGGAATGCAGTTTAAAATTTCCGCCAAGGCCGAATCATTTCACATTTTGGATGCATTGTAGCCGACGGGGACCCAACTAAAGGCTGCTAGTCAGGTGTAGGGTGCGTGTATTTGGATTCGTCTATAGCAGTACAAAGGTTGATTCATTTTAGACTTATACTGTTTTTTTAAATGAATATCGCTAGGCTATCGTTTACAAATTGTAAGAGACGGGCGACCACTATATAGTTTTACTAAAATTTGAATCGCGCGGGAAAATCTCAAATTGGATCAACTTCACAGCCCTGTCCTTAATTGTCACTAACACCTCTTTAACAATACTTACACACACCACTTAATACTGTAGGCCTACGTTTTTTGCCGTTCATACTGCAGTTACTGTCCGTTTTCCTATACACAATATGGCCCTGATTTGGTAAAACGATCTAACTTGAAATTTGGACATTTTGAGATAAATCCATATCATGGGTAATATAAGGGCTCTCTTTCCATTGGTGACATCCTGAAATCACCACCATGCCACCAAATAAGGAGATTTTTATATTTTCTAAGACATTAGATCTGTTTAATAATTTATTTTATTCAAAAAGAAAAACGTCGAGTGTTCAAACTTTAAAGCCCTTTTTCTCGAAACAGCGATTTTAATTTCAAGTTAGATCATTTTACCAAATCAGGGCCGAATACACAGTGCTCTTTCCCATTGACGCGTGACCTTTACAAATAGCCCTACGTTAACAGTATGGGGATATGACTAGTTAACGTCGCTGTGTGAAAAATAACCGGCCAATATTAAAAGTACTCTTCTAAAGTTCTAGAAAATATAGTTTTTTAACATGTCCTAAATTTTTAGCTAATTTAGATGTTTGGAAATATTCGTACTTTGGTGTTTTAGTTAATGTTATAGGTAATAGTACATTGCCTAGTTAACGTCGCTGTGTGAAAAATAACCGGCCAATATTAAAAGTACTCTTCTAAAATTCTAGACAATATAGTTTTGTAACATGTCCTAAATTTTTAGCTAATTTAGGTGTTTGGAGAGGGTCGTACTTTTGTGTTTTAGGAAGGACATGTAAACGACAGATAACACCAAAAATATGAAGAAATTATTTCAAAACCGTGTTAAGTCAAAAATCACTATGTTGCTCATTTTCAAGAATGCTGGTTTACAAAAAGCACGCCATTGTCTGATTTCGTGAACAAAGCCACACATAACATTGTTTCCTTTCGTTTCCTTTATAATCGGTTACCCAACTGAAGCTATGAATACCAGCTTTATAGCGATATCGCACATGAAAACAGTCACTTGTGCACAACCAGAGAAGATCCGATTTAATCAGTTGAGCTGTTTCAATGAGTGTTATCTTGGTTTAATAGCTTTTAATGGGGTTAAGTCCTGCAAAGGTCGAGATGAATTCTACTGTAGACATGACTGCATCATGTGTAACTGCCGATTTCTTATCAGGACTTTGGCATTTTAACCAGCTGTAACTAATACTTTAAATACGGTAACATTTTATTTTACAACGATAAATGAATCTTGTAACCAAAGCATGCAAAAGGACGAAATATTCTCATTGAGTCCCGACCAAACGCCGCCCCTATGTATTTCAATTAAATGGACTCCGACTTCTGACAGAAATATAAAACACTCTGACAAATTGATTTATGATTGAGAAGATTTTACAAGAGATACAACCCTTTAGCCAAATAGGATGACATTTGGTTGTTATCATGCACTGTTATATGACTGCGTGCGTGGAATATTTAGTTTGTCTTACAAATCGGGCGTAAGTTTTGCGCTGAGGGCATTGCATTGTCAAAAGTGCAATGAAATCACGAATGAGCGGCAAATCTGTTTGGAATGTTTTTGTTTTGGGCATTCATATATTTGACCGGTTGTACTCTTTTGCGATGAGCTCAATACGTCTTCTCATATTTTCTCACGAAGTTTTTCTGAAAAAATCACTTTCATAGTTTCTCGTTCTATAAACACCATTTTGTTTTGGACTATAATAGCTAAATATGTCGCCATGCATAGACCTATACAATTAATGGTATTTAATGGGATGGATGTACATTTAATTTATCAAAAGAATATCAATAACGTTTTCATTCGTGTCCTTATAATATAGTGACACTGACTAAATAGTTCATTACCATAACGACGAAGATAGTTAATTGACGTGGTTGATTTTATTCTTGTTTTTTTAAAATGCACAAACATATGAAGAGCGTTCAATTTACTATTTTAATCATTCAATAGGCTATGATATAATGCTTTGGCATCCACTTTTTAATATGATATGTTATAGTTATTGGTATGACAAAATAAAATTATTCATTGATATTTGTTTTGAGGATTGATTCTAATAATTATCAAACTGATCATCTGGAGATACTGTTTTGAATTGGCTACATGTACAGTATCACGTCTCATCCGAGACGCATCGTCAGGCCTAATGGGCTGGCGCTAAAGTGTTGACCCGTGACTCGGTTGGAGTGACGTCACGGGAGAGTCGTCGAGGAACCCGTCTGATGGCTACATCGTAGGCCCTCTGGCGTAGTCCCCTCCTCGGTTGAGTGTAGCCAACTCAAAACAGTAAGTCCAGATGACCAGTTTAATATTTAATTTTTAATTTATCTATCAACCTGGATGATCATCATGCAGTTATTGTTAACTACATGTATGCACACAACACAGGGGCACTCACATAGGTAATTGACCCGTACTAGAAGCGCTGTGCTGTGGGCATAGGAGATGAACTAGTTAGCGTCATATATCAAAAAGTATAAAAGCTCTGATTTTAGTACTTGCTCTATGTTTTAATTATTTATTCTTTTCAAATTATATGAATTTTTAATCCGGTACAAGCTTTAATAACGGGGGAGCATGCATTTGTATGAGAAAGGAAATCTACCATCTTATTCAAACTCCCGTGTTAATCCAATGCACATTTTGCTTCACCGGGCCGCCCTGACTTGGTCGCGTTTGGAAGAGGAGTGCCACCAAACCGTAATAGGTACAAATTTAGTACTTTCTGTCAATCAAGTATGGTTGATTTTCTACATGTCAATCTTTAAATTATTAGCATAGTCCTTATAATACCGGAGCGCCTTGATGAGTAAATTATAGCAAACCAGTGAAAAATCCCAAAAATTCAGTCAGTGGAGCTGACATGTCAATAGCGTCATTATCGATTGGATTAGTCGACCGTAGCGGAGGGGACAATTCGATCGCTCATTGGATTAATATTATCACGTGGTAAGAAATGTGCATTGGACAATCGATTACTATAATGGTTTAGTACTGCATATTTCGGTTTAATCTTCAATAAGCGGGTTTATGGCTGAAAAGGTCACGGTGAATTTGCCGTGGACAAAACTGCACTATGTTCAGAATATTCACAAATATATGAGCATTTTGCCATAAAATATTAATAATGTTGGAAAAAAGGTTGGGTTGCGGTGTTATTGAGATATTGTTTATTTATCACGATACAGATTCATGCATTTCACGTTAATTTCTGCAAATCTTATCTAGCCGTACTATGGGTTACTTAAACATTTTGATAACAAGATATTAAAAACACGCCGTAAAACAATAGCGATCACACAAAAATATTGTTAGATTTGAATACCCACCAAACTTAAGGACTCGGATAGCGACGTTTTCACGTATTTTTTGTGGGACCTGAGAGCACATCACACATAGCAAATTGCATTTTTAAAATGAGGAATGTTCTCCTGATATCAAATAATTTAGATTTTTTGAAATTCGCGATATAATACACATTTTATAGCAAATGATTCAAAATTGATATTTTTGAAATTCAACAGTCCAATAGTAAATTGTATAAATGAGTAAATAAGTGATATATACTTTAAGTGTATGTAGCTGGGATGAAAAGCCGACGATCAATTAAAAAATGTGATCTTTTATGTTGAAGATACAGATTTTTTTCTCAAAAACCTGACAAAAATTAGGTCTTTTTTGGCTGATATCAGAAGGACATTCCTCGTTTTCAAAATGCATTTTCGTACATCTGATGTGCTCTCAGGTCACACAAAGAATACGTGAAAACGTCGCTATCCGAATCCTTAAACTATAAATAATTTTGGTTAGGATTTCTGCTTGACAAATCCAAAAAATTACTCACTGTTTTACACTTTCGCCATCTTGGTTGATGTCTTTTTCAGAATGACAATTGGGATCCACTTTTCCCGCGGGTTTGACCATTGCTTCCGGTGATTTTCGCATCCCTCGGTAGCTTAGTTCTTGCAAGTCGATCATATACATCAGTCTAAAACAATGAGTAATTTGTCAAGCAGAAAACCTAACCAATTTTAATCTACAATCCTACAATCTATTTCATCTATTTGTAGCCCCCGATAGACCACAGGGCCTGAAGAATGAGGGAAATTAAGGGGTAAATGTTAAAAGGTAAACTTTCTATGATAGTATGATATGGGTGACGGGCACCCAGCCCTAATGCAATTGTAAGGCTTAAAAACTAGGTTGACTTGTCCTTATCAAAAGTCTTAGTTTTACGTAAATAAGAATCGCATTAACCAGATATGGTAGTGACAGTTTGCTTTCTGGCCGTATGTGGCGAAGTTCTCCATTTGAAAACTTGCAGTACAGCGTGTCTGAATGACGCGTTACGAAAATAATAAATCAAAGAGTTTAGCAAAGCGTTTATCATTGAGCATGTGATTGAAAAGAAATACATCCATTCACTACTCTCTTGTCCCGTAACGGCAACCCACATGTAAGTAGCTACCACAGGACACGTTGAGAAGAAGAAAGCAAGAGTTATGATCATAAATGTTGTGGTTTTCCTTTCATCATGTCGTATTGATCGAAGTTCAGTCATTTCTCGTCTGCGAACATTTTGCTTACGAATAAGGCAAAATATACGAAGGTATATTACAGTAAATGCAACGCAAGGTCCAAAGATGAAAATCATTACAGATATTTGAATGAAGAAGTTAGTCAAGTCGCCATCAACCGATAAACTCCAACATTGGTCTGTTAGTTAGTGAGTTTCAGTAGCCACATGGATCTTAATAAACATCCCGTTATGGAGATGGCTGTTCCACTCGAGCGTTTTGTATGATAGACAATAACCTGGGGACAGAAAGAAAAAGAGGAGGGAGAAGTAAAATTGAAATGCAATCTAATACAATACGATTGCAGGCACATTCTTATGTTCTGTTAGAAACTCAATATATTTTGCTCTACGCTGATAAGAGGTCAAATATTACATGGAGACATCAATCGGCCTCTTGTTATATTTTTCACAATATTCTTACTATTGGTATTGTATGGATATGTGCAAAGCAATCTACCTTTCACTGAAAGTGCTTTACTATTGGTACCTATGAATACCTACATCAGTCATTCCCGAAAACATATTCAGGATAGAAACACAATTCGATGAATATAATTAAAAGATTACAAAACTGTAGATGTAGAGGTAAAGTAATGCCATCTACATAAGCTTTCATTACTTTTGTATTTTGTGTGACTGATCATTCATCAATCATTCCCTTATATATAGAATTACCGTAATTACTTTCGCTGCGTCTTTTAACATGTTTAAACTTTAAAGGTTTCCCATTGCTATTTGCAAAGAAAAACTTGGAAAATAGTAACTTGGATCTAGTAGACAATTATTTACTGCATATGTTATTATGAATATCTAGATTAGTCGATTAGATTATTTCAATGCTTTAAAATTAATTTACTCATTTTAAACATACGATGATGTGATATCTTGTATTTCACTTCCCCGCCATGGTTTGAAAATGTCAATAAATAAGAGACATGCGAATCGGACAGACGCATTATTAACAATACAAAATACGTCTTTACACACGGTGAAATAAATAGCGGGATATATTGAACAGGCGAGCAATGACAGGAGAACCGATAAAGCAGCTCTTCAGCATCATATTGGCGATCCCATCTACGCCAGTGACAGATTGTAGCCAAAATTTTCGAAAATTGTTCATTCAATGGGGCAATTAGCATAACAAACCAAATAGGATAAAACAATTTGCGGCACATCCCCGTATGGTCACTCGTCACTGCTTGTACAGAGTATCCGGGAGTTGAGTTTTCAATTTTCAATTATATTTCTCGAGAGTGTATACAAGATAACTTTCTCAACTTAATATAATAAACATTAACAGTTGTTGGTATTCGTATTATACCGGTATTGCAATAACTCTTTTTAATAACTCTTGTTTTGTTGAAGTTGAGATGATGATTAAGTGAAAAAAATCGACTCTCTAGAGTGGCTTTAGCTATAATAGCTCACTGCCGATGATAAGCAGGCGACAAATCTATTATTTATTTTTGCCAAGCTTTTTATTTACCTTATTGAATATAAGTAACTATGATTCTGGCAGTGGTTGCCCAGATATGTCACGAACTCAAACACGTGCGTTCTTTTTTCTTTTTTTTTTTTTTTTTTTTGTAACAAACAGTTCATTTCAGTCACGGAGTAAAGACGTAAAGACAGGATTTGGTCAAAAGTTATTAATGTTTAACTATGTTGATGGAAAGTGTGGTGGGCTTTTCAATGTTTCTCTCTTTCTGTTTCACGTTTGTGAAAACACAGAGGCTTTCGGTTCCACACGGTCTGTACATCCCTATCGCTAACACATAGCTATGAGGCTATATGACCAGACTCGAAACTTGTTAGGCCACTGGAGGTACAAAACGCGTAACGAAATATTGCGTAATTGTTCTGGGCCGATTGATTGGGATTTAAAAACATGTAGCTAACCACGTATCACGCAATCAAATCAGCCCCGCTTTACTGTTCTTTCTTTCCCGTTGTAAACGCCAATTATACATCAAGACCTTTGCATTTTAAACGGTTGGAACTAATACTTCAAATACGGTGACATACTTTTATTTTACAACATAACCGAATCTTGAAACCAAGCCATGCAAAAAGGACCAAATATTCTCATTGAGCCCCGGACAAACACCGTCCCTATTTTTCGCAAATGTAATAGACTCTTAGAGATTGATTTATGATGGAGAAGATATTGCAACAGATACAACCCTTTAGCCAAATAAGATGAGAGAGTTGTTATCATTCATGTACTGTTATATGAACGCGTGCGTGGAATATTTAGTTTATCTTACAAATCGGGCGTAAGTTTTGCGCTGAGGGCATTGCATTGTCAAAAGTGCAATGAAATCACGAATGAGCGGCAAATCTGTTTGGAATGTTTTTGTTTGGGGCATTCGTATCGTATTTGACCGGTTGCACTTTTTTGCGATAAGCTCATTATACGTCATGACAAATTTTTTCTCATATTTTCTGATGAAGTTTTTCTGAACAAATTACTTACATGGTTTGTCGTTCTATGAACATTTTGCTTTTGAGACCATATGCTTACCAAAATCACCATTCTAATACTATATCCATAAATAAATAGGTGTTTCATCTATATTGTCCATCATAAAACAACAAACCAATACATTTCTAAATGAAGCTATTACATTAGTATGCGTGTGTTATGTATAATGTGAATCAATTGTCGAAATGTCAAATGTGAAATGTATGGTATTTTGCAAGTCAGTCCGAATCAGTTACGTCAATCACAGGAGTCTGGATCTATAGTCGAAATTTAAAGAGACATTCATGTATTTTTAGTCCAAATATTTATTCCATTTATAAAATGTGATTTTCATGGGATTCTGTTCACATATCTTCAATTTTAGTGAGGAAATAAAATTTTGGTATTATGATTCATGGTGTATTATTTTGTCATTTAAACTCCTTGCACACTACATGGTTGCAGCGTTAGCTCAAAGACAATATTGTTCAAGGGTTAAAAAGAAACAATGTTGCTCCAAAAACAATAGCAAAGAAGCTTAAACTATAAATTAGCTCCCGATAGAGGGCAGGGCCTGAAGAATGAGAGAAATTATGGGGTAAAAAGTAAAAAGTGAAAAATATAAAATAACAGTATCCCACTTCCCGTGCCTGTCACCCAGTAGAGACATCCTGTCACCCTTAAGGTTACTCTTACTTTCTTGTACTGCGGGGCCCTTATATTGGGGTCCCATTTGAGTGTTTAGTCGACGTATGGAACTGCAGCCTTAATGTTTTACAGTATCAACAAAAAACATCAAGTGACTCCCACATAACGACTAAACACTTCAAGTGGGACCCCAATATAAGGGCCCAGGAAGGGCAAGAAGGCAAGAGTAACTTTAAGGTAACGGGTTGCCTCATATATGTCATTTAGAATCTCCGAATGACTTTTTTATGTTGTTGAAATAGCTATCCAACATATTCGATTGGTACAGAAACAATTTATTCGGTCAGGCAATATTTCATAGGGCAATAACCATTTTCAATATAAACGTTGATGTGACAACTTTAGTCGTATTTGTACGAAATGGGAACATTTGTCTGGCCAGAGGTGCTTGGAGAGAAAAAGGAATCGACACACAATACAGCCAGGACAGCAATCATGGTTTCCAGGTTATTATTAGCGTTTTCCTTAATGTATTGATACAGCACCTAGTGAATAGGTAGTTTTTGGCTTTTACTGGATCTACTTAATGCATAGTCTTCTACGCCACACAAGAACCAAACAAGGGGAAATACCTTAGCTGTTTACGCATTTTAAGAGGTCCAAACAAGAGATAATTTTCAAAACCGTTTCACCCGCCGTTTCATAACTAAGATTAATAAAATAATCGAAATGTGTATAGATATGAAGTTTGTTCCTCACAAGGTTTGGGGGAATAATATCAAATTTAACCAATCTGCGTGTTTACACTGAGCACTCTGTATTTTTACCCGGTATTACCTGCTAACCCAGAATCCGATTCAGGTAACTACCGGCACGTTTCTACTGATGCTTAAAATAAGGCTTCCGGTGTGTACCGGAAGTACTGAAAATATTTTCCTGACCCCAAGCTGCTTTTAAGGTCACGATGTGATACATAAAATGTACATAAAAGAAGTTCAACACCCAACAACCGTTAACCGTTGTGTTTCCACTGACAGAAATACCGGGTGTCACACCACATGGTATACCTCATGAGGATCACGGTTGCCGGGTGTCCACACCGCATCACTTTGAACCGATCTGTTTCTACTGAGCACATTAACCGGTAACCGTTCCCCAGTAGAAACACGCAGAATGTGGTATGTGTCCGTGAAGACATACAACAGCTATCGACAGTTAAATGAATGAAACGTTTCTTGGATCACCCAATAACCGGAAGGCAGATAGATTTGTCAGTGTTAAATGTTGTCTTTGTTTCTGTACACCCTGCTTTTAGTAAAGATATCAACTTACTACCATCGAAAACATTTGGTGAAGTGTGGGTATCGGAGAAAATTAAGTATTTTTAATTGAATTTGACGATTGCTTTGAGATTCGATGGAATATTTTACATATTTGAAGCATCATTAAGTATTCAAATATAAATAAAGGCATATCTCTATCATTCTAACGTGAAAGTTGTGGACTGTGTTTTAATTTTTTAGTTTAAGTATGTTCAAATAGTAAGTACCTGTGACAATGAGCTGTCAAAACATGCCATAAAGAGAATAATCTGTATAACTAATGACAGTCTGTACAAATATGTTCGGCAGCTGATTAAATTTTATTTAGAACTTGCATTATTTACTTAACCAACACGTAATATTTTAAGTGATTGGTATTATGATTACAAAAGTAGAGAGTAGAATAATTAGGTATAAAGAGTGAGAACTTAATTAATTCGTGATGCAATGAGCTCCTTTCTTATACACTGCGACAAGTATATACCTCTGTGATTTTTCAAATATCACGTTTTATACCTTGAAGCATAATAATCGTTAAGATCCATATGTATTTCTTCAAAGTTATAATAAAATCATTTCCAATTCGTTTTCCTTGACCGTGTAAATAAAGAGATGAACATTATTATAAAAAGGAACTCTTATGTATGTACACCAGCCGTAGGCAAGAACACTAATCAGTGTTATGAGTTAATAACGTTATCATCCGCAACATTTCATCTGGGAATAACGCCGTGTTATACGGCATAAGAGGTGTGTTATATGTTTCTATTTTTAGATGCATTTTTATTCTACAGTGCTGTTATCAGATTTACATGGCTTAATACGCAAAATATTATTATATATATACAAATTGGAAGTGGTTGAAGACAAAATGTCTACTCGCAATGCATATATGGTACAAATGGAATCACTCATGATGAGCTATGACTAGACCTATTCAAAACTTTATATTAATCTTAAAATATTACGAAATTTACTTATGAAAATTGATGTTTGTATACAGGGTGTCACAGAAAAAATTACCTGGTGAATTGAGCATCATATACGCTAATTTTATTTGATTCAGTTGACTGGTTGCGACGAAATGAGCGATTATATAATGTGCGCATCAATACAATTCATTCCAAGTTTGATCAACGGGTGTCTTTTTCATACTCGTTCAACTCTTCCTAAAGTGTGTGTATCGCATTAAATTTAGTCCTCTTATCTATGAACTTGTGTCCAAATTCATTCACCCGGTATTTTTTTCCTGGGACACCCTGTATGGGTCGTGTATACTTTGTTATTTTAGGCACACTGGTCAAAACATGTTTCAATTTCTACGTAATTTAGGTAATGGAAATTAATAAACTCCTTGGTTAGGTATTAATGAGATAAAGGCCTGCTGGTTTCCAGAAAAGTCATTAATGCAGAATCTACACTTTACGTGCCATATAGTCTGTTGTTAAAATGAAATTACCAGAATTATCATCGTCATCATCGTCATCTTTATCATCATATGGAATAACTTACGTGTAAAACGACTTATACAACCTTATATGGATCCCTATATTAATAATATTATAGATGTTATCATTTCTTATTTAGAGAGTATGGCCGGCCACCAAATATTAGCAGATCCTAATCTTGTTAACACTGTCTATTATTTGTTTTCTTGTTCTTATATAATCCACCTTACAGCGCTTCTTTATTAACAGCATATCCAAATGACAAAGAACCGACCGACACACATAATCAAGATCGTCAAACTTGCGGTCAAACAATTAAGAAATAAGAGAACGTGGTGAGATAAACAGACAAAATTCTCTGCAGTCACGAACCAATCCTTTATATTATTAGCGCCATATTTGTTATTAATATTGACGTTCCGCCCAATGGATCATCTAGATGGTGTGTTTTTTGTAATATTCTTAAATTCACTTATATATGCCAAGACGATGATGATGATCGACTGAGTAATATTATATTATAGTGTTATAGTATCAGTGATCATAGGGTTGTTGGTTCGAGGCAAGGATCTCTAGTGGAAATATGAAATTAAATTAAAAATGTACGATTCATGTCAGTTCCATCCAAACTTAGAGACTGTTGTCTGTTCAGAAGGTCAATGTTTTAACTGGATGCACCTTTTATGCCCAATCCCGTGTTTTTAAGTCCTTCCACCCGGTGGTGTGTAATACAAACATATCAAGCTTATAAGAAGATTGCCTGACCTTTCTCAAGAACCATTGAGTCAATTCCAGGCATGTCTGTAATCGTTTCGCCTAATGTTTTGCTAATCTCAAATATGGACGCGAAAATGTGAGATTCTTATCCTATGTTTCTTTTAAAATGTTTAATTAGGTGACTACGCATATCCTCTCGTGTAGATGGCTAAATATGCCATAGCTTGTGAGTATCCAAAGAGACCACTCAGCCCTCTCCGTGAATCAGCAAAGTGTGTTTATATTTTCTCTGACATGTTATTTTTGCATGCACAGGATAATGGATATAATTATCACTTGGAGAAACCCCGATTCATCTCATAAATATCTAGATGGTATTTTTATTTTTATTGCGCATATTAATGCGTATACAGAGTTTGTCTCGGTCCCAGCCGGTTTGTGTTCCTCCGCGGTTTGTTTAGTGACAAAGGATTACAAATCGGCAGTGACCGAGACTAATACAGAGTTCTATTACAAAAACTTCTACATGCAAATGTAAAAAAATTTCTTTACACATACTAATTCTCCTGTAGATTATTAAAAAAAATTCTAAAGAATCCCCGGGAAAGAATTAAAAATGATAAAGTTTAATGATTTCATAAATAGATGAGTTTTTATCTCTCTCGAAACACGCTTAGAAGAGACTTAGACGTGTAGTGAAGCACCCCTCTAACCAAATAACACGATAATTAGAATGGGCGACTAGCTGAGTGGCTAGCTAACGTGAAGGTGAAGAAATACAGTAGTATGCTTGAAGGGCTGAGTGGATCAAAAGCATAAAAGAATAATTATGTTATCTTATGAGGATGTTCACCTTATTATTATGGGGAAGGGCGAGTGTGTTCCTTATCCAAAGGAGGTCAAAATGAATGTCGATTTCTCAGTAGATATGAAACTTTCGTGCATTCCATACCCTACCTGGGAAATATATTTTTATGTTAACATTTGTGCTAAATGAATGCAATCAAGTAACATTTTACGAGGACAAAATTTTGAACATTTTAGGCACACTGGTCAAAACATAATAGAGAGATTGCGAAATTTACGTGAAACGTGATACGGGAACGCCAACCGCATACTACATTAGTCGAAAATCAGCTAGTATGCCCTCTAGAGGGTGAAATCTATTGTGAATTGGTCAATCGTGGAATTTCCGTAAGGCGGTTACGTTGCGGTTGGTAGCCAAAAAATGACGTTCCAAAATGACAAAAAAAAAGCCATTACAAAATGCAGAAAAATGTTATGTTTGTCTTGTTATGAAGCAAATCAAAGTATCCAAATTGAACAAGTAGAGTCCGACATGTAATAAAATCCATTTTAGGGGTTACAATTTGACCTAGTATAGATATTCGGACGGGCAGATTGCCTATTAATTTGTGTGTTTAGAATGCCGTCCAAAAATCATCTTTCGAAAAGGCGTAATACGGCATAATGCGGTATGAATTGTCTGTTTTGGACGGGCAACAGAAGTTCGTGCAACGTCATTTTTCGCCATTGCTATTTCGTTGCGTTAAAAAGTTGTAAACAGTTGTCAAAGTGTTTTTGCTTATGGATACTATTCAGCAAACACCAAACTGTTTTTAAACATGAGAATGCATGTGTTTTTGGTTTATATAAAAATCATGAAAACTCTTTATTTAAACGTGTTATACTGAAAACAAATAATACAACAAACTTTTATACCAAAATTCGAAATTCTATAGTAAAATATCATTTGGCAAACATTTTGCGTACTTAAGTCTATTATGTTTTGCACAAAATGTTTTTGAATGTTATTAAAACCTTTTATACCTCACATACCCTTTAACCCGACATTTAACGTTTTCTGTATTGTGTTTGCTGGGTAGTAATCGAACTAGGCATATTAAATTATCTATTTTCATTTTGCTTTAAAAAGTAAACAGGGTACTATTTATATGATACTGGGGTTTGTTTCTTGTTGTTCTAATAATATACAAAATGGCGACTTCCAAGACATCCAACACCAAACTCTGTTTAGGTTATTTAGACAAATATCATACACGTGTGAACAATAGGCTTACTCGTTGAAAATCTATTCTCATCTTCTCTGGTTCGATGCACCCGAGGTGAATCAATGGGCGCTTCCTATATCTTTAGATATATTTGTCTCAGCATAGCGCCAGCATGAGCTTATTGCAATTGCGTTTAGATGTAGTCTCGGGTCAGACTGTATGCGGCTATCACGAACATACTAGGAACGACGAGCGTTAGTCCCGACACGAACTGGCTGTGTAGGAGACTAGTTTGGATGTGAACGGCACTATAATGTTTTACCGCACAATGTCGTAATACGTAATCCGTATGGCGTTAACAGTGAACGCCTCTTCGCAATCTCTCTAATGTTCGTCCGATTCCCCGATTCGCAAGGCTCTTTCTTGATGACATTTTGAAACCATGGCCCGGAAGTGAAATTCAAAAAGAAATATCATCATATATATTCAGAAAAGTATATAGGTCTCCACACATATTAAAGTCTGAATCGGTTTACCTTTATTTTCCTTTGTATTCATGTTTCCCCCCTCAAACGTTGCAAGGTTGGTTTTTACAAGCTAGTGGTCAAAGTCATCTTCCATTTTTCTTAAATGAAAACCTACTCAAATGAGAAATATGACCAGTATTGCTTCAAAGTTGAGTCTTGTAATTGTTGCTAAAGTCTTCCAAGTTTGGCAAATTAAGTTCATCCTCGCATATTAAAGCCTGTTGGGTGTCATCTTAGAGAGAAAAGATACAGCACTATACCATATGTTACATGAGCATGATGAGACAGGATTCATCAAATTTCGGTATTCTATATACCCCTTAGGCTTAACGTAGATTAACGTGTGATGAAGAAAATCCCAAAATACCAACACCTGGTTTTCTTTTTGAATATTTTTTTGGTGCTAGCGGGAAACCAAAGATGGCCGACCAAATCCTGACCATGACTTGGCTCGTTGGATTCGTCTATAAAGCAATATTATGTGAGAGTTAATGAAAGATGACTGGATGTGGCTCACCTTTGGCTGCCTGTGATAACTTTAAGTATGATTACTTATATTCAGTTCACCAAGTTATCTTGTATACACTCTCGAGAAAAATTATTGAAAACACGGGGATGTACTTTTTGCCCCCCCCTATGATTTTCAAAAAAGAGGTAAAAGGAAGGAAAAAGAGAAAGAGAAGAAGGAGAGAAAAGGGAGGGGAGAAAAAGAGGAGAGAGAAGAAGAAAAGGAGCCATTCCCCTCCCTGGCCATGGTTAGAAGGAGGAAACTCCCCCTTCGGACATCTTGCCCCTTGTGAAATGCTGACCTACGCGGTTTTAAAGTTGTTGGTTTTTATATTTTAGGCCCATTTTCGGCAAATTTTTCCCCATAAAAGTCACATGGCTTCTCTTGCCTTTTCTCCCAACTCATAAAGAACCTATTTTTTTCGCTCGCTACACTCGCGAATGGGCAAATTTTGTTCTTTTCTAAACTGAAAAAGCATAAAAAACAGGGTTTTTTTCCCTCGCTACGCTCGCAAAGTGGAATTTTGGGCTTTTAGTGATCATAGGGGGGCGACTATACCTCCTGTCTACGCTCCTGATTACGGCTTTCAGTTTGAAATATTTCCAACCTTAAGACCCCCCCTTCATATATTTTATCGTGCCAATTTATAATAAAAAAACCGGCATATCACATACAATGCAACTGACTTAACATACACCGCGTTGCGACCAGAGGCGTAGAGATCCGACCCGGGTGTGGGGCATAAATCCCCCCAATATTTTGATAGGGTAGATGGTCCATACAATCATTCCCTAATGTTGATGCCTGTATGTGGGTTTCTGACCAAAGTAACCTCATATTTGGCCATTTTAGCCTAAAAAGTGCGACTTTGTTTAACATTTCCACCATATTTCACTTCGTGCACATTTGTACAATGAACTTATTTTGTTGCCAAAAGGTGCTGGATTTACTAATTGAGTAGGTCCATGCCTAAAACCAGCGGACTGAAAGTCGGGCCCGTGAATGAAATCCATAAAATATGCGGTTGGAAAAGAAATAAAAACCCGCAAAAGGTGCATCAAATGGCTTCATTTGTGCTTTCATTTTAAAATTTTCCAAATTCTGAGGGGGGCACATCCCCCCTCAGACACCCCCTGCGTCGCGCAAGCGCGACGGCCGGCGCTGTCGCGCCGCATAACAAATTTCTAAAAATGTTTTGCCCCCCCTATCAAAATACCCTGGCGCCGCCCCTGTGTGAAGTGTCTATGACCTGATGAATCCCCGCGATGAAATTTTACACATCTGAAAGATAGCATAGATTGAATCAGGTCTCTAAAATGAATAAGACTTTTTAACCCTAGCTGGTAATTGCACAGAGGATGTTTAAAGGCATTCCCATAACCCAATGGGGTTTCTGACCTTGATATGTCTGGCTTTTGTACACATTGGCACAGTTGACCATACCTTGCATTGGGATTGTGTGCAAATATCTGGCGTTTTCATCCTTTTATTTAACATTCAAATCATTGAGACTTGTGAATAAAATTAATGCAGTGGGACAATATGAATGTTTCCTGTAAGAAATTCAAATATGAGTTATAAGTCTCAACTATTAGCTTGTTGACTGCAGTTTTAAAAGTACCATTTTGTGTGTGTGGCAATGGGGACTTTGCCTTTAAAATTAAGTTATATTGATCAAATTTCCCAATCATAGTGCATTGTAGGAATGCCTTTAAGCCTCCTCTGGTAATTGCATTCAATCATTCATTTATTTTCTTTACTAAAGCTGGAGATAAATTTAATTGACTGGAAATGCGACAGTTTCTTAATAGTTTGAAATACAATCAAAACTAGCATAAGTGTGATAAAAAATACATACACTCACACACTCACACAATGAAATAACACTTTTAGCATAATTATAATGCAAGCTTGAGTTCCCTCGGTAACAACACCATAATAGTTCCTTTAGCTAAACATTCAAATAAATCTTCCCGTTTCAAGTATTCAGTAAGTAAGAGTTTGCTTTGAAGATGAACAATTCAGAAGTTTAAGATTAAAACACCACAATACATTGCCTCGCTGCCGTTTTCACTTTTCAATAACATAAAAACATTGAATCTAAATTTGGCAACACCTTCATTGAAATTGGTAGAGAAGAATCGTGAAGAGTTTCAGTAGCCACATGGATCTGTTAGGAAAGCCTCTCAGATTTTAATAAACATCCCGTTATGGAGATGGCTGTTCCACTCGAGCGTTTTGTATGATAGACAATAACCTGGGGGACAGAAAGAAAAAGAGGAGAGGAGAAGTAAAATTGAAATGCAATCTAATACAATACGATTGCTGGCACATACTTATGTTCTGTTAGAAACTCAATATATTTTGCTCTACGCTGATAAGAGGTCAAATATTACATGGAGACATCAATCGGCCTCTTGTTATATTTTTCACAATATTCTTACTATTGGTATTGTATGGATATGTGTAAAGCAATCTATCTTTCACTGAAAGCGCTTTACTATTGGTACCTTATGAATACCTACAACAGATATTCCTGAAAACATATTCAGGATAGAAACACAATTCGATAGAATGTAATGAAAAGGTTACGAAATTGTAGATGTAAAGGGAAAGTAGTGGCATCTTGTATCTATATAAGCTCTCATTACTTCTGTATTTTGTGTGATCATTCATCAGTCCTTTTTCTTTTTTATTTTCCTTAAATAGAATTACCGTAATTATTATTTGCAAAGAGAAACGGGTACAAATAGCATCCTGGGTCTAGTAGACAATTATTTACTGCATATATTATTATGAATATCTAGATTACTCAATTAGACTATTTCAATGCTTTAAAAATAAGCTGCAACTTTTTTGGAAAGAACAGAAAAATGAGGGAAGGGAACTGTAAACAGACTCAGACTTACTTGTTTTAAACATGCGATGATGTGATGTCTTGTATTTCATTTCCCCGCCATGCTTTTAAAAAGAGACGTGCGAATCGGACTGACGCATAATTAACAACACAAAATACGTCTTTAAACTTTGAAATAAACAGCGGGCTAGACTGAACAGGCGAGTAATGACAGGAGATACCGAAAAAGCAGTGCTCTTAAGCATCACACTGGCGATCCCATCAACGTCGGTGGCAGATTGAGATTGTAACCAAAATTTTCGATCACTGTGGCTACAATGGGGAAATTAACATAACATACCAAATAGCTGAATAAGTACATCCCCGTGTTTTCAATAATTTTTCTCGAGAGTGTATACAAGATAACTTGGTGAACTGAATATAAGTAATCATACTTAAAGTTATCACAGGCAGCCAAAGGTGAGCCACATCCAGTCATCTTTCATTAACTCTCACATAATATTGCTTTATAGACGAATCCAACGAGCCAAGTCATGGTCAGGATTTGGTCGGCCATCTTTGGTTTCCCGCTAGCACCAACCTGGGGTTTTGAGCACCCGATTGTGCAAATAAAAGCCGCCTAACACCTAGAGAAGATGCAAAGACGAGGAGGGTTAATATAATAATAATATACAATAGAGGTAATCCTGTCGCATCTATTCATATACATAGTCCTTTTGTTCATCCATTTGTACATCTATGAATAGATGTGACGGGATTACCTGCGGAATTATCTCTATTGTATTACCGTAAACGTTCGCCTAATGGCGCTTTTGGATTCTTAGAAATGTGAGAGCGCCATCCTTGTAAAATCTCAACAGCATTAAGGATACGTGTATGTTAAATTGAGCAACCTGGACATAATGCCTCAGAAAAAAATATCGTGACATGACCCAATACTTTAGGTCACTATAAGTTAGTTGCTAGAGCAGCAAATGTTTTGGGGTTTCTTCAGGTATTCTTTCTCAAAGTGCCATTGGACTTAATTTGTAAATCGATTAATACGTTATACCTAACTTATTTTGGTAAATCTTTTATAACATTGTAATTTCTTCATATTTTTTAATATTCTTCTGTCCAAAATTACACCCTTCTATTGTCTGACCCGTTAGCTCAGTCGGTAGAGGTGCGCCTTGAATGGTGAATGGTACTTGTTCGAATCTTGATTTCTGCCCCCACTTTTATGTGAAGAAGGGTCAAGAAATGTTTTTGGATTTTGTCCCCATTTTACGAACGAGTATTGTGAAATTTTTTTAATTTAATTTTTATTTTCTTATTTTTTTTAGATAAATAGGCACTGCGAACAAACAGCAACAAAAACCGCTGACAAAATTTGCTCCACCTGCTACCTGTCAATGCGTGATATATTCCACTACATTTAACAGTTAAATGACCTTTTAATTGTGTAACTACATTACTTTATTCATTTATGCATTATAAATGATCAGCTATTTTTTCTTTTCTTAAAAGGATCGAACCCAAGTAGATCAGACCATTGATCATATAACTATCAGACCACGAGGTAGTTACGTAACTCCGTGATGATATCGGAACCAAGCACTGTTTGTATGGCGATCATTACGATCACGCTATTTTGGTACGCCTTTTTTGTGTACTGATTCTTTCGATCGTGGTTCATTACTAAAGCGCGTGATCCCGTTGACATAGTAACATTACGTAACTTCGATACCGGGCTTCCATACTGAATAGTTGTTGAGTGCACATAATATGGAAAGCCATTAGGGTATTGTGTGCCTTCCAAAGCGCCTTATCGTGTTGTGGAATCCTAGCCAGTATTCAATGATAGCCTTGCGTTTATCGATTGGCTCCAAACAAAGGATTTGACCCGGTTTACAGGGATAGCCCCCATAGTGCAGTCCATTCAATCAAATGTTGTCATCAACCTATTTGATCGTAGTGCATTTTGTTATGTGTGTGAGACGAACTGTCGCGGTAGATGCAATCATGCTTTTGTTGAATGCATTTGAGTAGTCCGCCATATTTACGGGGTAATACGTCATATGCACAGCCTCTATCCAGTTGGTCGTTGTATGATTTTGTTCGTTCACTCATTCAAATTTTATTTATATCATTTGAAGACTGAGCCTATTATGATACATCCTCCGTAAAATAGTTTCAAACAAATATACCTAGGGATTATTGGGGCAGCGGTTATCTTTTGAATCCTCTTAGAGGGCTATCATTTTTTTTCGAAAGGGGGTCCCAAATTTACAAAAAGTCTGCGTCAATAAAATTGCGCACCCCTATTTCGGCAACAAAATTTTATGATCCCAAACCCCAAAATTGTATTGAAATCAGTCTTTTGAATAAAGTAACACACTTTCTGTGGTCATCATGTGACTCCCTACATTTTGGTCATAAAACATTTGATGACCCCATCCTATTATTCTTTCCAAGACTTTATGACCCCCGTATATTTGGGACCCCTCCCTTTCGAATAAAATGATATACCTCTTATGACCACTGATGCATAGGCAAGGACACTCGCGCGAATTGAAAGACTTGTTAATACCTACCATGGTCTCACACACATAACAAATGCCTATACAATCAGGGACCGTGTATAAAGGGACTGGAAACGGGATTATTGATAGCTATTGTCAAGCTATTGTTATCAGATTATCTTTCACGACCTTCGATTGTATGCGAGTTGCGCCGAGGGCGCGATGTTTGAATTTTATTATTTACTCATGTTGCTCTACAAATTATCAAAAAAAAACATCAAAGTATTCCAATATCTTTTTAAGTTATGACAAATTGTGTAAAATGTCTATCCTTTGTCGAAAATAATTTCTGTTTAGCATCGAGAATCATTTACATAGGATTTTGGAGACAAAATGTGATAATTTTGTGGAGATACAGAATGCTAGAACAAACAAAATTATATTATTTCTGGAATGTGTACACCGTACGCTTGGTATTCCTACTGATTTCGATACTGAAATAATTCTTAAGATGATGTTCTTTGAAGATTTATGTTGGCATTTCTAGAGTCTGTCATTATACTAGCAAACATGTAGGCTCATTTCGCAATGTACAAGACAAGCCAAGCGCAGTGTTGTAACTGTGCGTGGATTCGTACTAGGGTCTATTGATCAACGTATTATTCATGCTTGCTCAACTGAGGATAATTTGTAAACCAGCAACTCGCATGGTACAATGGATGGAAGACGTTTCCAGTCCCTCCATACAGGGTCCCTGATACAATCAAATAGGTTCATTACAACATTTGATTGAATGGATTGAGTTACTGTAAAATGAACCGATAAAAGCAAAGAATCATGAAAAAAGACACATACAAGATAAAATAATAAAATTATATAAACAATGTTAAAGATAAAATCAAGAAAATAGAGAATAAATTTTCCTCAAATCAGAAAAAAAAACATTGACAGACATCATAATCTGTCAGAAATTACTGCATGAGATTCGAACCATCAATCTTCTCCACAAGTTATCTTTATCCTCGCACTATTCAGTATCGAAGTTACGTAATGTTACTATGTCAACGGGATCACGCGCTAGAGTAATGAACCACGATCGAAATGATCACCACATAAAGTATATGGCACTCGAAGGCATACCAAAGTAGCGTGATCCGGTAACCAAGAGAATTACGTAACCACTTCGATGCTGAATAGTCTAATGCTCTGCTCGCTGGGCCACAACGTATCAGTTGAATGATTACCGCATTATCATGAACAAGTTTGTTCGATCTTGTTCATTATTGTATGTGTCGATAGGTTTCACCCTTATCTACACGTACCCTTAATGCTCAGTGATAATAGTCGGCTTTTACAGGGATGGCGCTCTCTCATTTCCATGAATTCCAGAGCGCCATTAGGCGAACGTTTACGGTATTCTATTAACCCTCCTCGACCTTCTCTAGGTGTAAGGCGGCTTTTATAGTGTTGTAAACTTCTTTTGTCTACCTGTGTTTTCGCGGAAGGTGTAAAACGGGTGATGGAATGCAGTTTAAAATTTCCGCCAAGGCCGAATCATTTCACATTTTGGATGCATTGTAGCCGACGGGGACCCAACTAAAGGCTGCTAGTCAGGTGTAGGGGTGCGTGTATTTGGATTCGTCTATAGCAGTACAAAGGTTGATTCATTTTAGACTTATACTGTTTTTTTAAATGAATATCGCTATTACCACAAAACTGAAGGCTATCGTTTACAAATTGTAAGAGACGGGCGACCACTATATAGTTTTACTAAAATTTGAATCGCGCGGGAAAATCTCAAATTGGATCAACTTCACAGCCCTGTCCTTAATTGTCACTAACACCTCTTTAACAATACTTACACACACCACTTAATACTGTAGGCCTACGTTTTTGCCGTTCATACTGCAGTTACTGTACACAATATGGCCCTGATTTGGTAAAACGATCTAACTTGAAATTTGGACATTTTGAGATAAATCCATATCATGGGTAATATAAGGGCTCTCTTTCCATTGGTGACATCCTGAAATCACCACCATGCCACCAAATAAGGAGATTTTTATATTTTCTAAGACATTAGATCTGTTTAATAATTTATTTTATTCAAAAAGAAAAACGTCAAGTGTTCAAACTTTAAAGCCCTTTTTCTCGAAACAGCGATTTTAATTTCAAGTTAGATCATTTTACCAAATCAGGGCCGAATACACAGTGCTCTTTCCCATTGACGCGTGACCTTTACAAATAGCCCTACGTTAACAGTATGGGGATATGACTAGTTAACGTCGCTGTGTGAAAAATAACCGGCCAATATTAAAAGTACTCTTCTAAAGTTCTAGAAAATATAGTTTTTAACATGTCCTAAATTTTAGCTAATTTAGATGTTTGGAAATATTCGTACTTTGGTGTTTTAGTTAATGTTATAGGTAATAGTACATTGCCTAGTTAACGTCGCTGTGTGAAAAATAACCGGCCAATATTAAAAGTACTCTTCTAAAATTCTAGACAATATAGTTTTGTAACATGTCCTAAATTTTAGCTAATTTAGGTGTTTGGAGAGGTCGTACTTTTGTGTTTTAGGAAGGACATGTAAACGACAGATAACACCAAAAATATGAAGAAATTATTTCCAAACCGTGTTAAGTCAAAAATCACTATGTTGCTCATTTTCAAGAATGCTGGTTTACAAAAAGCACGCCATTGTCTGATTTCGTGAACAAAGCCACACATAACATTGTTTCCTTTCGTTTCCTTTATAATCGGTTACCCAACTGAAGCTATGAATACCAGCTTTATAGCGATATCGCACATGAAAACAGTCACTTGTGCACAACCAGAGAAGATCCGATTTAATCAGTTGAGCTGTTTCAATGAGTGTTATCTTGGTTTAATAGCTTTTAAAGGTCGAGATGAATTCTACTGTAGACATGACTGCATCATGTGTAACTGCCGATTTCTTATCAGGACTTTGGCATTTTAACCAGCTGTAACTAATACTTTAAATACGGTAACATTTTATTTTACAACGATAAATGAATCTTGTAACCAAAGCATGCAAAAGGACGAAATATTCTCATTGAGTCCCGACCAAACGCCGCCCCTATGTATTTCAATTAAATGGACTCCGACTTCTGACAGAAATGTAAAACACTCTGACAAATTGATTTATGATTGAGAAGATTTTACAAGAGATACAACCCTTTAGCCAAATAGGATGACATTTGGTTGTTATCATGCACTGTTATATGACTGCGTGCGTGGAATATTTAGTTTGTCTTACAAATCGGGCGTAAGTTTTGCGCTGAGGGCATTGCATTGTCAAAAGTGCAATGAAATCACGAATGAGCGGCAAATCTGTTTGGAATGTTTTTGTTTTGGGCATTCATATATTTGACCGGTTGTACTCTTTTGCGATGAGCTCAATACGTCTTCTCATATTTTCTCACGAAGCTTTTCTGAAAAAATCACTTTCATAGTTTCTCGTTCTATAAACACCATTTTGTTTTGGACTATAATAGCTAAATATGTCGCCATGCATAGACCTATACAATTAATGGTATTTAATGGGATGGATGTATATTTAATTTATCAAAAGAATATCAATAACGTTTTCATTCGTGTCCTTATAATATAGTGACACTGATTAAATAGTTCATTACCATAACGACGAAGATAGTTAATTGACGTGGTTGATTTTATTCTTGTTTTTTAAAATGCACAAACATATGAAGAGCGTTCAATTTACTATTTTAATCATTCAATAGGCTATGATATAATGCTTTGGCATCCACTTTTTAATATGATATGTTATAGTTATTGGTATGACAAAATAAAATTATTCATTGATATTTGTTTTGAGGATTGATTCTAATAATTATCAAACTGATCATCTGGAGATACTGTTTTGAATTGGCTACATGTACAGTATCACGTCTCATCCGAGACGCATCGTCAGGCCTAATGGGCTGGCGCTAAAGTGTTGACCCGTGACTCGGTTGGAGTGACGTCACGGGAGAGTCGTCGAGGAACCCGTCTGATGGCTACATCGTAGGCCCTCTGGCGTAGTCCCCCTCCTCGGTTGAGTGTAGCCAACTCAAAACAGTAAGTCCAGATGACCAGTTTAATATTTAATTTTTAATTTATCTATCAACCTGGATGATCATCATGCAGTTATTGTTAACTACATGTATGCACACAACACAGGGGCACTCACATAGGTAATTGACCCGTACTAGAAGCGCTGTGCTGTGGGCATAGGAGATGAACTAGTTAGCGTCATATATCAAAAAAGTATAAAAGCTCTGATTTTAGTACTTGCTCTATGTTTCAATTATTTATTCTTTTCAAATTATATGAATTTTTAATCCGGTACAAGCTTTAATAACGGGGGAGCATGCATTTGTATGAGAAAGGAAATCTACCATCTTATTCAAACTCCCGTGTTACTCCAATGCACATTTTGCTTCACCGGGCCGCCCTGACTTGGTCGCGTTTGGAAGAGGAGTGTCACCAAACCGTAATAGGTACAAATTTAGTACTTTCTGTCAATCAAGTATGGTTGATTTTCTACATGTCAATCTTTAAATTATTAGCATAGTCCTTATAATACCGGAGCGCCTTGATGAGTAAATTATAGCAAACCAGTGAAAAATCCCAAAAATTCAGTCAGTGGAGCTGACATGTCAATAGCGTCATTATCGATTGGATTAGTCGACCGTAGCGGAGGGACAATTCGATCGCTCATTGGATTAATATTATCACGTGGTAAGAAATGTGCATTGGACAATCGATTACTATAATGGTTTAGTACTGCATATTTCGGTTTAATCTTCAATAAGCGGGTTTATGGCTGAAAAGGTCACGGTGAATTTGCCGTGGACAAAACTGCACTATGTTCAGAATATTCACAAATATATGAGCATTTTGCCATAAAATATTAATAATGTTGGAAAAAGGTTGGGTTGCGGTGTTATTGAGATATTGTTTATTTATCACGATACAGATTCATGCATTTCACGTTAATTTCTGCAAATCTTATCTAGCCGTACTATGGGTTACTTAAACATTTTGATAACAAGATATTAAAAACACGCCGTAAAACAATAGCGATCACACAAAAATATTGTTAGATTTGAATACCCACCAAACTTAAGGACTCGGATAGCGACGTTTTCACGTATTTTTTGTGGGACCTGAGAGCACATCACACATAACAAATTGCATTTTTAAAATGAGGAATGTCCTCCTGATATCAAATAATTTAGATTTTTTGAAATTCGCGATATAATACACATTTTATAGCAAATGATTCAAAATTGATGTTTTTGAAATTCAACAGTCCAATAGTAAATTGTATAAATGAGTAAATAAGTGATATATACTTTAAGTGTATGTAGCTGGGATGAAAAGCCGACGATCAATTAAAAATGTGATCTTTTATGTTGAAGATACAGATTTTTTTCTCAAAAACCTGACAAAAATTAGGTCTTTTTTTGGCTGATATCAGAAGGACATTCCTCGTTTTCAAAATGCATTTTCGTACATCTGATGTGCTCTTAGGTCACACAAAGAATACGTGAAAACGTCGCTATCCGAATCCTTAAACTATAAATAATTTTGGTTAGGATTTCTGCTTGACAAATCCAAAAAATTACTCACTGTTTTACACTTTCGCCATCTTGGTTGATGTCTGTTTCAGAATGACAATTGGGATCCACTTTTCCCGCGGGTTTGACCATTGCTTCCGGTGATTTTCGCATCCCTCGGTAGCTTAGTTCTTGCAAGTCGATCATATACATCAGTCTAAAACAATGAGTAATTTGTCAAGCAGAAAACCTAACCAATTTTAATCTACAATCCTACAATCTATTTCATCTATTTGTAGCCCCCGATAGACCACAGGGCCTGAAGAATGAGGGAAATTAAGGGGTAAATGTTAAAAGGTAAACTTTCTATGATAGTATGATATGGGTGACGGGCACCCAGCCCTAATGCAATTGTAAGGCTTAAAAACTAGGTTGACTTGTCCTTATCAAAAGTCTTAGTTTTACGTAAATAAGAATCGCATTAACCAGATATGGTAGTGACAGTTTGCTTTCTGGCCGTATGTGGCGAAGTTCTCCATTTGAAAACTTGCAGTACAGCGTGTCTGAATGACGCGTTACGAAAATAATAAATCAAAGAGTTTAGCAAAGCGTTTATCATTGAGCATGTGATTGAAAAGAAATACATCCATTCACTACTCTCTTGTCCCGTAACGGCAACCCACATGTAAGTAGCTACCACAGGACACGTTGAGAAGAAGAAAGCAAGAGTTATGATCATAAATGTTGTGGTTTTCCTTTCATCATGTCGTATTGATCGAAGTTCAGTCATTTCTCGTCTGCGAACATTTTGCTTACGAATAAGGCAAAATATACGAAGGTATATTACAGTAAATGCAACGCAAGGTCCAAAGATGAAAATCATTACAGATATTTGAATGAAGAAGTTAGTCAAGTCGCCATCAACCGATAAACTCCAACATTGGTCTGTTAGTGGGTGAAAATAGACATGGAACTTGTTAAGTCCACTGATTAGAAGTTCATAACTGTGAGAAGCTACCCAAATAGAAATTACAACACGTCTTGCTCGTGACAAGTTGAATATAACCGGGTATTTGAAAGGTCTCGAAACAGCAATATACCTTTCCACTGCCATGGCAAGCAAGGTCCAATTGCTGGTGTAATACGGTGCTCCTCCAATGACTACTGCAATGAAGCATCCCCAGTAGCCGAAGATCCAAGCATTTATAAAAGAAGACACCGCTGTCGGGAATATACGAAATATGCCATCACAAAGATCAGCGGCATTCAAGGAATACATGAGGACCCGTGTTGCAGGCTTTACCTGAGTGTGTCGAAGTGCAAGTAAGCATATGATGTTGATGGTTATCGCCAGAACTGTTATTATGGATGTCAGTGTTCCTTTGATGATATCATGAGTTGTCCACACATATGAATATCGTGTTGAATTAGATATTTCTTCCATATCTGGTGTGGAGGTGGAAGACCAATTGACTGTCATGTCGTCTGCCACACTAGACAGGGTAAATAAGTCTGTCCTGTTCATGATTTGTTTTGAATGGATTTCTATGCATTTATGAAAACAATTGTCTCCGTCAGAGCTCTTTATGGTAAGATATTAAATTGGAGTATATTTTAAGTGCACGGAGAAGAATAGTAATTAAGAGTGGCCAAGCATGTCTTGAGCACGGTAAATTTAAAAAGTAAGTACATGGTAATTGAACGAAAGAATAATAACGCTGCGAATCATTAGCAGTGATGAGGTACAAAGAGGAAAGTGAGTGGACTTGTTTCACTGCGGTATTCGTTAATGGGTATTGAATTTCTTCTTCATATTATCCTCTCCGAAGGACGGAGTGGTGTATGGGGGTGGGGGCGTGTGGGTGTGGATCTGGGTCTCGAGATGTATGGGTTAAACATGTTAAATGTAATATTAAATTGTATGAGTGCCTGGTGTAACGATTTATTTTATTGGACGACTAGCAATGGAAGTGGACCAAGTATGTGCAATGAGATATTGAATAGTTTGTATGTTTTGATACAGGATTAATGCATCATTTACTTTGTATTATTGAATTAGCATGGTCGACCGCGTCTATCGTGAGCCTATTAATGAAAACATTGCCCTTCTCAAAGTTGTTAGTGTGTAGCAAATTACCATTTATTTAGCATCATGATAATTTTATCATGACAAAGGATCATTATAGATGTTTTCAAATTAGCTTTACAGACTTTCATCCGGTAGCCATGGATATCAAACATACAATATTCATGTAAATGTGAACCTTGCCTGTAATGAATTTCAACAGTCTGTCGTCAAATGATGTCGGGCATTAGAAGCTTCTAGAAAAAGGGGGTCATTGGATATCTGAACTTTAAAAAAAGAGGTCTTTTTTTCTAATAAAACATATTGTTTACTGAGAGAAAAATTATACTAAATATCATTCTTACATAATATTATTTGCGACTCGATTTTACCTCGCGGAAGAATTTAATTTCCTGGTCATTTGAGTGTGTTGAAAATTAAACGGCATAGAAATATTTTAAGCACGGATTTTTAATTCTCACTGCACGGATTTTTAATCTCACTGCACAAACATACCACGAGGCACGTTAAAATAGCTCCTGCTTTGGAGACCAGATGCTCACCAAAATAACCATATCCTCAACCAAATATGTATTTCATCTGTATTGCCCAGCATAACACAACTGAACGATACATTACTAAATGAAGCTATTACATTATTATGTGTGAGTTATGTGCGATGTGTAATCAAATGTCGAAATGTCAAAAGTGAAATGTATGGCATTGTGCAAGTCAGTCCGAATCAGTTACGTCAATCACAGTCTAGAAATATGGTCGGAACTTAAAGAGACATTCACGGCTTTTTGGTCTAAATATTTGTTCACATTATCTTCAATTTTAGTGAGGATTGTAATTTAAATGAAATATATTTGTTTTGCGAAGAGTACACTTGGTATACTCTTCGACTATCCAAACTCGTTCTAAAAATACGCGAGGTCAGATGTGGTCCCCGGGCCGGTACTCGCTGAAAGGGACCTCAAAATCAAATCACAAAAGCATCTCCCCAAAGGGCTGATAATAAGGTATCAAATTCAATCAGTGAGACTCCGATCATTTTTCCACAATAGAAGTTATGTGTTTTTCTCAAAAGTGAAACGGAAATTGGGAGAAATAATCAAGGGATTAATGAGAAAAAGAATGTTATTGGTTTCGGTAGCGGTATCTTTGCACATGATTTTTTTTAAATAAAGGTGGTCACATATGCGGTATTTTTTACGCGTTTCTTCTGGTTTCGTATGAGATCACCCTCGGAACTCGGGATTGGTTAACCAGGCACTGTATAAGTCCCCCCACCCCGTGGTTCCAATAGGATGTACGTTATTAAGATTTTTTTTAAATGATGATATTCTAAGAAACTTTGCTAACCTTGCCCATAAATCTGAAAATGGGAGACCGGGTTGGCGCAGCGGTAGTTCCCTCGCCTTGAATCACTGAGGTCCCGGGTTCACAGCCCCGGCCGTGCCCAAGGGCTGTATGTGCACTTGGTTTTATCCTGATTCCATGCTCGCTCTCGCAGGTTTTCTCCGGGATTTCCGGTTTCCTCCTGCTTTACTTCCTTCACCCAATTGAATTTGGGGAGGTGCACAGAAAATGGATGTTACAATCCAAGTGCGGATAGGTTTGCGCTGCAACCGGCCGCGGATTAGTTGCTGCGAATGCTATCTGATTGTGATGATTCACCATAGCAGCGAAATTGCAGCGCTTTGAATCCTCTAAGATTTGGAAAAAACGCTATATAAATCCAAAATTTATTTATTAATTTAGTTATTAATAATGTCCCTTTAATTGCGGTACATTGCCTTTGCTTTTCAAAGTGTGATATTACATTACACTGTATTAAGGCTACATATAATGTAGGTCAGACGCGAACGTATGTATCATTATTTTGTCCCGAATTTAAATCCCAATGAGGTGTTACCTGAATGACGAAGTGTCAATTTTCGAACTCAAGTGTCTGATGCCCGATTTGTTAACAGTAATAAAAATAGGTTAAATGTGAATAATGTTTTAGTTGGACGGCTTCTTTAATATGGATAGGCCACTAACTGATATTTCGTGTAGCTCTACAGGAGTTATGTATAGTGGTATGCAAAGAAAGTCAGATGATTTGGCAACCCATTGTGTAAAGTGAGTGTGTGGAGGTTGGTGTGTGCTTGCCTTTGCTTGTAAATTGTGAAACGTTTTTGTTTTTGTTTTCTTCAAAAATTGGGCTCAATTGTTATCCTGAGAGCAATCGGCGGATTCCGATTAGAGAAGTCGTCCTAAGCAAAGGTATCCTGATTTACACATACGACGGCGTAGAGTAGCGTATGAAGTAAATATGTGGCCGTACACTACGAATGAGCTGTAAAATCGGCAAATTGTATTCTGAGTTACAGTGTAAAATGTGCGTGAAGGTCCTATTCATAGATACCTCAACTTGGTGCGACATGTTTCTCATTTGATAGCGGCATAGCGCCAGTCGAACACCGGTCTACACCAATCAATAGTCCTGTTTGCTGAAGAGGATAATAGTCACCCATAGTGGGTAGGAGAACATGAAAACTAATATGAGATACTGTATTAGGATCACATATTAAGTATCATGTGAGAGTATACCCTTGTACTCTGGGTTGTGAATGAGAAAAAGCGCCCTCTGTTGTTATTAATCGTATTTAATGCGTATTTACAACGTTGTGAATAAATATTTGACACCATAGAATATAAAAACTAGTAATTTGATAAGTTAAAATAAGATTTTTAACGGAATAAATCTAAATAATATGATTATGCAGTTTATTCCGTTAAATATTTACCCCATAATTTCCCTCATTCTTCAGGCCCTGCCCTCTATCGGGTGCTAATTTAAAGTTTAAGCTTGATTGCTATTGTTTCTTTGTAAGCCTGCGGCGCAACCTTGAACAATATTGTCTCTTTGTAAGCCTGCGGCGCAACCTTGAACAATATTGTCCTTGAGATAACTTGGGGATGATATAAAATTATTACTGTTTGATATTTATTACCAGCAACAGACACTTGAAGGAACAGAGTTCAACAAACCATAACCCCGCTTCTGGATTCGTGGTGTACTGTCACTTTTGTCCTTAGTATAATATAACGTCATAATAACGTTTGTCACAACGTCTTTTATATAACTCATACGCTAAGCAAGAACCTGGCTGAGTAGTTCTAAATCTTGCAACACTAGATAATGTAACAAGCTCACAGTATGTCAAGTAGGATCATTACTCGGTTGAACTAAGTAATCACATTAGGAAATGCCGACACAGAGAAATACTCAATGCAGATTAGTTTCAATGGACGACCTAAGAGAAAAACTTTGTTATGGGAAGTAGGTCGATGGTAATGCACCGATATATTAGCCTATCTATTAATATTATTAATGGTATGGCAGAGGTCGTTAACTGCCATGGTATCGAGAGAAAGGACTTCAGGGAAGACCTCCTTTTCTCGGGGTCAATAAAACGCTTTTATCAACATTACTTAATGTTATATATAAACTGAAGTGTGCACCAGAAACTATGTATCATTTTTTGACGGAGAACATCCCAGGTTCTCTGTTGATGTTCATTAATACATATAGAGCGTGACCTTCAACACGTAGAATTGGGAGGGCTATTTGTATAAGAAAAGGTTAGTTCTTGATAAATAGTTCTGCGTGGCATGTAAATTTGTTATTTGCATAGTAAACATGATATATAAACTATCATTTAAAAATCCTGACGCGTTTTGTGTTATAAATAACATGTCATGAGCTAATTATTTACACTTCAAGGGTCGTAGAGAAGGGGCGCATGGGGGCACATCCTCCTCCCTAAAATTTTCTAAGAGGGGACGATCCTCCCTTAAAATCCTAAGAAAACCAAATGCTCCATCTCATGAGAAGAATCGACCAGAATTGCCCTGTGTATGACTATCTGCCCTTTTAGACACATAAACACCAATTTTGGAGCCAAAAGTGTAACATTTTGCGCGCTTTACGCTGGCCCAGCAAATAACAATATTAACCTTCATTTGGGTGCTAACAAAGTCTGATATTGAAAGTCCCAGTAAATCCAGCCAAAATCTGCTCCCCATCTTTAATTCAAATGTTAATTATATGTATATTTCAGAATAGAAGGATAAAATTAGGAAATGTGGAGATATCTTACGTATGCTTAAAGTCATACTCGAAGATATTAGCATAATCCCTCCCGCGAATCTATTTATTGTACTTTGTGGTATGCTATGATGATACTATATCTTACTCGTAAAATGGTTTTAACGAGATGGCTCAGCTAATGTTGAACTTGTCTTGAGATTTCGGTAACTTCCAGCAGTCCTGTTTCGATGCAATATGGAACACTTTGGAATCCTATGAGTATCCCTTAATCATAAAATGACTTTTTGCTCGGTTAATTTATTTGCTGTATGATGTCTGCACGTCATCGGCAATACCCGACGGTATGCTTTGGCGATTCCTGCTATTGTTTTTCAAACTGTCAAACCAATATTCTTTTTGCCAAAGGTCTATTCAAGCTTATTACCTCATAAACAAGGTTTATTAAAAACTCAAGGCTTGCCATGCAATCTCCCCAAAGCTAACCGTGAAAAGACTTTTCAACATTGCTTTTCTTTCATTGTAGTTGGGGCAGATGTTATAGCATATTAATCCAATATTTTGCCTTTGTCTTCGTTTTCCGTTTGCCCAATGTGAATATTAGTGTTCTAGATAACTATGATCTACCAGATTGGTTATGCAATACACATGATGTAAAATATTCTGAGGGCAAGACGAACAACCCAAATATTTGTCTGGTCTTAACTATATGGCATGGTACTAGATATGTTAACTTCAGTTTGGTTTACTTTTAAACTTCGTATTACTTGCTCGATTTCGTATGCTTTGGTAAGAAGAGGATAGCAATGTTCCAAACCCGCTCGTACTTGCGCATCTGCTGACATTATCATTAGGAAACGAATTTGGAGAAAACCTTCTGTTAATAAAATACTATGCTGAGCCACCAGCCTGGGTGGCTCACGCTCCAGTAATTTCAGATGATTGAGCTCAGTAATACATCAAAGAATGTCTTCCAATTCATGAAAACAAATAGATAATCAGCTTATCGGATTAAAAGCTTAGAGGGAAGGTCTTGCTGCTCAGCGAGTGTTTGTAATTATCAGAAGGTTTTCTCCAAATTCATTCTCTAATGATCGTCGGACAGCATATGTGTAACACATGAAATTAATGGAATGGCGTAAAAAATGTTTATAATTTCTAAATGCTATGCGAATATTGCGGGATTATAAAACTTTAATCATACCTAAAAGGCACTCAATTAAACAAAACATTAATTGTAAAATAAAAATATCGGACCAATTGAAATGCTGGGGAAGTTGTCATGGTTGTGCCTCAAAGTAATTGGTCAAACTTAATCTCGACTAAATGAGCCCTGATCTACATACGCATTCACCAGCTCATTATGGTTGTCATTATTAAAAACATAATAATTTCTTTATAAGAGTAGCTATTTAAAATGTCAAAATGATTCTACTTTTCACCTTTGTAACGGCTTTACCAAGGTTGATACTGTAAGCAATACACATTCCACTTTACGAAGTCACTCAATGCTTAATCACTTAACGTAAATATCAACTTCATATTGCAAATTGTAGCTGAGAATATATGGCTATTGTGTAAATAGCTTTTAATCTGAGACAATCCCTATATTGGAGATCCATTAAGCATCATCTTGACAATAGAGACCAGTTTTAAGTGCGTGTATAGCATTATTGCAATATCAACTTAACCTTTGGATGAAGCAATGTTAATTAACCTGAATGAATATAGTACATTCCCTCATTTCAAATATATAGTTTTGGTTTCTCTATTGTTCAGAAACCAAAAATCAAGGGATTAAAATGTGGAGATGAACTGGTATGCAATCATAACACTATTGTGCTGAGAGGACACAAGAGGGTATATATAATCAAAAGTATAATGGCCTATAACCATACGTATATAATAGCCTATTGTGCTAACATTTTCATTATCGATATCTATCAACGCGGACGACTTTTGATGTTCTCTGCCGTAGCTGGCACACTTCCATGACACCATAAAATTACACCCGAGTTTGATAAGTTATGCATAGACATCATGTGCATATATTGAGGGGTGGGGGGGGGGTGTTTTGTTTATTTGTCTGAAATATAAACGATGCATGATGATGTAGATGATTTGATTATGAATTAGTATATTCCCGGAAAGCACAACCCATACATCTTACCTATGTTCCCTCCGCCACCTATATATAACCTCCTCCCTCCCCCCTCCCCACACTCGATATCGACTCTTCCCTATTATTCCACTCCACTCTTGAGCCCCCTCTCCCCCTCCTTCCCTTCCCACTTCCAATGCGCTCTCCCTCTGTTTCTCTTTCTCCCTTACCCTTACCCCCCCCCCCTCACACACACATACCATCTTTCCCTGGCGATCTCTTCTATCTCTCTCTCTCTCTCTCTATTCTCTAATAAATAAATTGAATAAAAGTTAGTTTAAACCAGCTTTCTATGATATTGATCTTCCGTCATGCGACATGCACATAAATAGAATTGTGTATAAAAGTGTTTATATCACTGAAGTCATAATCTGTCAAGTGCCTATTGTAATGTCTGTGGAAATATTTCGATGGTCTATATATTTTCACAGTGAAATCAGCTTAGGCTAATTCGTAGTCTCAAGTCAATGCTTTCAAACTAAATCAATGCTTTCAAATGTAGACTGCTTTGTTCGACTTCTCTGCTCGTGAATATTGCACTGCGAAATTTAAACATTTCTTTTGTATACTTAGAGTAGGTAACTTCAAATCAAATAATTTTACGATCCACACCACTTATAAGAAACTGAAACCAAAACCGAAACTGACTGACACAAATGTTCGGTTTTAAACAAAAGGTAGAAACAATGAGTTCGATATCTTATGATTCAAGTGGTTAGGCAGGACAATAGGAAACCACGTGACCAAAACCAAAACCAAAACTAAAACTATATATTTGAAATGAGGCATTGGGAACGATTGAGATCATGCAGAATGCATTGCACAATGATGTACTTTATAATAATTGCTTACTAAGATGCTTTTGATTATCGATTGACTAATTTGTTGAAGGATTGAATCAAGAGACTTCTTTAGCGTTCTTTTATTTTTTAATCTGATTCCAGTACTTAAGATTATGACTAATTGTTGCTTTTCATGTGACTTCAGAAAAGGGGATTACCTTTAGCGTCAGCCTTGTTTAAGTCATGGTCATTTCAAAGAATATCAGTTTTGTAAGGACTATAAGTTCATCAATACTAAGTCGCAATACAGACGACCGACAACGGCTTAATGGCGTATACGACGTACCGAGAACGAAACAATCTCACGGTTCTAAAACCCAATATCAAATGTAACCAATTACTTTGGCCTCTTTATAAATCAATACTCCAGCAAGTCTCCACCGTCAGGGATGTGCCTTATTAGTCTTTAGTTTATGTGTGATTTGACATAGATAAAATTGCAATAGATATCTGTTTTGCAAGTATTTATAAAATATTCCTGAACAAGAAAGAGAAAAAAGGAAGTTGGATAAATGTTGCTAATTTGCATAAAACAAAAATGGCCGCTTATGTGGAACTAAAATTTCACAGTTGGTCGAATCTGCTTTCAAAGAAACCATTGCACAATATGTCAAAGCTGACATGATTCAATGGGATTTGACATTTTAGCACTACAGTATTACATAGTTAACATAACATCTGAGATTGCGCTTTTTTTTTCTAAGTGGGACGATTTTAGGCAATTTTTGCCAAAATAATTTTAACCAATGTCGATACTATTCAAAATTTGACAAGTTGAAAGCTTAAGCGGCTATTCTTTTTTCATACAAATAGCAATTTCCTTCAACTTTCTTTTGTCTCCTTTTTTGATATATTGCTCAAGAGAAGTTTTAAAAATATTTACTCCAAGATATCTTCGTGTTGCAATTTTGTAAAATGCAGGTATAATATTCATTCATTGTTTTCTAAGATTGACTTGACGATACCGTGTGTGTATGCCAAAAGTGTCATCTCATGATAGCACAATACCAGTCAGTCCCTTAATTTTTGAATACCTACAATTATCACATTCTGCCTGACTGTCATCGTGATGACTTATTTTATATAAAGAATTGGAAATATAGTTCACACTTAATAATTTAATTACTATTTATAACATCACCATATAATATTAAAATGTCTCTGAATTGTGACACGAGATTACAATAATGAGCATGCAATCAAATAAAGCTTGACTCTAATTCAACAGTTTGTCAATTCCTTGTTAACTATTTATAAGACGTATCGTAGAGCAATAATGCAAGTTTAATGAACACTTATTAACTATACATCTTATCACGAAGTGCAGTTCAAGTGCTGGATAATTGACAGATACTGATCTAGTTTCGCGCCCGTGCGATTTCTTTCCGTGAAAACGACACTTAGAGAATAAGTGACATTTGTATATTTCCATATCTGTTGATATTTTTCAAATCTATACTACGATTCATTAAAACATTTAACAAGTAATATGCAACGTATTTTCTTGAAAGAGACATTTATTAAAATTATAGGGTGACGTTTGTGTCGTTCACTTTTGAATATGGCCTAGATACACGTAACACTATGCTAACCTTTAAAACCAAACATTAAATTGTTTCATTGAAAAATTAACGGTACAAATACGCGCTTATATTGCTATCAAAACATGTCATTGATGGTAAATTTGATGACATTTGGCAGAAGTCATATTCGAAACAAACCACGAAATGATTGATTACGTATTCCTAATGAAAATTCATATCTGTCTTATAAATTCAGAATTTGAAAACTAGCTAGGAGGTTGTTTTGACATGGTTTGTAACTGCGTGGCTATTATGGTAATGCACTTCATGTATGAATTTATCCTCTAGATATTTTTATTTCTTTCGGAGGAAAATTGAACGTGGCAATGATGGTTAGACATACTAGATGGTTGTGAAATAGTGGTGATGCGTCATAGCGCCACCATAGTTGATACAAACGTACTTTCTATGAATGTCGAGTACGGATGGAACACCAGGTAAAACAAATCTGGTGCAGTGTATTTTACGTTCTTTCTTTCTTACCTATACAAAAGAATATTGTAATTTATATAATTTGTCATTGACCCTGATTGTGCTTTAAATTGTTACGTCACTGTGATATGTATCATAACTTTTAAGACTTCGAAATTAGCACAATTATTGCCATATTAATAAAGAAATGAGCATATGATGTGTGAATAATTCAATTCAATCATAATTTATTAATCTTACCATGCTAACTAGAGAAGAACTGATATACTAACCCAGATTTAATCGATGAATAAGTAATAAGCCACATAGATTAATAACCTACCAGATTAAGTATGTTTAACCAGTTCGTTTAATAATTTCAGTGTTAGTGGATGAATTTAAATAGGTTGATTAAAGACGCGCTTTACATGTCTTTGGAAGAAACTATGATGTCTTTCCTGGAATAGCTCACAAAGGTCACTGTCACTCAAGCAGTTATAAAAATGTGGCAAGTCTCAGGATTGGCGCCAGCATAAATTTCCTGAAAATGTCTTTCCTCAAAAGATTCTTGTCATTTGATTGGCCAATTACTATTGATCATTTTTTTGCTATTTTAGCTTCAGCTGCAAAAAAAAGAAGAAACTATTGACTTCCGTGTGAGTGTAGCAGTGAATTTTCAATTGCACTGATGCGAGCTACCTTAAAGGATGACTCCGGCAATCACAACATTATGCCTTATATCTTATAAAAACAATTATCAAGTACGTGGTTTTATTTGAAACAAACTCATATCAACCATAAAAACAACCGGCTCTCAACACGCGATATTCAAAATTCCCGCGCCGAAATTGTCTAGTGCAATGACGTCATGGTTGCTTGTGCTCAGTTGTTGTCAGCCTTCATTGTATTACTAGGACGTCATTGCACTGGACAATTTTGGCACCCAGGAATTTTGAATATCGCGTGTTGAGAGACGACTGTATTAATTCGTTTTTATGGTCAATATGAGTTTGTTTCAAATAAAACCACGCGATTCGTGCTTGATAATTAATTTTATATCATATAAGGCATAATGTTGTGATTGCCGGAGACATCTTTTAAGCTTGGCAACGCTGACAAATGCGAGCGAATGGCGAGCTGTAATCAACGTCGACTCGCCATGCGACTCACCAATTATAGGTGTGGGTGTTGCTTGTAAAATAAATATAGTTTAGATATTTTTAAATCAATTTTTTGTTTTCCTGCTCCCAATAAAATATTTAGCGTCTGCTAAGAGTGAGACTTTACCAAACTGAAAGTGAAAGTAAAAATTTAAACCACATACCGCATTCACTGTTCAATTTTATAAGATCAACTAAGATTAACTTCAACACTACACTATTTTTCGCTCACCTGGAACGTTTTTACTAGTTCGACTAGCGTCTTCAGCAGATGCTGATGCTGTGATGATGACGTCATATGATTGACAGAATAACGTCATAGGATGTTACGATGTAGTGCCCCCAGGACATCAGCACGTTGTCCCAGATAGGGTCTATTTCGAACCCTTTGTCACGATTCAGTCTCGGCTTCTGAGTTCTTATGTGTATCATCAGTGGAGGATATCCCGATTGTAGGCAAGATATCATCACAACATCACCATCTGCTGAAGAGGCTAGTCGAAAAATAATGTAGTGTTGAATTTAAACTCTTTAATTATTTTATCTACCACTACGTATGAATTTCCACTCGTATAATCTGTTTGTTGCTTTTGCCTTATGTGCTATGTACACGTTTCTTTCCCACACCACAAAGAATGTTGTCAATTGTATACAGATGACAACAACAAGTCTTAAGGGGGTACTACACCCCTGGCCAATTTTGTGCCTGTTTTTGCATTTTTCACAAAAATTATAGTGCATTGGTGACAAGTAAGATATTATAGGGGCAAGGACTTCAACTACTGCACTGAAATTTCAGCAACTTAAGGCAAGCAGTTATTGATTTATTGATCTTCCTATCTTCTTATTGGTTTTCCCTCATTTTTGACTGTAACTCCACAACTATCGTCTGTGTTGAAATAAAATTTCCAGTGCAGTAGTTGTAGTCCTTGAAGAATATATTCATTACAATCAAGAAAAAGCAGTAATTCGTGAAAAATTCCGGGCATCGCTGTAAGTAAATCACTTTACTTTAATTGTTATTTTGTACCATTTTCTATATTTCTGCGTGACCACGACGTTTCTTCTTTTCTTCTTCTTGTTTCTTCTTCTTCTTGCCCTTCGCTTTCTTTTTCTTGTGTTCTTCAGAGTCAGACCCAACCTTTTTCTTGTGCTTCTTTTTCTTTTTGTTTACTTCTTTTTCTGCATCAGCTTCTGTTCTCTTAGTGGTCTTTGCTTGTGCCTTTTTACCGGTACCTTTTTTATGTTTCTTTTTGTGTACTTCTTTTTCTGCACCAGCTTCTGTTCTCTTAGTGGTCTTTGCTTGTGCCCTTTTACCGGTACCTTTTTTATGTTTCTTTTTGTGTACTTCTTTTTCTGCACCAGCTTCTGTTCTCTTAGTGGTCTTTGCTTGTGCCTTTTTACCGGTACCTTTTTTATGTTTCTTTTTGTGTACTTCTTTTTCTGCACCGGCTTCTGTTCTCTTAGTGGTCTTTGTTTGTGCCTTTTTACCGGTACCTTTTTTATGTTTCTTTTTGTGTACTTCTTTTCTGCACCAGCTTCTGTTCTCTTAGTGGTCTCATCGGCATTTGCTGATGACTCTTTATTGATATCTTGTTCTGGTGATGATTTCACATCGTCCTGACTTGTTGGTGGGGCCACCGGCTTCTTCTGTTTTTCAGTTTTCTTATGTTTCATGTGATGATGATGCTTCCTACATGGACATGAACCGTCACATTTTTTATGTAGTTTAGGTTTTAAACAAGCCTTTCTACAAAGGAAGCATTCATTGTGGTATGGTACTCCATCAGTGCCGCATACTCTATTTAGATGCGTAGGACATTCAAAATTACACTCATGAGCGTGAGGGATACCTGGAAAGGAAAATAAACAAAGAAGTAAATTTGAGTATGTAAAAAATAGACAATTACATTCCGACTGACCAGCAGTTTTAAAACATGTCATTCACACGTGTCAAAATTTATCATTATTACCAGGGGTGATTTCACTCAACTTCATAAGTCAAGTAACTAAAGCCTCCACAAGTTACAAATTACCTTTTTTACTATTCGCTCTTTTACGACGGGTCAATGTAGTAAATCCTTATTTACTTACAAAGGGTATTGATCGTAAACCATTTTAATGAAATGTGTTCTACGATACGTGGAATGTTACGATAAATTTGAGACTTACGAAGCGTTGTAAATGTTAGTGAAATGGACCTCAGAGTCGATTGTTGTTGGTTTCGACTCTTTATTGCAGATGATTCGCCTTTTGGCAGGGTTTCTACTTTATAGAACTAAATATTTGGGTTACATATTTTTACCCGTTTCATTAAAGAAAAAATAATTGAGCTCTCACAACTAAGTATGTAGTTTTTGTTTATCCAATTGCAATTTTCTATATAAACGCCAACGTTATAAGCTGTTATATCATATAATGATGTATATTCATACGTAGCGGTAAACGTAAATAGGAAGCAATTTTAGACTTCTACGCTACTCAATTTTAGTACACTCACCGGAGCGCTTTCACCGGGTCAACCGGCGTCTTCAGCGGATGTTATTGCTCTGAAGATCTGTTGTTGCTAGTGATGTTGTTGGAACACCTCCGATGACGTCATAGATGTAGATGACGTATGTGACATACCCAAATTTTATGGCTTGATCAAGGTTCATAAAGCCGGTGCTCCCTTGAGACCTATCGTTTCTAGCATAGGATCTTTGACATATGAATTAGCACGATTTGTCGCTGACATAATTTCACATCTTATCGGCCAAACAGTGCATCATATAAAGAACACTCAGACTTTTGTTGATCAGGTTAGGGATCTTGTTGTACATGCGGATGAGTCCCTGATATCCTTTGATGTCACTGCGCTGTTTACATCTATCCCAAGGATACCCTGAATGTGATCAAACATTTGCTGGAAAATGATAACAGTTGGCAAGTAGACAGTGCTGAAAACCTTAGTGTTGACAATATTATCCAATTGTTGAGATTCTGCCTTAATACAACATATTTTGTGTTTAGGGGCCAAAATTATCAGCAAAAAGATGGGTGTGCCATGGGCAGCCCTTGTAGCCCGTTGGCAGCGAACGCTTACATGGAACACTTTGAACGCATTGCTTTAGCGTCTGCTCCCCACCCACCGCGTACATGGTATCGTTATGTGGATGACACATTCTGCGTAATTAAATCGTCGCATGTGGAGGAGTTTACGAACCACATAAACAGTCAGGACACTAATATCAAATTCACGCGCGAGGAAGAGCGAGACGGGCAACTCGCTTTCCTCGATACGCTCATCTCTCGGAAACAAGACGGATCTGTGAAAATCCAAGTTTACCGCAAACCTACTCACACGGATCAGTATCTGAACTTTAGCTCACACCATCCGCTGGAGCATAAACTGAGCGTCGTGAGAACACTTTTATACAGAGCGGAGACGGTTGTCACTGATCCTGACGACAAATCGGAGGAGATAAGGCGTGTGAAGGAGGTGCTACACGAGAGTGGCTACAAAGCCTGGACATTGTTCAGGGCGCGTCCTAAACCAAAAGAACAAAATAAGGACAGCGACGACGATAGCTGCAAAAAGGGCATCTTTGTCACCTTGCCGTACGTGGAAGGCCTCTCGGAACGGTTACGCAGGGCTTTTAATTCTGCTGGTGTCAGCACATCCTTTAAACCGCAGAATACCCTACGTAGGTCCCTTGTCTCCCCAAAGGACAAAACTGAACAAGAGAAACAATCTGGTGTTGTGCATAGCATCCCTTGCAAAGACTGTGACTCCTTATACATTGGTGAATCTGGACGCAAGCTCGAAAAGAGGCTAACAGAACATAAATCCAAAGCGGCCAGTTCTAAGTCAGCAATCAAGGAACATATTGACAGGAGCAAAGGGCACCAGATTGACTGGGAAAACGTGAAAGTGTTAGAGAGGGAGTCTAAGGACTTCCCTCGTAGGGTCTTGGAAGCCATCCATATCAGAACCAAAAGACCCAGACTGAACCGTGACAAAGGGTTAGACATCGACCCTGTTTGGGAACCAAGGGGGCGCCACCACATCTTCAAGCTTGACGTCATAGATGTAGATGTTCGGAGGTGTTCCAACAACATCACTAGCAACAACAGATCTTCATAGCAATAACATCCGCTGAAGACGCCGGTTGACCCGGTGAAAGCGCTCCGGTGAGTGTCTAAAATCTAAAGTCTAAAATTGCTTCCTATCTGTTATATCATGTTTATCAATGTTCTACAAAGCAAGGATCAAGATCTACTAACAGTATACTTTGGTTATATTTATAAATACGCTTTTATAAATACGAACGTGACTACCTCCGCGCTGCCATAACAGCTTGTAGACAGTAAGTCTCGAAGTGACCTTCTACAAAGCGGGTGGTCTTCCTATATATTTGAATGTAAAGGCGGACAACATGACACTACTGTGCACCAAAATTGTAAATTTTGTTCAACTTTGTGATTATATTGTAAACGTTTCCGTCGTTGACTATTTTTTCCGTCGTCAAATACTTTAATAACATATTACAATTCGGAATCCTCCCATGTGTAACAATTTTGCTATTCAATTAATATTTAAATTTGATGATATTTATCTACAGAGTTCCTATCCTTTTCTGTAGTGGTCAATGCATGAGAATTTGGTCGCGCTTGCTGGTCTTGGCATGTCGTGCCCATGGGTCACGTGCGTATTTATAAAAGCGCATTTATAAATATAACCGAAGTACCAGAGCGGGAGATTTAATATCACTGTTGTGTACAATTCCCGGGTACAATTCTGTATAGCATACAATAAATAATGGATGGAACCCCCGACCTCCTCGGGACACCACAGTTTTACATCGGGGACACCGCAGTAATGGCGAGGTCGGCTAGGTGTATAGTATATCGGTTGTTATACCACTGATGAGGCATATAATAAAAAAATCGTCAGACGTTCGACAGAAATTTATTAGAACATAGACCATGCGTTACAATGAACAAAATGGCCATGGTGGTACCTCATCTCTTCCCACACACGTGACCTGAGTCCCCGACATTTTCATTATGAACTCTCACCCTCCTGAAAATACTTACGTCTACCACCAGTTTTCTCAAAACACGCAGGATAATGCGGGTCTTGTTTGGTCTTTCTTGCTTGCACGTAGGAAGCCAGTGACAAAAATGTGACTAGTGATAAAACAATGACTGGCCATATGAGTTTACTTCTTGGATCCATTGTCTACCTGGAAAAGTCATCAACATAACAATAACAATTTAACAAAGTATGTCTTATTTTAGTTGAACTTGTACTGCTCAGGAATATCGACTTGCTCAGTGCCAGCAGCGTGCAATAGCTGTCCTGTGAACATTTGGAAGTTTACACACAGTATATTGTGCTTATCTACACATAACAGCTACACATGGCAGCTATTGCACTACCCACTCCTGGCACTTAGCCGTCGATATGTGTTAGTACGGGCATTGTATTCCACAAGTAGGTAGCGGTAAAACTACAAGTCCTAACGTAAATGTAGAAACTAGCCTCTAGTATGAAATTTGCCCAGATCGTTCAATCTATGGTCTTAAGGGGTCGGTCACTCAGAATTTGCACAGTATTTTTCTTAGAGCCTGAGAGCACATCTGACACATCAAATTGCATTCTAAATACGAGGAATGTCCTTCTGATATCAAATAAATTGGACTTTTTGAAATTCGCAATATAATGTTATTAAAAATTGGTATATTTTATAATTTTGATATATTTAAAGCCATATTATAACATTTGCTGAGGAAGACGCCCTCACTGAATTTTTAAAATTTCTTTTTTTACACGATTAAATTGTACTTTATTAAACCAATATACCCTGCAAAAATCAAGACTCTAGGTGCTGTAGTTTTGTCAAAATTTTGAATAAAACACCGGAACCGGCGCTTTATTATTACGATGGAATTATTAGTCGAACGCATGCACGATGTTCATAACAGGCGGCGGATGACATGATCGAGCCGGCAACTCGTGAAACCGCCCGGCCGTATGGCATTTTCCATATACTCGGTTAGTTTTGTGGGGTTCATTATCGAACCCCAACGGTTTTAGCTTGTATTTATATTATTCATCAACATAGGCCTATTTGTTTGTGATATTTCAAGCGTTTTAAAATTTCAAAATAATCCCATTCAATTACACGGTTGACGATGAAAATTTACTAAATTTAGGGACTGCACGTCATACACCACCTGGTTCATAACACACAATACGTACACGGCGTGCGGGACGGTGATATACACAACAAAGGGTCGTACCACAACATGACTAAAGGACGGTACGTATTGGCGACATGTGTGCTGGTAATAAATTCCATTCAATTTTCTTTGCTTTGCCGTAGTTGTTCGGCTCAAAAATAAAAGGGGATATATCTGACAGTAAAAGCTAATATTTTATGGCAAAGAAATGCTAATCTATTTTGTTTGAAAATGTTATAATATGGCTTCAACACTCCTCGAAGGAAACTTATATAACTTCAGAAAAACATGCATGTATTATATTCTGTACGAAATGACATTTTTATATAATGGAAGCTACATAAGCTTTAAGAATATATGATTATTAGATTTATAAAATTTACTTCGAAGACTGTTAAATGTCAAAAATATAAATTTTTAATAATTTGTGTAATATATCGCGAATTTCAAAAAATTTCAATTATTTAACATCAGAAGTATATTCCCCGCATACACTTTGGTGTGTCTGCTGTGCTCTTAGATCGCTCAAAAATACTGTGCAAATGTCACTATCCGAGCCCCTAAGAAAGTCCCCTTTTAACTGCGAATTCTGGGCGTGATGATGTTATAAAAGGTCCCTTAGCATACCAACAGAAAATTATAAAATGCCCAATACAAGATCAAATGAATAAAGATTGCATCGAAGTCCGTCATTGGTTTTATCTGAATGCTAAAACTATTATAATCACTAATATAGAGTTACTTACCTTATTTCAGCCAGCCTGGTAGTCATGTCACGAATAGTTAGACACAGGGACACATCACAAATTTGCAAAAGCCTACTAAACTATTTACGATTATTCCAATCAGAGTTTGATATCCAATGGTACTATTGCACGTGTTAACACACTCCGACAAGGGTACAAAAGACGGATCGAAATATCATTGAATTGTGTGCTACCGACACATGTACAAGATTGATTTTTACTTCGTTTAAACACACGACTAATTAAACCACTGAATGGTAATTGATTTGTTCTTTTGTTTCAGGTAGATCAAGGTCAATTTCCCACGTTTTAATTGTGAATGAATTTGAACGTACTTAGATATGAACACATGGTATACGGAATTGTGTAAAAATTAATTTCTACCGCTATATTATTCATTTATATCAATTGGCGTAATTAATTAAGCAGATTATATGCTTACCGAATTTGCATGTTGTGAATATATTATTTCAGTTTTTCAGTTGAACAAAACTTTATTAATAATAAGAGCTTCATATAAGAAGATAATTATATTGGGTTATTGGTATCTTTCGCCCCCCACCCCCACTCAACACAAAAGTTGGTAACCATCAGAATTACCAATTCATTCAAAATAACCCTTTCAATGATTTTTCATCAAATTTACCCCCCTTTTTTTTTATGCAAAATATTGAGGACAAAATTTGGCCAAAAACAACCCTTTTTGTGGTTTTCAATGACCAGAATTTCAAACACCCCTTTCAATTACACTAAATATTGACATTATTATTATTATTATTATTATTATTATTATTATTATTATTATTATTATTATTATTATTATGCTTATTATTATTATTATTATTATTATTATTATTATTATTATTATTATACAACATAGAAAAATCCTAATCCTTAGTTATTTATAACTTGCAATAAAAGTAATATTTTAATATTTCTGCAATTTGAGGGAAAATTGGCCAGATATAAAAGTGTTTTCCAATGTTACAAGTATTTGGGCTTGACGTCAAAGTATACGTATATATATGTTTTTGGCCTTTTTTCCCAAAAATTTGTGAATATTTAAATTCAACTTTTATTGCCAGTTAGATTTAACTTAAAGATTTAGCTATGTTTCATAAATTATAGCAAAACAGGATAATATATTTTCAATCCCCGAATATAGTGTCATATTTTTCTGGAATAGGGAGTAGTGCAATGAATTTGGATTATTTTGCACCATGAGAATTTTTTACGCATAAAAAAATAACACATTTTATCTTATTGTTCCTTACAGCCTGCTTTTATTAACAACACTTTGAATGAGCTAAAAGATACAAAAGAGATGTTTTCATAATAATCAGGATGTTTATTTCCCCTTATGTTTAAGACAAGAAAGTCTAAAATGGATACTGAATTGACATATTCTGCCATTGATTTACACTGTGTTACAGCATTAATGTCCATGTATATTACCGAATAGTGTTTAACAGGCGATCAAACGTCAAATTGATAAGTACTCATGATATTTCACTCTGATAAAAAGAGGGTCACCAAAGTACAACCCTTATCCTGGAGCAGAAATCCATTAGACGCACCACTTCACCAAGCCCTTCAATCCCAACAGCAGATTATGCAAATCTCTGAACTAAACGTAATAGCCATATTCAGCACAAAGAAATCAAAAAACGAAATTCTCATTACGCTTGCGACAGTGACATGACACCAGCCATTAAGGAATTTGACCGAGTAGGTTGGGTATTCAGATGGTATCTTTTCAGTGTCAAAATGTGTAGGATATTTTGTTTGACTAATTGTTGGAATTGGACATTACTGATTGCTTTGTTAATTTTCAACGATATAAAGAGCCACTGAGCTAATGACAAGCATGTATTACCCGCATAAACAGTATGATTCGACTATATTTATAAATACGTTTTTATAAATACGCATGTGACCCATGGGCACGTCATACCAAGACCAGCAAGCGTGACCAAATCCTCATGCATTGACCACTATACAGAAAAGGATAGGAACTATGTAGATAAATATCATCAAATTTAAGTATTAATTAAATAGCAATATTATTACACATGTGGGGATTCCGAATTTGTAATATGTTATCAAATACCACGACGGTAAAAAAATATTCAATGACGGAAACGTTTGCAATATAATCACAAAGTTGAACAATTTTGCTGCACAGTAGTCTCATGTTGTTCTGCCTTTGCATTCAAATGTATAGGAAGACCTCCCGATATGTAGAAGAGGTCCCCTTCGAGACTTACTGTCTACAAGCTGTTGCGGTAGCGCGGAGGTGGTCACTTGCGTATTTATAAAAATATAGTCAAAGCATACTGATAAATGTAATTGATTTTGATAACTAGTTGCAACATTAATTAGTAACATTCTTTTGCCAGAAAACCACCTAATTTAAATTAAGGTAGTTTTTGTGTGTAATGTTCGGAACATACTTGTAATTATATCAGCAAAATGCATTATTGATCTTTCGCAAAGCATTCAGCCTTTGTCTCAGATGAGATATATAATGGAACTGTTCAGATCTAAGACTGTGCTATCAGACATGTCACCCTTGCCCATCAGCTGGCGAGCTGTTACCTTGAAACACGAACCTTTATTGAAATAAACAATGGGCTACCCAGTTGAAATCCATACACCCCCTATGGAAGACATTACCTTAATATTCCACGGACATGACAGAGAGAGTGTAACTTTCAAATGGGGGGGGTACCTGAATGAGTGACTCCATTTGAAATCTACACCCCCTTTGTGGGAGATTAAGGCCATGTCTTCTATAGGAGGTGTATGGACTTCAACTGGAATAGCCCTTTGCAATACTTGCAATACTAACATCTTTGCTGCTAAATGATGCATTATTATTTTATCAACGGTGCAATAGCATACAATGGGTAAAAATGAGTAACCCAGCAAACACAAAACGTTTTCGACATCATTCGCAAAAGGTTATAAAAGGTTGTCAGAAAACGTTTAAATGTCGGGTTATTTAAAGGGTACATTAAAGGTATAAAACGTTTTCATAACATTAAATAACATTTGTTGGTAATTTACTGCACAGCAAACATTTAAATGTCGGGTTATATAAAGGGTATAAAAACGTTTTAATAACATTCCAAAAATATTTTTGAAAACTTGGTACAAATCATTCTAAACAGAATGTTATTTTGGGGTTGAAAAATATTTTGAAAAAAGTTTGCCCAAAATATTTACAATAACGTTTTTAAAATGTTTTCACGACCTTTATATAACCCGACATTTAAATGTTATTAAAACGTTTTGTAAAAAACATTTTAAGAACATTTCTGTGTTTGCTGGGTGCAAATATTTTAACATAATGTTATTTAAGTGTTGACAAAATATTTGGCCAAAAATGTTTGCAAAAATAGTTTACAGTGACATTTCGAAAACATTTAAAAATGTTGTTGTAGTGTGTTTTCATACAAAATGTTTTAAACGCTTTCATGACCATTATATAACCCGACATTTTAATGTTATTAAAACGTTTTTACCGTAACCAAAACCCAAAATATAACTTATTTAAAACGTTTTAAAAACGTTTTGGTGTTTGCTGGGAATATATAGCAAGGAAATTTTCAAACTACTTTGTATCATGAAATGAAAGGAATAACTTATATTATATATCGGGCTAAATTAAATTTAAAATATATGTAAATAGCGCCCTCGATTTACACACAAATATACAGTTAAAATAAAAATGACCCCCAAAAGGCAGAAAATTTGACAAATTTGATTTTAAAAAAAAAAGAAAACCTAAGTTACAAATAGCTAAAAAAAATATATGTGTATGTTAGTGTGATAGATGTTGGTATTGTAAAGGTCTAGATTTAAATGACCACATCAAATAACCGTGCTTTACCTAGAGTTTTGAGGCGGATGAAAAGCTGTAAAATCAGTAAAGAACTACAAATAGATTAATACACTTTGAAATAAAAAATTGTAGGTCCTTTTGGAAACTTTATGTATAGCTTCAATACGAAAGGTCAAAATGTTCATATGATGGTCGGCTTTTCCTGCCAGATACATCCACTTTTTAAGTGCATTGCATTATATTTATAAAGTTTACCTAGTTAACTTCGAGGACTGTTAAATGTCAAAAATATCACTTTTTAATAATTTGCCGTAAAGTTTGTATTATATCGCGAATTTCAAAAAATCTAACTTATTTGATATCAGAAAGACATTCCTCGTATGCAGAATGCAATTTCTGATTTGCTCTCAGGTCCCACTAAAAAATACTGTGCAAAGGTGAGTGACCGAACCCTTAATACAAGATAATTTATTTTCAACAACAATAAGTTGTATAGTTTATTTTTTATCCTTTCCTTCCATCCCGATCTTTCCCACGCTCCCATCCGCTTTCCCATCCACCAACAAGAATCACACATAACAAACATACATATGCGCACACATACACACATATTGTACATCATAGTTCATCATGATCTTCATCTTCGTCCTCGTCCTCATCCTCCTCCTCATCCTCCTCCTCTTCCTCCTTCTCCTCCTCGTCATCATCAAATTGTTCCTGTTCATCTTCATCATGAATAAATTCATCTTCACCGTTGTCGTAAAGTTCTTCATCTAATTCATAATTAGGCGTACCGTCGCATGGACATCTACCATCACATCTGAAAACGAAATAACATAAATGTTTTGACATGTTTGTCAATGTAAAATTACTGAAGGAGATTACAAAAATAAAGATTTTGCGACTCTAATAACATTCAAATGAAACATTCACACATCCGATCTGAGGTCGTCCAAACTTTTTAGTAAGACGAGTCGGAGCCTTCAAGCCATACTTTTCCAGTTTGGTATAAATTTTCCTTAAATAATGCAGTTTATTTTTGCAGGGTAATACATTTATCTTAGTGGAAATGAGTCTTATTTTCTCACTTTTCCCAAAACGTGGCGACGTGAAACCATATTTTTATTATTATTATTTTATGTAGCCTAAAACAATTGGTAAAGTTAACAGTGTACTTCGGTTACATATATAAATGCGCTTTTATAAATACGCACGTGACCACCTCCACGCTGCCATAACAGCTTGTAAACAGTAAGTCTCGAAGTGACCTTCTACATAGCGGGTGGTCTTCCTACACATTTGAATGCAAATGCGGACAATATGAGACGACTGTGCAGCAAAATTGTCTATTTTGTTTAACTTTGTGATTATATTGTAAACTTTTCCGTCGTTGAATATTTTTTCCGTCGTCAAATACCTTCAAAATGTTGTTTTCAATAACATATTACAAAATCGGAATCCCACCATGTGTAATAATTTTGCTCTTCAATTAATACTTAAATTTGACGATATGTATCTACAGAGTTCCTATCCTTTTCTGTAGTGGTCAATGCGTAAGGATTTGCTCACGCTTGCTGGTCTTGGCATGTTGTACCCATGGGTCACGTGCGTATTTATAAAAGCGCATTTATAAAGACCATCACTTTACTTACTCTTTTAACAAAACAATTTTACTGTTTTGGCGTTTATGTAGACACGCAGCACGACAAAGATAACAAGCGTTTATATATTCATTACCGTCGCTTCCACACACAGGTTCGTTGTCATGTGGACATGAAATCGAGCAAGTGGTTAATCCTGAACGACCATAAATTACTGTAAACAAGATCAAAATTGAAAACAATTGACTTTAATTCAAATAATGATTATTTGATTGACGTAAGATGTACACAAATATAATTATTGAACAAGATAGTTGTGTGTATCGGTTTAAAATGCTACCAATAAATAAAATTACAGTTTACGGAGGAATTCTCAAACTGAGGGCGTAACCAGTTGGTCCCCATGAATAAATATTGTCGCGTGAGTTTGGGATGAAAAGAATGAACTAGTTAAATTTGCCCGCTTTTAGTGTTTCCCATCCAAATGGGTCCAACTAAAAGAATAGGCTTCCCCTTCGGAACGATCAAACTGGTTGCGCCTGGCAAATACCAACTGTACTGAACCAAGTTACAGATATTTACAAACGTTGGATATATACTGTTTATTGTTGCAGCTATACAGTATGAAGGTAAATCGTAAGCACCGTTTTTCCAATAAAAGATCGTATTGCATTTAACAATCCTTGACAAATATTAAGATTTTCTAAGTTGACTTACAGTCAGCTTGAATTTCTACATCGTCTACGCATTGTGGGAAGAATTCCATAACAGGCATGGATTCTGCGGTACTGCTACATAAGTTGAATAATGAGATAATGAACAAACAATGTACTGTCCAGATCTGTATTGAGTCCGGTCGAAGTTGCATTTTTAATTCTGGTGAGCTATGAAATGAAAACAATTATACTGATGAAATTAGTCCTTAATTTAGTATTTCAAATCTTCGATCTCAACACAATCAAACTTTGACATTCATCGGGAGACTGGCAACCCAAGTTAGGGATCAGTGACCTTTAGGAAAAAAACCCAAAACTGAATCATACATGTTTGGTTACTTTTTTGGTATCGTGACCACTGCGCTGTCACCATTGAGTGCCAATTGGTTGACTATGATACTGATATACAGCACATTAATATACCTGGTACCATCCCCACCCCATAATAAAAAAATAAAAAAACATCAACAACCACTATACTATCACCGCCATGACCATGAATGAATCATAATAATTAATATGGTTTTCATTATGATTGAATAGAAATTAATAGCTGAATTATTTTGTTGTCGTGATTTGCTTACCTGTAATTCAAAATTCAGACTGCAGTAATCACTGGTGTTAATTGACAACCAAATGGCAAACGTTTTCCGACTAACAAAAATTAAAACATCAGAGACAGTGTGATCATAAAACAGTCACAAATTTGGCCGGTTCGATTTATGAATATCAATGGAAATTGATATAACAACCAGCCGTCCGTCATCTGTTCAATTACTAAAATCAATATTTTTATTATTCATGTAAATGCGCATCATCATCGTCATTATTATCATTTTTGTCATCACAACCATCGTTATTATTATTATTATTATTATTATTATTATTATTATTATTATTATTATTATTATTATTATTATTATTATTATTATCATTTATTATTATTATTATTATTATTATTATTATTATTATTATTATTATTATTATTATTATTATTATTATTATTATTATGGCGCTATTGACATGTACGAGCGGAGCTCCACTGACCGAGTTTTGGGGTATTTTTCACTGGTTTGCTGTCATTTACTCATCCCCCGTTATTATAAGAACTATACTAATTATTAAACCCTACTTGATTGGCAGAAAGTACTAAATTTGTACCTATTACGGTTTCGTGACACCAATCTTCCAAATACGACCAAGCCAGGGCTGCCCGGTGAAGCAAAATGTTCATTGGAATAACCCCGGAGTTTGGATAGATGGTAGGATTTCTTTCTCATAAAAATGTATGGTCCCCCGTTATTAAAGCTTGTACCGGGTTGAAAATTCAGATATTTTGAAAAGAATAAGTAATTGAAACATAGAGCAAGTACTAAAATCATAGCTTTTATACTTTTTGATATATGACGCTAACTAGTTCATCTCCTATATCTACAACACAGCGCTACCAGTAGGGTTCAATTGCCTATTGTGAGTGCCCCTGTGTTGGTGCATACATGTAGTTAACAATAACTGCATGATGCGGCTTTTATGTAATTATTAGACCACCCTTTGTGGCCGGTCTTACAGTCATTTTCTTACGTAGCGCTAAAGGCTAAGCAAATGACCAACTTGTTTTATATATCATTGTTAGATCAGCCATTACGGACCTGCAGTCAATTTCCTCCGTAGCTAAACACTTACCAAGTGACCAACGACTTTTATGTAATTGTTAGACCACAATTTGCCGCCGCTCTTGCAGTAATTTTCTTACGTAGCGCTAAATGCTAATCAAGTGACCAACGGGTTTTATGTCATTGTTTGATCAGTTATTTTTCTCTGTGGTTAAACAGTTAACAAAGTGACAAACATTGCCAACGGGTCTAAGTTATTGTTAGATGGTCTTACAGTCATTTAAACAATAAATAGAGAAAATAGAGAACGCTTTCTACCTTAAGGGAGGTGCAATGAGCGTGAACCTGGTTTGGATGCAGAGGGAGTGTGCCTGTAACAGACACAGCCACCAGAAAAGGACCAGCTCAGATCGCGCGCCAAATAAGTTTGCAGTCCAGAAATTTCATTTTTTTCTCAGCCTTGCAAAAAGTAGGCAGAGGTGGGAATCGAACCCGGGACCTCCGTGTTGTAAAACCTACTGCGTTACCACTGAGCCAACTGACAATTAGCTATGAGAAGTTTGATAGTAATCCTTGATATTGCTGAATAGAATAAATCAATACTGATAGGTCTATTTATCTAATGTACGATGCTATTCAAATTGGCCTATAAACTAGGAATATAATGTGAAATGACTATCAATCGATCAATCAATCAAGTTGTCAAGTTATCAACAATCAATAATAAACCGACGTAGGCCTATCATGGAATATTACTAACTAGGCCTACTAACTAATATACCAAATAAATAAAATAAATAAATAAGTCAGTAAATAAATAAATAGGCATAGGCCTAAATAAATAAATAAATACATAATGCAGAATGCAGTTAGTATTTTAGTTGCAAAATTCCAAACATTCAATTCACACATTCTATTATAATTTTCTGCTATACACGCAAAGGACCTGTGCCTTTAATATGTCCGCGCCTAATCAATAATGAGTCTTTCACCATGCTCACACACCTTGTTAAACTATTGTATCCCTGGAGTATTATCTACTGACCAAGTCCTAACAAGTCAATGAAATGGATGCTATAACGTACCCAATCAAGCGAACATATCAAGGTCATATCAGGGCGTTATACAAAGAATGGTCAAAGGTCAACGTTTCCAAAGAAGTATAGTAATAGATGTAGACACAAGCTTTCGTGCGGGATTTGATACGGCGCTGAAGTCTAATGGCTGTCCCAAAATCAGTACCAGACCCGGTTTCCAGACGGCAATGTGTGTGTTGTTACAAGGAATGCAAACTCATGTTATCAATAAGTGAACCACATAGAGGAATACGACATCTATCGTGAGCCAATCTGCATTCTGTTGCCTGCAAAAGCCGACGATCAGGTAAAAATTCTAAAAGTAGCGTGACTAGATATTTGCGTTAATTTCATGATACGTGTAAAATGCATTGAAAACGCCAAATTGCAGTCATAAAATATATAATATTAGTAAATCACCCAATCGAATGTTAACGTAGGTATGTGGAAAAGAACTGCAATAACAATAATAAACTATGTGCCCAAAGAGTTGTCTTTGGCATGTCGCTTTTTTGAAATATCACCAAAAATATCAAATTTTGGAAAAACGCCCCAAAATTTAAAACAAACACGCACCTTCCAAAATAATTATATATTAACACTCGGCGGCCCAGTCACTACCTGCCGCTGTGATTTGGGGTAACTCATTGCTTCCCCTCTCCAGATACCGGTACTTCAATGTCGCTCATACCCCAGCCCTTAAATTATCTTACATTGCTAACAAAACCTGATCATGTCACTGATGGTATTTGATCACATTTGATAAATCGTATCTTCAAAATGATTAATTGCATATTCGTGATTTTTTATCTCCCTGATATTTCCTGTTAATTTTGTGCGGGAAATTTAAATTATTGATTATTCTAAATGTGGTGAAACAACAACAACCTTTCATAATAGCGCCATCACACAGAAATGTCGAGAGCTTTATATACCGGGTGTTATAAAAATCTGTTGTAATATCGAACTTTTCTTCCTTTCTTTTTCTTTCAATCGTTCGATCTCGTTCGTTCGTTGATTGATTCATTCCTTAATTCATTCAGTCATTCGTTCATTCATTCATTCATTCATTCATTCATTCATTCATTCATTCATTTATTTACTCTTTCTTTCATTCATTCTTTCAATCAGTCAGTCACTTTCTTTTCTTATTTCTTCCTCTCCTTTCTCTCTGTCTGTCTTTTTTTCTTGGAACCACAGTGTAAAACACAAGGACAGTGGCGTAGCTAGGGGTAAGGGAGGACACGTGTCCTGTGCGCTGTCTTAGGGGGTGCCGAATCTAGCCCCCCCCCCAGATCGGGTATATTAGGCATACACCTATATAGTTAATAGGGAACTCTCTTTTGGAGTCGTCTTGAGGACAAACTATTGACACCTAGGAGATCATTTACAGATCATGTGTCCCATTTAAAATACTCATTCTACTGGTACGAAATCAGCGTAACTTCAGAGTAAGTTATGTCTAGAAAGTAAACGGATCGTTCGTCATTTTCACATACGTACAAACCGTACCGTATCTTAACCCCCTCTGAAAATGGCGATAATGTTGAATAATCCCTTTACCTATTAGACTAGTGACTTACTCGGGAGTTACGTTGATTCTATGCACCTAGCGGCTACAATTTTACAAGTTTAGATGATTTCGTTACTTTTATTATTGTTTCCTTTTCCTACATTTCTGCAAGACCACCTTGTTCTGTTTTTCTTGTTTTCTGTTTTCTGCCTTTGTTCAATTTTGACTCTTCATGACATTTTTACTTCTTCAACTGTGTTTCGCCTCCACTTTTCATTTTCTTCTGTCTTTGATTTTTGTTATTTAATTTATGGCAGTTTGTTTTCGTCTTTTGTTATTCTATTATTTAGTTTGTTTTTCTCTTTGCTATTTGGTTTTCTTTTTTGAGTTTTGATTTTTTTTTCATAAGCTATTTTGGTTTTATTCTTTTATGGTGACGATTTTGTAGCGTTTCCTTTTGGCGCTGTCGTTTTGATGTCCTATTTTGGACATACTATTCTGCGCTTAATGCCTTGTTGTTGGTTGTCTTTGTTTGGAGATAATGGTGTCCTCTTTCAAAGATATATAGATTTTCAGGGTCCTGTTCTGGTGATTCTTTACTTAAGTGTATCATTTTGATGTCGATAATTAGTTCTTGGTGTCCTGCTTTATCGCCGATGCTGTTTTTTCTTGCTGACGTCACGTCTTACAGTTCATCCATATTTATTTCGGGTTGGTGAAGTTTGGTGTCCTTTTTATACACAAACAATAACCGTCACATGCTTTAGCTATAGTAGATGAAACCATCCGTACAACATACTGTGCTTATGACTTGTTATTGGGTGTCTTGGTTTGGAGATAGTGGTGTCCTCTTTCGAAGATAGAGTTTTAGTTGGTATTTCTTTACTATAGTGTATTATTTTAAAGGTAAAACAAAGGTAAAGGAGGCGAACCTGTATATAAACAGTGAACGGAGTGCCTGTCTCTCTTTCACTGGCGATTCCTCCATGTAATGTTGCTGTAAGCGGATCGGTAAACCTCCTCCAAAGCGAGTCTGCTACCTTCCCATCATTAAAGAATGCCGGTACACATTTATACACCTGGGTAGAGGGATAGTTGAAGTGAAGTAGCTTACTCAAGGGCACAACACGCATGGCCACGGCGGGGCTCGAACCCACAATCTCACGATCGTGAGGCCTATGCTCTACAGCTAGACCACACATGCCCTCAAATATTTTTAATATCGATAATAATTTCATCGTGTCCTGCTTTATCGCCAATGTTGTATTTTATTGCTGACGTCACGTCTTACATTTCATCCCTATTTATTTCGGATTGATGAAGTTTGGTGTCCTTCTTACCCGGACAAAAAACTGTAACGTGCTTTAGCTATATCAGGTACTAAACAAGCTTTTCTACAAAGAAAGCATTCGTTTTAGTAGATGAATGAAGCCATCCGTACCACATACTGTACTTATGCCTTGTTATTGGGTGTCTTGGTTTTAAGATTGTGGTGTCCTCTTGCCACGATATACAGAGTTTTAGTGTTCTGTTCTGGTGTTTCTTTACTATAGTGTATCATTTTGATATCGAAAATAAGTTCTTGGTGTCGTGCTTTATAGTAGTCTACTGTAGTAGACCAGTTTAATTTATCATTCCCTAAATTAATCTCTCTGACCTGACCATGGAAAACTCATCATTCCTGTTCTGATTCAACAGCTCAGATATCCATGAGAAAACTGGTCTACTGTATTTCGAATATACAATGAACTATGCACTCTATAGTGGGTATGATGTTACCTCATTAAAAATGCAGTCTTGGCTGTTTATGCACATTTCCTGTGGTTTTTACCAATTAAGCCGTTTGAATAGCCGTCCAGCGCGTATTATTTGCACAAGGTCCAATACAATGTATAGTACGCTTGACGTCGCGCACGTATACGCGTTGGTTAAGCTGTCAAATGAAATCTGAAGAGCTACCCCACGTGGGTTGGGTTCAGTGAACACAGTGGGTTGGGCTAATGCATAAACATGTATGCTTGCCTATCTGTTATTGGTTAAGATTTACCACCCACATTGATTTTTACTTCATTAACATTCATCTCAGATTCGAGATGAAAGAGGTTGAGTCTATGTGTTAAGATATGGTGGGTCACACAGGTCATATCCAACTACCGCAGTCCTTTTTTCTCTGGGCAGGGCAGTCACTGGAGATGTGATGTGTTTCGTCATAGATTTTAAATGGTTTCATGCATGGGAACGTATGAATTGTTTATCAAAAAAAAAAAAAAAAAAGGAATGCAGCGCAGTCTAGCTTTAGAGTCGATGCAGTTTTTCTTGCTGACGTCACGTCTTATAGTTCATCATGTTCATCCCTATTTGTTTCGGGTTGGTCACGTTTGATGTCCTTCTTACACGGACAATAACCGTCACATGCTTTAGCTATTTGAGGTACTACACAAGCTTTTCTACAAAGAAAGCATTCATTATAGTAGATATAGCCATCTGTACCGCATACTGTCTTCTCGGCGTCAGGACAACGGAAAATGCATTCAGGGGTGCCCTCAATAGCTGCGAAAGAAAATAATATTTACATTATATTGAGTATTAATAGTATGTCCATTGTTATTCACTATTAGTCCTGCTGTGACAATGTTGACTGCGAGAACAAAATGTATAAACATTTCACAGCTGTTGTAGGCCTATACACTGGCGAAGTTATTACTACCATAGCAATAGGTGAAAACAATTTTCGAATATGCCGCGCTGAGCTGGTACGTTCAGACGGTACCGCTGCATTGAACCATATCATGCTGCTCACTCGCACCTGCAAGATTAGTATCTTTGAAAAGACCGGTATTGTATTCAATCTATGATTGCAGACATACACAAATGATGAGTGCAACCTGCTTGTAGTGCAGCGCGATATATTCAAAATTGTTTCACCTATTGCTATGGTAGTTAATCCGATTTATTATGTCACTTCGCCAGCGTATTACAAGTTAATCCACGAGAAGATCCCAATAAGCTCGCAATCCAGAGTAACTATTTAAATTTTAGACATTCTTAATGAAGATTTATTACGACATTCTACATAGGATGTTATGTGGTAGTCATTTTGATTCTTGAATATACTTACATGAAGCTTCTGCCACAGCCAAACATGCAGGGTAATACGGATCTCCTTGTATGTAGGGAACCAATAACAGAAGTGTGGATACAGATATGAAAATGACAGGCCATAGGTATTTCCTGCTAGGATCCATTGTCTGCCTGGAAAAGCCATCAATATGTAAATATTTAAAAAGTGTGTCTTCACATGGGTGGATTGGGTTTGGATTATGTTGGGGTATGCGTATGCGCTTGTATAGGTGTTATTAATACAGAGTGTATCAAAATAAAGTATACTGTTTGAAAAATGCCACTAGATTAAAAAATGTGAAGCATTTGGTCAAAATGCTGAATCAGCATCTTGTCCTTCTTCAACTGTAAAATCACCATTATAAAGGACTCGGTGGCTATTTTTGTGAGCCGAGTAAAAAATGCAGTTGCGCGAATTCAATTAAAATCAAAGCAACATGGAATTCACATGTCTGACCACTTTGGCAGTGTCTATTGATTTGAAACATAATGTGGTTTGAAAGGTTTGAAAGGTATATTCTTTATGTGATCATAAAGAAATATCATCAAAATATTTTAATATATGCGGTCAAAGGTCAACTTTCATTACATGCTGACCGACCTTCGTAGTGAACCTAGTGAGGCCGGTCGAGCGCAGATCCATCGGAACACGCTTTTCAATACGCGGATTTCTCTACCGGAAGTCAATTTGTGCCGAAATTCCTTCCCACATTGCAATATGCGTATTGCATAACAAAGAATATTGATTAACCTCCAAACTGTATCTCTTGTTATGCACAACGGTTATTGCATTGTGGGAAGGAATTTCGGCACAAATTGACTTCCGGTAGAGAAACCCTAGATCCGCGTATACGGAATAAATGCTAACCTCATCGTCACATCATCCAAGCAGCAAAGTTCATTTCCCATCGAAAAAGCGTTATCCGACGGATCTGCAGTCGACCATTCTGTAGTATAGATGTAGGATTAAGAGTCCCATAGTACGTTCAATTTTGCAAAAGTTATCTAGCCCGAAAATTGCTCAGACTGCTCACTCAAAAAACTTTGAACAAACAAATGATGAAGCCAACAGACGAGAACACAAAAACATCAAGGATCAATAATTGATATAAATTAGTACCTTAAATGCATCTTGAACTGAGAGCAGGGTGCACCAACTTGATGTGAGGAAACAAGTAAAACACACAACAGTATGAAGAGTAGGGTGGAGTGAAAAAACAAAAAATCAAGATAATTTTTTTGGATAGTTATAAAAACTTGCTTACATATGAAATAAGTAACCTGGCAAAAAATTGGAAAATTTGAAGCATATCTTGAGGTTCCACAAAGCACCTGAAAAACGTGGAAAAATGACCGAAATTACCCAAATTTACGCATCCCGGCACGAAAGCGCATGTTGAGATGTTAATATATTCGTAAGTACACCCCCTAGAACTATGAAATTTGGTATATATGGCTACCTTTAACTGCTTAATCCATTGCTGTAATCAGAGGCACTGTAGCATGTACCAATTGTAACTGATAAGTGTCCAAAAATGGATGAAAACCCTGCCTGAACCATTATGTGGGTGGTTCGCGGCACGAAAGTGCATGTTGAGATGCTATTATATTCATAAGTACATCCCCTAGAACTTTGAAATTTGGTATATATGGCCACCTTGCACTGCTATTCTAAAGATGTAATCACAGGCAGTTGACCATGTACCAATTATAAGGGAGTAGTGTCCGAAAATGGATAAAAACGCAGTAACACTGCCTGGACCATTCTTTGGAAGGGTGATATGGGTTGTACCGCAAATAGTAATATATACTTTTTGATTTGTTATTGCAGATGAAATTGAGCAATCATATTTTTCTTTTGTTGTATCTAGTGCAAATAAACTAATAATGATGGAAACAGACATGCTATGTTAGTGTGTCTGCTTCAATGTGCATTAAGCATGTTAAGTTGATTGTCAGGAGTGTAACACCATTTTAAAGTTACGCCTACATTCCTGACAACATAACAACACCAATGGGTTGTACAACAAATAGTAATATATACTTTTTGACATTAAAAAATAATTAAACTAAATGTTTACAACATTAAATAGTCTATAGTAGTAACATGTATGACAAAAAGAAGCATGCCTTAAAAACTATGATGTTGGGATTTAGTGTCACATTCCAGGCATTTTCGATCTTGATTCCAAGCGTGCTCAAATGAATTCATCGCGACTTTCGGGACCGCACACCGATGCTGAAGCTTCTGTAACTGGTTTGATATGTCTCTCAACCGCCTGGGTGTAGCATGGATAATGAGCAAATTCCAGTATCTGTGTCTAATCTTCCAGGATCATAGTTAACAGAGTCTTGTCATCAATATCGAATGTTACAGGAGGAGGTTCTGTGATTGGTATGTTCTACCACTCGATCATCTCTATATGGTAGCTTCAAAGTTGAGCAATGGCACACTGAATGATCTCACTGTGTTGGTACTTGGCTGCTTTCTTGTTTTAATGATGCGTCGCATAGCTAACCTGCGTATAACTGCTCTTTTTCTGGATGGCTAAAGAAATTAGTGTTGCGTTGAATTACAGGATCCACAACTTTCTTCAGCTCGTCTGTGAGGTAGTGTGAATTCTGAATTACACTGTAGATATGTCGAGAACCATCCTTACACAACGGAGCATTCTTTCGCAACATACAAACGTAAGATACGAATTTGGTCATTATCTATGCCACACCCAGGTGGTTGAGAGACATACATGTATCAAACTAGTTACAGAAGTTTCAGCATCGAGCACTTTTGGAATAGAAAATGCCGAAATTTGACAATAAATCCCAACATTATCTGTGGTTTTTAAGGCATGCTTCTTTTAGTCATACATGTTACTACTATAGACTATTTAATGTTATAAACATTTAGTTTTATTATTTTCTAATGTCAAAAAGTATATATTACTATTTGTTGTACAACCCATTGGTGTTGTTATGTTGTCAGGAATTTAGGCTTAACTTTAACACTCCTGACAATCAACTTAATGCACACTGAATCAGACACATGTAACATAGCATGTCTGTTTACATCATTATTAGTTTATTTGCACTAGATACAACAAAAGAAAAATATGATTGCTCAATTTCATCTGCAATAACAAATCAAAAAGTATATATTACTATTTGCGGTACAACCCATATCACCCTTCCAAAGAATGGTCCAGGCAGTGTTACTGCGTTTTATCCATTTTCGGACACTACTCCCTTATAATTGGTACATGGTCAACTGCCTGTGATTACATCTTTAGAATTGGCAGTGCAAGGTGGCCATATATACCAAATTTCAAAGTTCTAGGGGATGTACTTATGAATATAATAGCATCTCAACATGCACTTTCGTGCCGCGAACCACCCACATAATGGTTCAGGCAGGGTTTTCATCCATTTTTGGGCACTTATCAGTTACAATTGGTACACGCTACAGTGCCTCTGATTACAACAATGGATTAAGCAGTTAAAGGTAGCCATATATACCAAATATCATAGTTCTAGGGGGTGTACTTACGAATATATTAACATCTCAACATGCGATTTCGTGCCGGGATGTGTAAATTTGGGTAATTTCGGTCATTTTCCCACATTTTTCAGGTGCTTTGTGGAACGTCAAGATATGCTTCAAATTTTCCAATTTTTTGGCAGGTTACTTATTTCATATGTAAGCAAGTTTTTATAACTATCCAAAAAAATTATCTCAATTTTTTGTTTTTTCACTCCACCCTAATGAAGAGGGGAAGAGCGAACAAAAAACAACAAACATGACCAATTTAGGCACAGATTTATGCATATAGGCAGACAAACTTAGCCAAAAATGGCAAGGAATAACAAATGTAGGTACAGAAGTTCGATGGCCAAAAATGACCAATTCCAGAGCCCACAGAGGTATAAACAAAACAGACAAAAAAATACTTAAATCCCAATATTTCAAAATTAACTTTACTATTACTGAAATTATATATCTTACATAACTACAAAATAATCGAATTACTTTGCTTACCTTGTATTACATAGGCAACTTTGAAGTGACGTCATGATACTAATGATTAAACAAATTACGCATGTTTGTTACTAAACTTAGAAAACTACTCACGGCAAATTCAATTTATATTTCAAATCCAATACTACTATTACACGTGTAAATACAATCTTTGTTCGAGTACAGAGATGGTTTGCAATACCGTTAATTGTGTACAGTTAACGCATGCATTTCATTGATTTTTGCTGTTTCAACGCGTGTTAATTAAACAAAAGATTGGCAATAGATTTGTTCTCTGTTTCGGGTCGATCAAGGGCAATTTAACACTTGTATACTGTGAGTGAAAATACGATATGAATATGTATTTTCAGATATGAACACGTGCCGGTATATAGGGAATTCCATATTTCGATTTCTGATAAAATCATGGGAAACGATATACTCAATCAAAGCAGACTGTTTTTGTACTGTAGTTGTATTTTATCGCGTTACTTTCTAAAACCAGCTTGTATTATGAGTTTCCATTTTAATCATTATATAGTTAACACATCCAGCCTGAAAATAATGTGTCAAGATAAATTTATAATTTTAATCTAACACTTGAGTCACTAATATTATTACTCAATATGAGAACGGAATAGCAAAGGAAAACTGATTTGATATTACAATCTATAAGTTCCCGTCTCTCTTCATGTTACACTTGACTGTAACGTTTGCATTAACCATAATTACATTAAGGTTATTAATTATTTTAAACTGTTGTGATTTGGTAGTTCACAGCATCTTACGAATGGTAGTGAGCTTTGGCAAAGAGTGTATTGCTCAATTCATAGCGATTGTGTAGAAGAATGAAAATATCACAGATATACTTTTATAGGTGCTGCGGTTCTTTCGTTACGTTGTAAAGAGGGCTAAAACAACAACACTTTTGTAAAACGTACATAACTCATTAACAATAATAAATTAAGCAAGTTTGCAAAGTATACGATTTGTAGAATGAACTTTTGCAAAACATCAAGGTGTTGTTTTTCAATAATATATTTGTCTAGATAATGAAAATCAATTTTTAGGTTGCTTCGACCAACAATACCTCGTCTACCCTTAAGCATATAATTACATTAACCGTAATTATATCAACCATAATTACAAATCAGAACCTTATCTATATCATGACGATGTCATTTGTTTGTAGGTACATCTTCTATTGGTTGCAAATGGGTAAAAACAATGAAGATATCATCGACTGCTCAGTGCCAGAAGTGGGTAAGTGCAATTGCTGCCCTGAGAACAATTGACAATTTACACACAGTTTATTATGCTCATCTACACATGGCAGATACACATGGCCGCTATTGCACTTGCCCACCTCTGGCACTGATAAATTGTTGAATTTTTAAGGTCTTTTGAGTTTTCTAGTAAAATAATATTCTTTTTGTATCGTTTCAAGTGTTGACCTACCAATCTTGTTTGGCTCTGAGGTCAACAAAAAGTTGAAAAGGATCAAATCAAACACTGGTCAACCTTCATTCATTTTGAGGGTAACACTCCGATGTAGTTATAAGTTTCACGAGGCTATGATTACAGAATAGAAGTTATTAGGGTTAGGGAAAACAGTTTGACAGACCCTTTCAGAACGGTAGTATGGAAAGGTTGTACGCAAGCATATCCAGGGCCGTGACTCCAGAACGTGGTAAACTTTGTTTATAATTGTACTCTGGGATGTGGAAACCTATGGATGTCTTTAATCTTAATAATTATCGATTTCGCTAAGTACTTTTAATGCCACATTTACTGGTTTATAGAATAATAACATATGAAATGCGCAACTTTTGCTGTAAAAGACGCATAGCAGAAATATTTACTTGAAGAGGTGTGGTCAGATTTTTCATGTTCTCTTTTCTATCTTAGATTGAGGACTACCATTAAAGTAATAAGTTTCCCAATTTTGAGTTGTATTGGTAATATGGTTGTGAGAAGCAAAAAACGTGGATAACTATGCCCCATAGGATAGTACATACACTTTAGGTTCTTGGTTGTGGTATTCTTTCATGCGCAGCATGAAAATCAGAGATAGCAAATTGTGTTTTACTAGAAGCTATTTTGCTATAAATTATGTTTAAAGGGGGTAACCCTATCGGTTTAGGCAATGATTTGTCTTCAAACTTACATAATTACAATTTCAAATATCGTCCCCTTTATTCATCTATGTGAGAAAACGAGAACATTTTCAGCGTAAACTGGATAATTAGCTCAATTAGCAAGCCAATACGTTGATACACGTGAACTGCATTGTGGTCCGGCATCCAGAAACAACACTCCCGTCGAGTGCTTCGCCATACCACTACTTAACTACGCCCATCATTCTTGTGACAAAATATCTCATTCTTTTTATTTTAACTAGACCCTGATATAGGCCCTATTTCCATTTAATTTTTCTTTAATTTTATGATTTGTTTCAATGAAAAAAATGTTGTTGTTGTTTTTTCTAATTAATTAATTAATTAATTAATTAATTTATTTATTTATTTATTTATTTATTTATTTATTTATTTATTTATTTATTTATTTATTTATTTATTTATTTATTTATTTATTAGTGGAGTATGCTCTCTTTTATTTTTTCCATGTTCCTCGTATCATGCTTGACAAGATAAGTTCTTGCTTTTTATTTATTTCGCCCCTTGTGTATTTCTTTATTTTTTCTTTTAAGAGTATATTATTATAGCGCCTTCATTATTTTGGACCTATTTCAGTTCGCGCGAAATGGGAGTAAAACGGCTCTTATTCACGGATTCATTCTTTCTTATCCAGAATGTCGAAGGTGGTTTTTCATGATTTCTCTGGAAATACATCGAATTGGATCGTCAAATTATAGGAAATCTATTAAATGATACCAAAAACTCTTCAACAACGAGAAAAATTGGGGGGTGATGCTATCGATCGGGTTTCGGACATTTAATGGACCCAAATAAATCAAACATCTAAGGAGAATTTCGAGCTTCTGTTCATTAAAAAGTTCAACAAATTCGCTAACAAAAAAGGGTGACCATATACAAGATGACACCATTTTATTTTTTACAAATAACATGTATGTAAGTCTATGTCTAACAATATACATAAACACACACTAGAATATAATATCATAATCATGCTTTATAAAACTTCACAAATAGAATAATTCCACTTTCGTGTGTTTAAAAAAAAGTAGATAGTAAAGTTCAAATTACATAACTACAAAGTCCCATTGATATTATTATAGCTTATTATATTGTATTTTCTCATCTTCTCTTCATACCATGAAACCCCGTCTACAAGTATAGATGAGGTGACATGTGTTTACATTTGATACGCCCTCTGTTGGTCTGTGATCAAAATTGTTAGGCAAAAAACACTATAGTTTACATGGAAGAAGTTGATTTTTATTCATTAACTTTGGTTTCAAAGCAAATAATACAAAAAATGGTATCAATCTTGTTTATAAATGCATCAAGCTATAAACATAATATCACACAAAACTTCAAAGGTTTTTAAAAGTTGAGTTTTAAGGAGATTTATGTAGTCTATCATAGACACTTCTGTGTTATTTTGCCTGCTTTGAAACAACAGAGGGCGGTCTGAATGTAAACATGTGACATCATAGGTCACCTCATCTATAGAGAGTGCTTCTGATGAAAGCTAAATTAATCCAGGCGCCATTGTGGAGTTGAGCAAATAAATAACAGATCCAAGAATATACAAACAAGTATTATTGTAAGACCAATCTATTGTATTGGCATCTTTACGCTTGTTTCGTATTAATTTAGCTTTCATCAAAAACACTATATATGCTTGTAAACGAGGTCTTACGGTATTTGACGTCGTAGTGCGACGTCAACATCGATTGTTGCCAGGTCAATTCGTTGCCATAGTGTACGTTAGTAACCATTGGTTACTGGTTCAAGCCTGGGCTCATACACCTGTCCCGAATTTTGATATGCAATATACTTTGTGGTGTGATCATTTTGATCCAGAGGATGATTTAAGGAAGCCCCATCATGCACTGTAAAAGTGTTATCACTAGAGTTTCAACTGCCACTTTACTTTTCAAATCCCATTGAACTCTGTGCAAAAGATGTTGTTTTAGAATTGCCCGTGTGTCATTATTACTTGGTCGATTTCAGATCTAAAGTGATGTATGCATGAAGGATAATTCACACCTTCTGTAGATAACATAAAATGTGAAATCGACCAATTGAAGGTGTTTTTATTGTAAATATATCTGTCCAAATTCAAATTAACCATGCACGTGTGTATGCAGTGGGCGGGCAATGGTGTCATGTTCACTCACACAGCTGTGCTAACCGCAAGACGTGCTGGGAAGTGCTTAAATCATCCTCTGATTTTGATTAGTGGTAACAAAGAAAGCGTGAGCCAGTTGACCTAGAAAAAGGTCATATTCTAACATGCACTACGACAGCGAATTAGTTCACGCTCTCTGTGTCTGGAACCACGATCATAATGATCACAATATAAAGTCAATTGCTTCCTAACAGGTATGCAAACCAAGTGTGAACCAGTTACTAAGGTATGACGTATGACGTGTTAACTATTACGGTGGTGAAGATGGCAATAGATACCATTGATATACTGTAGTTAACGTATACAGTGATTAATTATCCTGACAAGTTACACGCAACCTTGCATTCAAAATAGACTAGTTGTCTGAGAGTGTTTTAATTTGTTTTAAGTATTTTTCCTAAATGTTCGATCTAAAATAATGAATGAATGTTTTAATATAACTGATATTTCCGAAGTATATAACGTATAATGTACTCGTGCAAATGCATTCGTCAAGATAACCGTTCATTATCCGTTCATTATCCTTATCATGCCTACTTACTATATCGCTATGGAAAAGTAGGAAAAATAGATTTATGTAATTTAGTGGAGGAAAATAGCATGCATTGGTTTGATAATAGTGAGGCAGCGATTTGTTACATGTTGCTTTCGCCCGTTGAACTACATGTATTCAAAATCACTCTCTGACACGTTATTTTGAATAATTAGACGAGCGTTGGCGTAAGCACCGAGACGTACGAAATCGCACCCTCTGATTATCTATGTAGCCCTAGTCACTCATTAGCTGATTTTAAAGTATGATGTATTTACATTACGAAAAGTAAACGATATATTCTACAGCTCGCCGTGTCTTTTATTTGTTGCCTTTGTCCTGTTCTTAAAGTCCTTAAATGCCTTATATGCCTTTGCTGATTTCTCAGGGAGTTCTTTTGAAGACTTCTTACAAGGGCAGTGACCGTCACATGCTTTGCTTAGTTTAGGATTAAAACAAGAAGCTCTACACAGGAAACATGCATTATGGTAGGGTGCTCCATCTGTACCACAAACAGGTTCAACACCGCCGGGACATTGAAAAATACACTTCGGAAAACGTTCTCCCAGAGCTGCAAAAAAAATCAAAACAAAGTGAACAGAATTATAGTGTATTAGCTCTACTGTAAGAACATTTTTAATTCCAAACGGTATATGCGAATTGTATACAGAAAAAATCTATAAAATAAAGTTCAGCTCCCGGTCTGTTGTACAAAAAATTTCTGAATGTTACGATTGGGCAACGGAGTTAGTTCGGGCTCTTTTGCTTACATGCAAGGATAATTGAAACTTAGAAACTCATTGGGTTAAATAAGTTTTAACGATAGTTTTTTTAAAATATAATTATTGACTTTCTTCATGAAAAAAATTGTCCCTCGATTATTAACTGTGTATAACACCCCGTGGCGTTAGTCGTGTATGTGTTTTCGAGTTTTAATTTCGATATTTATCCTTGCAAATTACGCAAAGGAACCCAAATTATCTCCGGTACTATTCTTTAAGAAACACCCTGTATTATCAATATTTTTCAAAATTGTAGCAGATATGAAGGTATCATTGTGTACACAAAAGGTTACATGTAGATGTTTGAAAATCAATGTTAATGTTAATGTAAAATTTAATGTTAACATAAATGTTCTTTTCATGGCATAATCTATGTATCCTCTACTACATGTAGTAACCATGTGAATATTAATTTGTCAATGTTTCTTTTGTGTAATAAATTCAACCATGAAAAAATGAAAAGTAACGAAGAAAATATATTAAAACCAAGATGTGCTTTTGTTCAACTTTCATTGTGCGATATTTTGATGGTTAGTCACGCTTGACAACCCTGTTATGTGTTGCTTTTAAAATTAATTTTTTTTTAATATAAACTTGTTATCGGTAAATGTTTATAAATTAATACATGTACTTACATGTTCCACCCGTTTTACGAACGCATGTAGGGTAAAAGTTTTCTGCTTGAGCATATACTGATGAAAACGTGAGAAGTAGACACATTAGCGTAACCCTGCATAGCAACACTACCAAACGCTCACGGATGATCGCCATATTGCACCTATGGAAAGTGACATAAGACAACAGAAATAGTCATATCTTGACTGTAACATACATTTCTCCAGAAAATAATGTCTGATTTCGTTACCGATCTTTTCAAAAGATCACTAACATCAGTCTTCGTTTCTTACCGACGACCTGTTGTTTTAAGGTTTGTTTGTATACGTTTACTGTTGTGCGTCCACAAGATTACTAGATACAAGATAATTTTACTTCCATAATTCACACAAATCACACATGTATAGATTTAAAAACAAATAAAGAAAAAGCAATATCAAATAAACGAATCATGGAAGAGATGATCAGAAGGCCAGTAAGGCCAGAGGAAGTCACCCCATTTAACAAAAGAAACAAAACCAAGGCAAACAAACGAGAAACACAATGCAACGCGTTCTTGTTAAACGTATACAATATTAATAGATACAAGATCATTTTATTTTCATAATTCGCACAAATCACAAATTGTGACGTCTCATGTCAAAAGGAGACACTTTTGCACAGGTTATCAATGTTGAGGTTTTTACATATCTCAAATATAAAGATATTTTGCTCCACAATGCCGTTTTCCCCAATGAAATCGGATATTCCTAAGCGAAGATATTGAGTTCGTAAGTTATGGTATTATAAAATTGGAAATTGAGATATCGGCCTTAAAAAATATTATTGACAATGTTGAGAGTAGGAATTACCTAGAAAAATGTCTCAAAAGATACAAGATGTCAATTATATTTCGGTCTGAAACTATCGGACAATATTTTAAACATTAAGAACATCACTTCTCCATTTACGATCCTGCCCAAAAGTGTCTCCTTTTGACATGACACGTCACAATTTATCAAGTATAAATTTAAAAGCAAAGAAAACACAATATCAAACAAATGAATCATGGAGGAGACGGCCAGAAGGCCAGTAAGGCCGGAGGAAGTCACTCCATAAAAATGTTACCACCAATAGAAACGAAAACAGGACGGCCAAACAAACGAGAAACATAATGCAACTGTTTTCCGAAAAATTACAGTAATTAAAAAATATATTATATATTACCAAAAATACCATTTTAGATAATGACATAAATACCTACCTTTGGTGTTAATACTTTGATGTATTCTTTGACTACCAAGTCCAGATATTTCAGTTTTAGTTCTGTAAGTCCACGTAGTTAGTTTGTAAATCTGCCGTACGTCCCACGTATACAAAATGAATGTTGATGAATTATTGTTATGCAAACGAATAAATAGACCCTGAACTCTATTGATTGATTTCGATTGTTTATCGCATTTTTAGTTTTATTCACACATAATTATTTTTTATGAACGATAATAGTTGAGAGAAAAAAGGCGACTGAAGGATGGGGAGAGAGAGGGGGTGAGAGTGAGAGAGAAGAGGTAAGAGAAAGAGGAAATGGGTACGATATTTTCTATTAAGATTATTCGTCACATAATGAACTATTTTAGCCAAAAAGCATTACGGTTGTTTTTCTCAAATAATGCGTGCAAAAATTGCAAGTTTGAATTTATTGCTTGCATTTTGGTGTAATTGATTGTTCAGTGCTACATGCCGTGAACGACTCTTTTCAAATTACTCCATAGGCGGAATTCATGCTACATGCTACTGTCGCGTGCCTCGGGTTTCGTGGGAATACGATGACAAAAGATCCGGGACCGAAATGGTACAAATTGGTATACGACGGAGTTTATTTCAGGAAAAATTTATTCATTTATCACTAACCCAGATAATCCCTAACCCATGCGTGATTCCATCGTTCTTTTCTCCTCTTTTAGATTCCTCCTAATCAAGGAGAACCCCTCTATGAACGGGGCGTAAGACTAAAGCCTCCATCATACTTTCCTGCCGCTTGCCGCTGCGGCAAGCGGCAGGGTGTTTCAACCAATGACAAGCCTTGATTGTGTCCATTTGTCTGCAATACGCGTGCGCCACGCCGCTCAGCGGCAAGCGGCAGGGTAGTATGAAACCAGCATAAGATCTCCACACTACGGATTGAAATATTCAACGGTTCGCCGTTGGACAGTATCGTCCGGATTAGTTCTGACCTCTTTAGCACAAAACTATTAGCAGTCGTACATGTTGACTGTCCCTTTTCTATAAAGTATCATAGTGGGCTATCCTTGCCCAATAACAATTCAAGTCACCAACCTTTCAATTGTCAAGGGCCATTTCGCTTGAACGGCTCTTTTCAGAGCCACCATTTAAAAATTCAGTAGGAAAGGAGTAACCTGTAAAAGACTCTTCCCAGAGCCAGTATATCTTAATCTGTTTGGTGGCAGTTTCACGGTATCGGAACAGTGAAGTTTATTTGGCTATAAGGAATTATTAACATCATCAAGATACAGAGCTTTTCTTTGAATTTTGACATGGTAGCCCATAATCATTTGTGTGGTTTCAGATTCAAGTTGATAATCTATTTTTAACTTGAATGATCAATTTTGGATTTCTTGGATTTTCGATGATATTACGTTATGTGACAAAACTGGAATCAAGGAATCATCACACAACACACATGCCACACAATTAGAAATAATCAGCGTTAATTTATGTTGACCTAGGTTAACATCTCCATAATAAGGAGTAATTTGTTTTATCAGCAATCCAGGAAAGCAGGAAAAAAAGCAAAACATAGTCAACTGGATCCATGGGGATTCCTTAGCGAACTAGCTCGGTTTAAAATGAGAACCCTATGGACCGGTTTCTCGAAGCATGGCTTCATAAGCCATCAACCTTAAGCCCAAACCTATACCAGTGCTTATAATTTCATATCGTACATCACCTAAAAAGATGAATCAATAAAATAGATCCATATTGGTAGGGCTATCCTGCTGGCTTAGGTAACCTGACCACTAGCCAAGCTTCGAGAAATTGGACCTATGAGGCTCTGATTTACAGAAGTGATTTGGGTTGGCAAAACAGTTTTACCATTGACAGACCCATTTAGAACAGAAGCATAGAAAAGTAGTACTCAGGCATATCCAGGGCCTGCACTCAGGGATGTAGTAACAATACATTGTACGGAATCATACTCTGGAATGTCGTGAACCTACTTGTTTGCAGTTATTTATTTCTTGACGGGTGTGGTGTCAATCACCAATGATCAATTTAGTGATATTTTGTATTTAGAGCACTTTTGCAAACAATTCTAAATTTGAATTCTTATACAGACTCACACATTTAAAGGAATTAACACATAACACATTAATGCTATTCCACTGGATCATAGAGTAAGAACATTTTAAATGCACCACTTTTATTGTAAAAGAAACACAGCAGAAATATTTTCTTAAATCAGTTCATGAAACCATTTGACCCAATGTCACGTATCAAAATGTTAATACTTATTTACGCTGGTTTGATTGGATTTACAGTTTAAATACCACTATTATCTATTACAAGGTTTTCAATTATGTAATATGAAAATGGCTAATTTCGGGCGGAATTTTGTCACATTCAGAACTCTCATAGTTAAACGCCACCAATAGCAGGTAAAACTAGATGATTTTGATGCCCAATGATCAAAAACTCGGTTGACAAGAGACTTTTCTTGTTTTAACGCACTGAATCGTAGATACCTTAAAATGGCAGTGCGCCCTCGAACATGTCGAAGCTGAAAGTTACAGTTAGGTGGGGCGAATATTTACTCAAAACCGATGCCGTGCGGATGAAATTTGATATAACTACAAAAATGGGAGAAAATATACCATTTCGAAGCATCAAAACCCAAAATGTATAACTTGGTCAATTTCAGTGATTTCGATTTTCAGATGCCACACAAACAAATAGTTCGTCGTATTTCCATGCATCGCCCAGGCTTAGTGGTATTAACCAACACGGGGTTGTGGTATATCTCATCAGCCAATGCCAAATGTCCATTTATATCAACGTCCATATCAACGTCTGTAATTGATAACTACACAATAATAGAAAATGGAAACTACAGTTTGATCAGCTCTTAATCGACGGGCCTTATAACATCGCGGATTAATATCAATATATTCTGTTTCAAGAATTGTCTTGTGACAACTCGTCAGAAAAATCAAAAATTATTAATTCAAGTTCTATACTTTGCCTACTTATTTAACACACATAATAAAGACCAGATGGGTCAACTGTATCACTCTTAATGTGGGTCTATTTTTCGGCGTAGTGGTAAAAGCCTAACATTTTCCGCCGATTACAAGCTGATCAAACGAAAAGCTATTTGCGCTAATACAATAACTATTGATTGACTAACTGTAGAAGCAATTTCTCCCAGAACTTATTTCCCACCCAATTAGACAGACACTGTAGGTTACTTTTATCCTATCGGATACAACAATCTTGTTATAAGCAATAACAGAGAGTCAAAGAGCGTGTTTATAGTGAGCCAGATTATCCGTTATTTACCGTATAAGTACATATTATACGGAATTGGTCACCACTATAAACAGATCAATACCGGTTCTTGCCGCACATATTATGCAGAATGAATATTCTTCGAAATCGATGGATATTGCAGTATAATATTTCCGTATACGCGACAATAACCGGTATTGGTCTGTTTATAGTGGCGACCAATACCGTATAATATGTACTTATACGCTAAATAATATGTACGCCTAATACCGGAAAATCTGGCTCATTATAAACACGCTCAACGTGATATTCGCATGCCCCTCACAACAGTATATCAATTTGAAAAAGGCCGAAAAATGACTTTGTGTAATTTAGGAGAGAAAATATCCTGAGAGGCATTGATCTGTTGCTTTCGCCCGTCAAACTATTCACAATCACTCTCACGTTATTTTGAATATAATTTAAAAAGACTAGTTTTCGTCTGACGTCATGTCAACCAGACCAAATATGCCGTACTGTGCAGGTCGGTAACCAATCATGCCTCGCCTTTGCCATGACGTCAGACGCAAGCTTGTCTTTTTAATTCGGTCTTTGATTATAGTTAGACGGACGCATACGTAATCATCGAGGCGTAAGGAATCATAACCACTCAATTATCTATTTAGCACTCGTCACCCACTACATGAATTTAAACCTGTATTTACTTAAAGGATGACTCCGGCAATCACAACATCATTATATGAAAAACAATTATCAAGCACGAATCGCGTGGTTTTATTTGAAACCAACTCATATTGACCATAAAAATGAATAAAAACAGCCGGCTCTCAACACGCGATATTCAAAATTCCCGCGCCAAAATTGTCTAGTGCAATGACGTCATAGTTACTTGTGCTCAATAGTTGTCAGCCTTCATTGTATTACTTGGACGTCATTGCGCGTCCTTGGCTGTAAATTCGTTTTTATGGTCAATATGAGTTTGTTTCAAATAAAACCACGTGATGCGTGCTTGATAATTAATTTTCCATCATATAAGGCATCATGTTGTGATTGCCGGATACATCTTTAAACTACGAGAAGAAAACATTATATTCTACAGCTCTGCATGTCTTTCATTTGTAGTCTTCTTCTTTTTATCCTTTGGTCCTTTTGTCTTTTTCTTTTTATCCTTTGGTCCTTTTGTCTTTTTCTTTCTATCCTTTGGTCCTTTGGTCCTTTGGGTCTCTTTCTTAGCTTCTTCTTTCGCTTTATCTGCACCAGTTTTTGTCTCCACTTTATCTTTGCCAGTTTTTGTCAGTGTATCTTTGTCAGTTTTTGTCTTTGAAGAATCCTTAAGTTCCTCAGTTACAACTTCTTCTGTCCCGTCCTCGTACTTCTTAAATGTTGTTTTTGTTCCTGTTACAGAGGGGTCTTTTGAAGACGGAAGTGCTTGCTTATTACAAGGGCAATTGCCTTCACATGCTATGCCTAGATCAGGATTAGTGCAAGCAGCTCTACATAGGAAACATGCATTATGGTAAGGCACTCCATCTGTACCACAAACATACTTAATATAGCCGGGACATTGAAAAATACACTCTGGAATACGTCCACCATGTCCACCAAGAGCTGTAACAACAAAGTGAACAAAATAGTATTTAGCTCTACAGTAAGAATATTTTGAATTCCAAAGACAAGAGCCACAAAATAGGGGGTGGCTTCTGATTTTGATGATCTCTGCATGCCATTTTACCCCAATCATTAGAAATAATGTATTACTCTCAATTATGTGTTTGTCCTGATCTATTATGATCAAGTTTTAAGCCAAAATAGGGAGATTTTAACATTTGACCCATAACTAACCTTCGATCTCAAATGACCTCAATTCCATTTTTTATTTTCCACTCATATCGAGGATTATCTTTACAAAGTTTCAGCCCATTTGGGCAAGCGTCAACACTTGACCTCGGTATGACCTTCGACCTCGATTGAACTCAGATTGGTATTATACATATTCCCCTATATCTCGAATCATTTGCACCAAATGACCTTGGATTAATGTATGTATTATCATGAATGCAACTAATCTGGCAAAGTGATTTTGGTAGTCTAAGTGTGGTTTGGTTATATTGTTGCTACTGACCCTTGTGTAACCTTTGACCCCAAGCTGGGCACAACTTATATTAAGTTTCGGCCAGTGGATCTTCTGACCAAGTTTGGTGGTCATAGCATGTCATGTAATTGAGAGCAGTTTACAAATGAATTATATTATTACATGTACTTACTTTTTCCACCTGTTTTACTAACGCACCCAGGGTAATAGCGCTCTGCGTGAGCATACAGTGATGACAACGTGTGAAGTAGACACATTAACGTAACCCTGCATAGCAGCACTACAAAACGCTCACAGATGATCGCCATATTGCACCTATGGAAAGTAACATATGATAACATAAATAGTCATCTCTGGACTGAAATACATACATTATGCTAAATTTCACCAGACAATAACATGTCACTTCGTTACCTATCTTTTCAAAAGACTCCTAACACCATGAATACCTAGGTCTTAGTTAAATCTTAGTTTCTTAGTGAGGACCTGGTGTTTTAAGGTATTTTATACTTTTCCTGTGGCACGCAAAAGCAACTGTTTTCCAACCAAATTTGTTGTAATTCGATGAGAGATTATAATATATTACCAAACAACAACATTTAGAGAATAATATTAATTACAAGCAACATCTGCACAACTTTCGCCGTCCTTGTCATGCTTATGTTAAATAATAATATACAATACATTAGAAAACGTACTCGTCATTATTCCCTAATTTTATTCTTAAACTAAGATATACAAAATAAAGAATAGCTACCTTTGGTGTTAGTGCATGTATTCTGTGACTACCAAGTCCAGATATTTCAGTTTTAGCTCTACAAATCCACGTAGTAACTAGTAAATCTGCTGTACGTCCCACGTGTACAAATGCTGATGAATGGTCGTTCAAACGAATAAATAGACCATGAACTCTATCGATTAATTTCGATTGTTTAACCCGTTATTTGTTTTATTCATATATAATATTTTACGACTGACAGATGGGACAAAGAGATAGGGGGAATGGAGAGAGGATATCAGTGAGGAAAGGGATGGATGACACAGTAGCATCTTATTTCTTGGTTCCCTCATGGAACAGGTTTTCGCGTTTGTTTTATTATTATTATTATTATTATTATTATTATTATTATTATTATTATTATTATTATTATTATTATTAATAATATTATTATTATTATTATTATTATTATTATTATTATTATTATTATTATTATTATTATTATTATTATTATTATTATTATTTTGGTCAATTTTTAAAGTATTTCTCCCTATCTCCTTCAATCTCTTTTCAATACTTTATATCTCTTTCCCTCCCTTTTAGAATAACAGCTAACAACCACACATAACAAACAATATACAATACGAGTACAATAACACCCCACCCGCCCTCACCCCATTCCACTCCACTCCACGTGATACAACACTGTATACGTAAATACGGTACAATCGCGAGTCGCGATGTCACCTGATGCCCATCCAATCACTATCTAGTGTTGTCTATTGCATATAGGTTAGAGTTCAAAATTATCATTATCAGTTTTTTCTTTATAGTAAACTTCAATAACTGCGTCTATTTCATCTTTCTGTCTACTTAAGACTTTCCTCCTATCTTCGATTTGTTTTAGGTAAGCTTCAAGCTCGTTTATCTTTTTCTGCACGGCTAAAATCTCAGCTTCCATCTCGGTGTCTTTACATGGACATCGGCCGTCACATCTGGAAAAAAAACCCAAATAATGTGTTGGCATGTGTGACATTAATAGACGATCTGAGTGGGAGATTATCGGAGAAGTAATTTTGACGTTCACAGGTGCCAGGGTTTACTGAAGGTGAGCTTCGGTGAAGGTGATTTCCTCTTATCTTTCTTCGAGTGGGGGGGGGGTTACTTTCCTGTATAATGCACTGAAACGCCTCATGTTGTAGCATCATATTAGTATATCTAAAGCGTATTGGAACTCAGTATCAGTGTGGTCTTTGTAAAAATACTTTAGTGGAGTCCAATTAACTTACATTACATATACGGTGGTAACTGGCGTATCAAAGTCAAAATTTACATATAAAGAGATGGGCTAGTTGAATTTATGAAAGCAACAATGACACCCATGCACTGAACTGAACTGAACTGATGCAAAAGAAACCAAATACCACAGAGTCCAAAAACCACAGAACTGAGCCTGATTCCGTATGCATCAACAATCAATCTGCGAATGCTTACCCAGACGGTGGAAGCCCGAAGAAGCCTAAAATAATGTCTAAAGCCTAAAATAAAACCTAAAGACTTTATTAGGAAAACTCAGTTTGGCTTTTAGGAAAGGTCGTGGCACCAGGGAAGCCATTGGAGTGATGAGGATGCTCAGCGAGAGAAACTGCAACATGACAATGAAGTAAAACTTTGGGTTTGCTTTGCAGATTTTGAGAAAGCTTTTGACATAGCGAGCTAGGTGAAGATGTACATTCTGAAGAGGATGGAGGTTGTCTGGAGAGACAAAGGATTGATAAGTGGCAGAGGTGATAATGGCAAATGGAGTTTTAGCAAAATTTGTGTTTGGAAGAGGAGTGCGCCAAGGACGTCTACTGTCACTGGTGCTATTCTCAATACGTGTAGAGATGATGGTGACGATAGACGCAATATAGGATAATGGAAAGAATAGAAGCGGGTGTGTTTGTTGGTAGGGCGTTACTGGAATATGTGCGTTTTGCAGATAACCAACCAATGGTAGCACTTCGAAGCAGGTCTACAAAGATTGATGTACGGCTGGAATGGACTGAGCCCAAGAATATTATATGAAAATTCACGCAGTGGCCCACATTTGGGGCTAAAATGGCCAAATATGAGGTTAATTTTGTCACAAACCCACATACAGGCGTCACATTGAGACATTGATGGGATGATTGTATGGACCATCCCCTGCCAAAATATTGGGGGAATTTACAACCCCCTCTCCGTTCTACGCCCCTGAATCCACGTTAAGAAGACCAAGGTAATGAAGATATCAAGAAAGGAGGGCCAGGGCATGTTTTCTGTTTTGTGCTGTCTATGTGTAGAATAATAAGATACTAGAGTGTGTCGTCAACTTAAATGGAGTGTATAAAACATCTGGAAACACATCCATCTGCTTAGAGTTACATCAGGGTATTTTGTTTCGTTCAATTATTTTTTTCGTATGTCTGTTTAAACTAAGATGAAATTGCTAATTACTTAATACATATATTGACCAACTTAAAAGATGATGATCTGTATATACTTACTTCTTATACAAAATGACAGGAGGGCCTCGGTCTATATTTCGCTCACAGGCTATTTTACACAGATTACAGAGATTAATATACGAATTACCGTCGTTTGCACACACCCATTCCACCTTTGAGGGACAGCTTATGGAACATGAGTCTGTTGCTGCTCTGTACTTGTCCCTATACTTGTTAGACAGTTCTGGTACTATAAAAGAGATAATAAAGAAGTAAAACGAGATTAACATTGACTGAAATCATTATTTGATTGAAGTACTGATGTAGTCTTTTCCCACATAAAAGACCGGGAACATGGTAAAAGTTTGCCTTTCGAGATTTTGACACCAAACCTGTTTTTGTACCATACTTAGTGTACTGTTGGAAATACCCAGCAAATGCAAAATGTGTAAATGTCTGGTTAGGCCTATATAAAGGGTGTATAAAGGGTACAAAATGTTTTGATGATTAACACCCATTATTCAAGTGTTGATCAAATGTATTATACAAATGTTTATACAAAAAACATTTTGCAATCTTATCCTTGTTGTTGATTGATAAAGTTCTAAATGTTTTGGACGATTCTCTGAAATAAAGTTTCAACTTTGCAATTCAATAGCAATATACATCCTTTGACTAAGACGACACTCAAAATGACGTCACTTTTACTATTTATTCCACTTGACAGACTTATTGAATCAACATGACGACGAAGACCAAAATAAATCCGTCTTTTTCGGGATGACTCCCCATATCTCCTTCGTTCAGTTGCTAAATATATATACAATCAGTCTACTCTGAAGGCACGCATACACGCAGCAGAGACGCATAACTGCGCACTGTTTACGCGCTGTATACGCGCGCGTTGTCACTTTGTACTTCAGAGTGGACAAACTCTAGCATCTTCCCGGTAATTCCAAGCTTGCTGATTCCACGTGTTCAAGTTCGTGAACACATTGCTGTACTAAAGTCATAGATCACAGCTCACTTCACATTTATCAAAGATCTGCCCCGAAAACATGTTACATTATTTTGTTTATATAGTAACATTTTACAAAGGCCCATACATTCACCTTCCACATTTATACCCATGTAGCAACAGGGATTGAGCCATATATGGGGATTTCCAAGATAATTGACTAAATTTGTTATTCTGATCAAAAGGATTTCCCCAGAAATGTCATTACATACAAACTATTGCATGATTACTTGAAAGGGGGTTCCAATCTCTCATGAAAGGAAAATACAGCTAAACGATTAAACTAAATTAGATTAGAGGGCACATCACAATATTTATAGTCAAAAGGCAATTGAAATTCTTTTGGCCTTTGATAAGCATAATAAGCGCTATTACCAAATCTAAAATCACTCCGAACTCAATTTCAAAATTGACCAACTTTCATGGCAGGCTTATTTATATTTAAAGCTTGAATTACTAAATTATAGTGTGTTTACGTGTTCCGGATTTGGTGGACACGGGTACACACGGTGATAATTATGATAGTCTGCAAGGAAATCCACACAAAAAAAACCCGTAAAACCGTTATTCACGTGTCGTAATACTTAGGTACAAAAATACATTTGTTAATATTTTTACAATTTTAAATTGTATGTTGATTATACCATGTAAATCGATGAAATACGACGGTGATGCTTGATAGAATTAGCAAATACATGAAATATGAGGAGGACTACTAATTATCGGACACTTAAGAGTAGACGAGGTATTGTTGGTCGAAGCAACCTAAAAATCGATTTTCATTATCTAGATCAATATATTATTGAAAAATAGCACCTTGATGTTTTGTAAAAGTTCATTCTACAAATTGTATACTTTGCAAACTTGCTTAATTTATTGTTGTTAATGAGTTATGTACGTTTTACAAAAGTGTTGTTGTTTCAGCCCTCTTTACAACGTAACTCAATAACCGCAGCACCTATAAATTTTAATTCTTCTATACACTCGCTATGAATTGAGCAATGCAGTTTTTGCCAAAGCTCACTACCATTCGTAAGATGCTGTGAACTACCAACTCACAACAGTTTAAAATAATTAATAACCTTAAGCAATTGGCTCAATATTTAAAAAAACTGAAGAATATTTTCCCAACTTTAGAACATCCGCGTAATGACCAAAGGCAGCCCTAAATGTAACATAACATTTGAATTGATGAGACAAGCCATTATAGATATATGGATTGAAAACCACATTGAGGCATCTTGCCAGTTATCGGACGCCTATGCCAGTTATCGGACGCCTATGCCAGTTATCGGACGCCTATGCCAGTTATCGGACGCCTATGCCAGTTATCGGACACTACGCCGGACACCCGCAAAAATAGTGGGATATTCCGTTTAAAATACACACTACCTCGGTAGAAGATTTTGGGTAACATGCTCTTCCACAGGTGGAGTATGAATTTCAAATGAAATTAGCACATAAACCAACTTTATTTGAAACTTACCCTCCTTCTGTAGAAAATTCGGGTTGAATCTTTCTCAGAGGGTGTATGAAATTAAAACTGAGCTGCCTAATGTGTCATTCCATTTGAAATTCATACTCCCTCTGTTACTTCTAATATATTCTACAGGGGCAGAGCAGAAATGGAACAGCCAAAATACTTATACACCAAAGTTAAAGCTTCTTTTACCTGTTGCTTGAATGTTTGCCCGAAATCCATCATCCCATATGCAGTCTGGGAAGATACTCCTTGGGTTTGTATAAAGCAGGTAGTAGTATTCCTGTTGCAGCTTGGTCAGTGCGTTGCTATTCCTTAAGTTGAATAATGAGACAATGACGAAACAATTAATTGTCCAGATTGGGAAAGAGGCTAGTCGACATAGCATTCTGTTTGGTAATAGTAATTCGTAGTAATACTGTGACAAAGAAAAACATGCGCACAAAAATATTAATAAATTAAATCGCTTTACGGCAGATGCAAATAGATTGAGAACTGTAACATGGTGTTGTCGAAATCATACCATATGATTAAGTATATATAGGTTCAGTTGTTCTGAGTGGTCTTATTTAACTTCTTATTTGTATTTACAAATGGTAACAATTATGCTGCGTTAGTTATATTCCTTCCACATAGATAAATCAGTTTTTGAAATAGCAATATACTATAATGTCAGTGGTCATTTGGATCCAAATGCGTTATCACAGTACGGTGTAAACAATGTATTTCCGCACGGTAAGACCCCCCCCCCACACACACACACACACCCCACACCCCCCCACCCCCACCACCACCACCACATCACCCAATACGCACACACCCCGGTTAACGTTCTGGTTGTATTTGAATATGACAAAGAAGTTGAATTATTTATCAACTAATACTTACTTGTTGAGACAATAGACTATAGAGATACACAGATGTTAATTTCATAAACAATTATTTCAAGATATTTCATTATCTACCCAGAGTTGCGACGTTAGAGACCATAAATAAATATAGTATATGCCTACTATAGTATGATTATTAAAACGCTTACAACTGGTAAAGCGGTTCACCTGTGATTTTATTAATTATTACACATTATCAATATATCAATATCATAAATTCGGTTTGATACCGGAAAAAAAATTAAAACGGCGTTGCAGTAAGTGGTTAACGCACATCATTGTTGAAATTATTGTCATTTTGTTATTGATGTTTCATTCAATTCTATGTAAGGGACAGTTCAAACTTCACTTTTACCAAAACATGCCCCCCCACCCGGCCTCCCATGGATTGACGCCACAGACATACATTGGTATAAATCCATAAACTCTGTTATGATGAAAAAGTGTTTGAATAGTTTAAGCATTGCATTACCTTTTTGTAGCATCTATATTGTTGTAATTTCATGCGGGGATTTTTGGAAACCGGATTAGTACATGACATCATACGAAATCCGGTTACGTATAAGTGTAATGTACACCCACAATTTGAATAAAAAATATTGCTCTATAATTTGCTCAAAAATACAAAATTATGTGAGGTTTAAATTTAAGCTGCATCAACTTTAATGTTAGAATTGTCGCAGAAAACGACATCAGCGCGTCTTAAAATTGGCGCGCCACAAATGAATATACAAATTATTTGATAATGGAGACTATAATCTTTTGGAAGCCATTACGATATTGAAATAGAGTGTATTTATAGAAAACCTAAAAGCATTTTTAGGCACGTTTGAACATGAGTTTGGTTCAATTTATCCATATTCAGATATCTATATCAATATTTGAGTAAAGATCGTAAAAGAAAGAAGACGCCTTTGCAGCTTTAAAAAGGTCTCGCAAACTTTGCCAATTTATATATACAATATCTTTATCAAACATTGGAATAATGGATTCTTTTCTCATAGGAACGATTTACACTTTTTCTTGTTGTTGTTGTTGTTGTTGTTGCTGTTGTTGTTGTTGTTGTTGTTGTTGTTGTTGTTGTTGTTGTTGTTGCTGCTGCTGCTGTTGTTGTTGTTTTAAATACTTTATTACTGACCGACACTTATCTTCCTACATCATGTACATGCACTAAATACAATACCTTTCAGTCTATAGTTTTAGTTAACGATAATAATTAGAGGCGAATATGAAATCGTGTGCAATGTGCTGTAAACAACTTCCATTATTGTTAAATGTGTTTAACTCATGATTAAACAAAGTTCAAATGAATTCAGACGTGTTAGTATCTATTATTTACACGTATACTTTTGTTTAAAACACGTGGATATCCCTATCTCGTAATTTCCACCGTGATTTCAGCTGTTATTCCATCGATCGGGACTCTAATATTGACCGGCATTAGCTCCTACACGTGGCGTACATTATAAAACTTTACCAGACATTATAATTTTAACTTAAAAACAAATTCACAGTCTCTAGAGAATCACTGAAAAATACTAGGCCTAGGCTTGTTAGTTCTAGTTCCCATTTGGCTGTATTCGCCACGCTGATTACAAATATCATTAAAATATAACATTCTGACATTTCTTTACAACTTATTTTCAGTTAGCCCTTCACTCAGACAACAGAGAGCTACAGAGGGGTAAAAGTAAAATACTCCCAACAGAGCGAGAGAAAATCAAAGCTGGGTTTTACTAGCTTTAGGTTGTAAACTGTGTAATGCATTTTGTATCGACAAATATGATTTTATATAGACCTATTTGGAGGATTTTGTTCCCAATACATATGCCCTACATTATGTCTAATCGATGAGAATAGTATAATAGTTGCCTCTCTGGAGATGTATCTTTCCTCTTTTAATGCTCTGCATGCTAGACAGATAGGCTTCAACATAAAAATTTCAATTTTTGAAAATATTTTCTCAAAATATCAAGAGCTATCTCAAGAACCACTGAACCAATACTGTGCTTGTTTGAACTCATTTTAATGCATTTTTCATGCTGATTCCAAATATGGTCATGCAAAAGGACAATTCTTAAATTCTTAAATTTTTGAAGAAAATTTGTAACATAAAGCCCGACATACCGAGTATTGCGCATTGGTTTTTAAAGTTGCTCGGATATTGTGAGGAAATAATAAAAATCATTAGCTATCTACGTATATTTTTGTAAACCACATCACATAATTACAGCATGTGGGACATTAATTGATCTTTACTTATCATACAAATTGTGCCTAATGTGATTTCAGGTCCCCTAAAATAGCATGAAGTGTAAAGCATCGACTCAAGAGAGTGAATATTTTGACATACATGAACTTTTGCGTCACCTGCTCATTCCCACAAAGAGTGTAACAATCTGTTCTATTTCTACCTGAAAATTACCCCATTTTGTGAAACTTGAGATATTTCCAAATTACTTTTATGGATCATCATATTTATGCCGAGTTTCTTTCAATGGACGTTAATAATTGTAGTGTGTAAAACCAGGGATATCTCAAGAATGAATATGCAATGGTATTTCACGAAGCTGTAAAATAACATTATTGAGTCATTTGCTTCGAGTTCAGTAATATTTATAATATCAAAGCTAGAGTTTCTTAGGGTATGTCGGAGGGGGTGCGTAGTTGCGTGTATACTGGGGGTGTGCCCATTTGTATGTTTAGGCCTACGTAATATTTGCGGGTGTATTCGCGCATCAAAAGATGACTAATTGTATACGCCAAACCTTGGACATAAAAATGCGTAACGTTTAAGATGCAGTCTTGGATGTCATCATTTCGCGATAGACTTAAGTTGACGAATCACGGAGCTAGAAATCACGATCAGCCAATCATCTTAAGCAATTGACCAATGAGATTTAGACGTCTAAGATTTCATGGACGTCCAAGATTGACCATTTACCGTCTGTGCATTTACCATGACTTAGTGATGGACGGTATCTACATTTTCTATCAAAACATATAATGTGGTGAACGAAAAAAATATGGCATTGAAAATCAAATTTGGCGCTTTTCTCAAAAACTACTCATTTTATCATACATCTGCCGTGCTAGTTGGATTCTTTGTATCAATTCCTTTCTAAAAATGTATCCTTTTACTTATCATTATCCTTTGAAATTAGATACAATACACAACTATGCCTAAAAAGTGCCATTTAGAGTGATCCTTCGTGCCGCCTTAATATGCTATCTACAGAAGATAGCTGGTATGCTATCTACATTAGATATTTGCTATGCTTTATACTAAGATAGCTGTATGCTCTGTTTACAGAAGATAGCTGGTATATTCTCTCATAAAATAGCTGGAAATGCTATCAAATGAGATAGCTGGTAGGGTCCAAGCAGCTATGGTAGCCTTATCGTGGCACTGCCATTACTTTATATTCTTGAGGATTAAGATTCGCGCCCATTACTGGTTCCCGGTTTGGTTTAGCTCCTTCTGGTAGACGAAATGAGAATTTGTGAAGAAGATGTGTAAAGATGAGAAAGAGTTCCATCGAAGCCAACTGCTCACCCAAACACTTACGTTTTCCTGAAAACAAAGAAAGAATCTTAACAAAATTAATATTATGGGAACATCAATAATGAGAATATCAAAAGAACATACTGAATTTATACAAATTAATAATTTCCTATACCTTTAAAGATGGTACCTGAAAGAAAGGATCCCTTCTAAAGAGCCATTCTTTGACTTCACAGTTATTGCGTCGAATGAAAGCCGTGGAGCGCAGAGTTGTACGTGTGTATACACTCACGTATCCTTACTTGTAAATACCTCCAAACGAGGACCTCATTCTGCATATGATTTAATACTAGAGACATTGCGATTTACCAAACGCAGCACGTGGAACGTACGTTTTCGCGTGCGTTTTTACGTACGTTAATACGGTGTTAAATATTGCTAGTCTCGGTTCCAGACTGGATTGTGCTCATTCGTCACGAAGGAGAACAAGACAGCTAGAGGAGGTATGTCCTCGTTTGTTATGTGTGTATCCATAGGTCCTCGTTTGGAGGTATTTACAAACGCAGGAGGATTCTAAGTGGCTCTCCTGACTCTGATCTCCACCAGGTGTTATAACTCTCATCATGTAAATTTATATTGAATAATGTATTCATACTTACCAATCGAAAAAGGTATCAACCTTTCCATGCGATTCAATTTTCCACCAGAATCCAGAAACCTGTCTGGTTTGAAAGACTCCGCTTCCTTCCAGATTCTTTCGTCGTGGTGAATGGCCCACAGATTTGGCAAAACCATCGTTCCTTGCTCTATATCATGGCCATACAGCTTTGTATCAATGGTGGCTGCCCTTGGCACTCCAAGAGGGAATATGCTCCCTATGCGTTGTATTTCAAGCAGTGTTGCTTCAGTATACAGCAGTCGAGGTCTGTCTTTCAAAGTAGGCATTCTGTTACGCCCGACTTCCGAATCCAATTCGGCATGGATCTTTTCTTGGATATCAGGTTGTAGTACCATGTAGAGCAAACCCCATTTTAGTGCTGTCGATGACGTTTCCGTTCCAGCAGCGTAAAGATCACCAATACTCGAATTCAGATCATCTTCGTCAAACCATTCAGCAATATCAGGATTTTCTTCATGGATTTTCTCCTGATTATCTAAGTACATATCGATAAAAGTACGCGGATCTCCACGTGTGTAATTATCACGAGCTGTTTTGATCATTTCTTCATTAAACGCGGTCGTGTGCAAAATGATTCGCTTGGCCTTTTGAAATCCCGAGAACGGCAAGTATCGCATCCAGGGGACAAAGTTTGTAAGACCCGTAAATGAGGCTTCTATGAAGATTTGCTCCAGAAAGTTGAGAATGTGCATTAGATTTAGATCGTCATAATCAAAGCCATGTCCAAAAACAAGACAGCACACGACATTGCAAGTAACCATATCCAGAAGGCGAAATGGTGAAAACTCTTTTCCCTCATGTGTAGATATAACATCGCATAAACGTTGGATTTCATCAGTGATTTGTTCTTCCAGCCTAGACTTTCCCATGCCAAGATCACGGAACGCAGATAAGGAGAATCGCCGTCGTACTCGTTGTGCCAGATTACTGTGTGCGCGTATCAAACCTGAATCAAAAGGGTAAGAATCGAACTGAATGGTTGAATTTATGAACATGTATTAATTTATTTGAAAAAAAAAACCCTTTCTTCCGGACGTTGTATTAAATAATGTATATAGGTCATCAGATGACCTCGATCTCGTTATCAAATCCATTTACAAAAATTTCATAAATATTGTGTTTATGACCCCTGGATATCTTTTGACTACATTGTCCTTGACATCCCACTTCGCCCTACCCATAAGAGGTATTTTCAACCTTGGTAATGATTGATATTCAGTATTTATACATATTGACATCATTTGACCCCTGAAGTCACGTTAAGTCACCTACCCAATGATCATTGCTACTAGTGTATGCAATAAACCAAGTGGAATGGTATAACAATTGAAATGGCACCCACGTTGGAGGACAGTTCTAAGATAGCCATGATGCAGTCATGTCTACAGTAGAATTCACCACGACCTTTGCAGGACTTAAACCCCATTAAAATCAAATTAAACCAAGATAACACTCATTGAAAACAGCTCAACTATGTTACATCAGATCTTCTCTGGTTAAATCCACACTACACATGTTTCTGTTTTACCTGTGCGGTTTTGCAATGAGCTGGTATTATAGTTTCAGTTGGGTAACCGATTATAAAGCAAATGCAAGGTAACAATACTGTTTGGGCGCTTTGTTTACGAAATGAGACATAGTGTGCATATTGTTAACCAGCATTCTTGAAAATGAGAAACATAATGGTTGTAGACTGAACACGGTTTTGAAATAATTTCTTCATATTTTTTGGTGTTATCTGTCGTTTACATATCCTTCCTAAAACACCAAAGTGCGAATATTTCCAAACACCTAAATTAGCTCAATATTTAGGACATGTTACAAAACTATATTTTCTAGAATTTCAGAAGAGTACTTTAAATATATGAGTGACGTCGTATTGAACACCCTCTACATTTCATATGTTTTAATGGCATCTACTTTACAAAACTTAATTACCTCATACGTCATATACGTAAATTTACGGTGCACGCACATACATAGACATAAATAATGACCATGGTGACGTCATGGTCTCATTCTGAATAAGTTCAGGCGAGACAAAAATGTTTTTTCTTTCAAAGATGGCTTCCACCCTGGTTCGCCACCTTAAAACAACAACATAGAAATAGTAAAGTACGGAATTACAACGGCATTGCCATTGGCAGATAGGCTAAGTTCTGTACTACCAGAATATGTCAGAAATCAAGAAAACCCACATGCAGCACCTACCTCTATCAGGGTTCACTATTTCAAAGAGAAGAAGTCTAGGTCTGTCGTCAAATTCTTCGGCTTGTATAAGAAACGCCTGACGTACTGACTCATAATCGTTGAGAACAACCACAGGAAAAGATCCAAATTGAAGTCTGTAAACCGGTCCGTATTTGACCGCCAACTTATTAAATGTTTTAAACGGAGCTTTTGGGTCTAAACTGGGTAGGTTCCCTAATATGGGCCAACTGAAACGGGGTCCCGGAGGAAATTTCTTGGACGGTTTCCGATTACTTCTGATGGTGAGGAATAGTAACGTAAAAGCTACTAGAGCGAGGAGAACCGTTGTCGAGTCCTCGGTAAGAATCTTTGAGAATTGACTCATTGCATTCGTCATATTTGTTAAGTGAAATATCCTATCTTCTGCGTTACTGACACGGCGTATTATTATGTTCGATTTAGTGCACTCGTGAACAGGTCATAGTCCAAACGTAATGTTGTATTTTGCCAACAAAGCAGGGCCAGCAAAGTCAGTATATGTCTCGTAGACATCTAATCGAAGTTCACAGTGCAAAGGGGTCAAAATCGTTCAATCGGCAGCACATATAATTTGAACTGAGAAATCGGCAAAAATAAAGTATCTCTTAACTACTTCTTTTTATTCATAAATCAAAGGCAGTCCTTTTAAGTTTCATTCTGGAAAATATGTAGATCAAATCTTGTGAACTTTTATTTTTACATCAATTTCAATAATGCCCATGTGTTTTCTTTGTGTAACTTACGTTACTAAGGATTATTAAACAAATCAATTTGTAAGCGCTCGTTTTTAAAAGTCATATTCATTGAATTTACAACCGTATGATAATACAGGCGAAAATAGTAACTTTTTGCTCAAGATTTGCAATTTAAAGAGAATTGACCATTGCTCATTCTAGTGACTCTAGTATATGGACAATATAAGTGTGCTTTTTCATTTAATGACATAAAATTTGAGGTATCGACTTTTCAAACCTACTTTTTGGTCAAAAAATGTGCTTGGATAGGTAGTTTTCAACAGATTTTCCATATTCGCCTTGCTATATAACATTGAATTGTGTTATCTGTTGACCTAGTGACTAAATGAGTTTTTAAGGGGAAGTGTTAGCTTTCGTTTGATTAAAAAAAATTCTGATTGGATGAAGGGAACATTTGAGGTTTCGACAAAAACCAATCAAAGAGGCCCAATTTTAGTTAGAAGCTTCACAGCTCCTACTTTGCTATGCACTCAACCGTATAGTGTAATCAAAGACTGTGGTGGAGACATTCACTGCTTGTTGTTCTCTGCATGCTTGGAAGCTCTTGGGACGAAAATGTGTGCTCAGGTGTATCGAGGTGGAAACTGTGCGCATGATGGTTTATAAGAGAATCGTTTTTGTATAGAAACCTTTCGATATGCATGCTACTGTTTACAAACAGTAAAACAATAATTAAATATAAGGCAATTCTTGCTGTCATATTGTAAGATACATGTCATATTTTCCAAATCACTCGTTTGTCAATTCTTGATGCCTTTATTTAATATGTAAAATTCAAACAAACTTCAAATAAAGTAAGTCACGAAACAAATGCTACCATTAGATTGAAAGGAGTACTGTAAGCTCTTTTGTTGACAATGCATAAACTAATTAATTCAAGCATTTTTGCTTGTTAAATCCATTAAAAAGGTACTCACTACTTTAGCTTTCGCCATCGGAGCTGATGACTTATAATGCATGGTGGCGTTATAAGAAAACAATACACGGATAATCGGGCGCGGTTTTAGTCAATTTTAATAGGGTGTTAAAATACATGGTAACGTATGTTTCGGTCACGTTGGTTACATTTTAAATTCAAAATGCTCAACAAGACATGTTGGAAATGTGTTAATGAAATAATATTAACAAAGTTGGTCAGGTACATTTGCTCAACAGTTTGTAGTCACTCTTTTGTTTTAATTCCGCACTTTATGGTAACGTATGTTACATTAACCATACGGTGTTTGGTGCAATCTATCCATATTCAGAACTGTACATCAATATTTGAGTAAAGATAGTAAGAGAAAAGAGACGCTTTTGCAGCTTTTAAAAGGTCTCACAAACTTTGCCAATTTATACAATATCTTTATCAAACATTAGAATAACGGATTCTTTTCTCATAAAGGAGCTTATATGGCACCTATTACGATTTGCATTTTACTAGTTTTGTTGTTGTAGTAGTAGATATTGTTGTTGTTTTTGTTGTTGTTGTAGTTTGTAATTCTTTATTACTGACCGATACTATTTTTCCTACATGCACTAAATACATTATTTTTCAATATAGGCCTATACAAAAATGAAGCTTTTATCTAACAATAATTAGAGGCAAATAAGAAATCGTGTGTAATGTGTTGTAAACAACTTCCATTATTGTTAAATGTCTAGTATGCTAATTTAACTCATGATTAAACAAAGTTCAAATGAATTCAGACGTGTTCGTATCTATTATTAACACGTATACTTTTGTTTAAAACACGTGGATATTCCCATCTCGTAATTTCCACCGTGATTTCAGATGTTATTCCATTGAATGGGACTCTAATATTGACCGGCATTAGCTCCTACACGTGGCGTACATTATAAATTTACCAGACATTATAATTTTAACGTAAAAACAAATTCACAGTCTCTAAAAAAAATACTTGTTAGCTGTAGTTCCCATTTGGCTGTATTCGCCACGCTGATTACAAGTATCATTAAAATATAACATTCTGACATTTCTTTACAACTTATTTTCAGTTAGCCCTTCACTCAGACAACAGAGAGCTACTGAGGGGTAAAAGTAATACTCCCAACAGAACGAGAGAATTGGGTTTTACTAGCTTTAGGTTGTACACTGTGTAATGCATTTTGTATCGACAAATATGATTTTATATATACCTATTTGGAGGATTTTGTTCCCAATACATATGCCCTACATTATGTCTAATCGATGAGAATAGTATAATAGTTGCCTCTCTGGAGATGTATCTTTCCTCTTTTAATGCTCTGCATGCTGGACAGATAGGCTTCAATTTTTGAAAATATTTTCTCAAAATATCAAGAGCTATCTCAAGAACCACTGAACCAATACTGTGCTTGTTTATACTCATTTTAATGCATTTTTCATGCTGATTCCGAATATGGTCATGCAAAAGTACATTTCTGACATTTTTGAATTTTTGAAGAAAATTTGTAACATAAAGCCCGACATACCGAGTCTTGGGCATTGGTTTTTAAAATTTCTTGGATATTGTGAGGAAATAATAAACATTATTAACTAGCTAAGTATATCTTGTAAAACACATCACATAGCATATGGGACATTAATTGATCTTACGTTATTATACAAACTGTGCCTAATGGGATTTCAGTTCCCCTAATATAGCATAAAGTGTAAAGCATCGACTCAAGAGAGTGAATATTTTGACATACATGAACTTTTGAGGCCTCACCTGCTCATTCCCACAAAGAGTGTAACAATCTGTTCTATTTTCACCTGAAAATTACTCCATTTTGTGAAACTTGAGATATTTCCAAATTACCTAAGTAATGGATCATCATATTTATGCCGAGTTTCTTTAATAATTGTAGTGTGTAAAACCAGGGATATCTCAAAAATGAATATGTAAGGGTATTTCACGAAGCGGTAAAATAACATTATCGAGTCATTTGCTTCGAGTTCAGTAATATTTATAATATCAAAGCTAGAGTTTCTTAGGGTATGTCGGAGGGGGTGCGTAGTTGCGTGTATACCCAGTGTGCCCATTTGTATGTTTAGGCCTACGTAATATTTGCAGTCTTGGATGTCATCATTTCGCGATAGACTTAAGTTGACGAATCACGGAGCTAGAAATCACGATCAGCCAATCATCTTAAGCAATTGATCAATGAGATTTAGACGTCCAAGATCGACCATTTACCATGACTTAGTGATGGACGTAGTAACTAGTAAATCTACTGTACGTCCCACGTGTACAAATGCTGATGAATTGTCGTTCAAACGAATAAATAGACCATGAACTCTATCGATTAATTTCGATTGTTTAACCCGTTATTTGTTTTATTCATATATAATATTTTACGACTGACAGATGGGACAAAGAGAATGGAGAGAGGATATCATTGAGGAAAGGGATGGATGACACAGTAGCATCTTATTTCTTGGTTCCCTCATGGAACAGGTTTTATTATTATTATTATTACTATTATTATTATTATTATTATTATTATTATTATTATTATTATTATTATTATTATTATTATTATTATTATTATTATTATTATTATTATTATTATTATTATATCCCACAGTGTTTTGGTTATATCTTTAAAGTATTTCTCCTTCAAACTCTTTTCCATGCTTTATATCTCTTTCTCTCCCTTCTAGAATAACAGCTACCAACCACACATAACAAACAATATACAATACGAGTACAATAACACCCCACCCGCCCTCACCCCATTCCACTCCACCCTACGTGATACAACACTGTATACGTAAATACGGTACAATCGCGAGTCGCGATGTCACCTGATGCCCATCCAATCACTATCTAGTGTTGTCTATTGCATATAGGTTAGAGTTCAAAATTATCATTATCAGTTTTTTCTTTATAGTAAACTTCAATAACTGCGTCTATTTCATCTTTCTGTCTACTTAAGACTTTCCTCCTATCTTCGATTTGTTTTAGGTAAGCTTCAAGCTCGTTTATCTTTTTCTGCACGGCTAAAATCTCAGCTTCCATCTCGGTGTCTTTACATGGACATCGGCCGTCACATCTGGAAAAAAAACACCAAATAATGTGTTGGCATGTGTGACATTAATAGACGATCTGAGTGGGAGATTATCGGAGAAGTAATTTTGACGTTCACAGGTGCCAGGGTTTACTGAAGGTGAGCTTCGGTGAAGGTGATTTCCTCTTATCTTTCTTCGAGTGGGGGGGTACTTTCCTGTATAATGCACTGAAACGCCTCATGTTGTAGCATCATATTAGTATATCTAAAGCGTATTGGAACTCAGTATCAGTGTGGTCTTTTTAAAAATACTTTAGTGGAGTCCAATTAACTTACATTACATATACGGTGGTAACTGGCGTATCAGAGTCAAAATTTACATATAAAGAGATGGGCTAGTTGAATTTATGAAAGCAACAATGACACCCATGCACTGAACTGAACTGAACTGATGCAAAAGAAACCAAATACCACAGAGTCCAAAAACCACAGAACTGAGCCTGATTCCGTATACATCAACAATCAATCTGCGAATGCTTACCCAGACGGTGGAAGCCCGAAGAAGCCTAAAATAATGCCTAAAGCCTAAAATAAAACCTAAAGACTTTATTAGGAAAACTCAGTTTGGCTTTTAGGAAAGGTCGTGGCACCAGGGAAGCCATTGGAGTGATGAGGATGCTCAGCAAGAGAAACTGCAACATGACAATGAAGTAAAACTTTGGGTTTGCTTTGCAGATTTTGAGAAAGCTTTTGACATAGTGAGCTAGGTGAAGATGTACATTCTGAAGAGGATGGCGGTTGACTGGAGAGACAAAGGATTGATAAGTGGCAGAGGTGATAATGGCAAATGGAGTTTTAGCAAAATTTGTGTTTGGAAGAGGAGTGCGCCAAGGACGTCTACTGTCACTGGTGCTATTCTCAATACGTGTAGAGATGATGGTAGGGCGTTACTGGAATATGTGCGTTTTGCAGATAACCAACCAATGGTAGCACTTCGAAGCAGGTCTACAAAGATTGATGTACGGCTTGAATGGACTGAGCCCAAGAATATTATATGAAAATTCACGCAGTGGCCCACATTTGGGGCTAAAATGGCCAAATATGAGGTTAATTTTGTCACAAACCCACATACAGGCGTCACATTGAGACATTGATGGGATGATTGTATGGACCATCCCCTGCCAAAATATTTGGGCAATGTACACCCCCCCCGATCTACGCCCCTGAATTCACGTTAAGAAGACTAAGGTAATGAAGATATCAAGAAAGGAGGGCCAGGGCATGTTTTCTGTTTTGTACTGTCTATATGTAGAATAATAAGATACTAGAGTGTGACGTCAACTTAAATGGAGTGTATAAACATCTGGAAACACATCCATCTGCTTAGAGTTACATCAGGGTATTTTGTTTCGTTCAGTTATCTTATTTTTTTCGTATGTCTGTTTAAACTAAGATGAAATTGCTAATTACTTAATACATATATTGGCTAACTTAAAAGATGATGATCTGTATACTTACTTCTTATACAAAATGACAGGAGGGCCTCGGTCTATATTTCGCTCACAGGCTATTTTACACAGATTACAGAGATTAGAATACGAATTACCGTCGTTTGCACACACCCATTCCACCTTTGAGGGACAGCTTATGGAACATGAGTCTACTGCTGCTTTGTGCTTGTTCCTGTACTTGTCAGACAGTTCTGGTACTATAAAAGAGATAATAAAGAAGTAAAACGAGATTAACATTGACTGAAATCATTATTCGATTGAAGTACTGATGTAGTCTTTTCCCACATAAATGACCGGGAACATGGTAAAAGTTTGCCTTTCGAGATTTTGACACCAAACCTGTTTTTGTACCATACTTAGTGTACTGTTGGAAATACCCAGCAAATGCAAAATGTGTAAATGTCTGGTTATATAAAGGGCATATAAAGGGTACAAAATGTTTTACTCAAGTGTTGATAAAATATATCATACAATTAATGTTTAACAAAAACATTTTGCAATCTTCTCCTTGTTGTTGATTGATAAAGTTCTCAATATTTGGACGATTCTCTGAAATAAAGTTTCAACTTTGTAATTCCATAACAATATACATCCTTTGACTATGACGACACTCAAAATGACGTCATTTTCACTATTTATCGCACTTGACAGACTTTTAGAACCTTGTTGAATCAACATGACGACGAAGACCAAAATAAATCCCTCTTTTCGGGATGACTCCCCATATATCCTTCGTTCAGTGGTGGCTAAATATATATAGCATCTTCGCGATAATTCCAAGCTTGCTGATTCCACGTGTTCAAGTTCGTGAACACATTGCTGTACTAAAGTCATAGATCACAGCTCACTTCATATTTATCAAAGATCTGCCCCGAAAACATGTTTACATTATTTTGTTTATATAGTAACATTTTACAAAGGCCCATACATTCACCTTCCACATTTATACCCATGTAGCAGCAGGGATTGAGCCATATATGGGGATTTCCAAGATAATTGACTAAATTTGTTATTCTGATCAAAAGGGATTTCCCCAGAAATGTCATTACATACAAACTATTGCATGATTACTTGAAAGGGGGTTCCAATCTCTCATGAAAGGAAAATACAGCTAAACGATTAAACTAAATTAGATTAGAGGGAATTAGCACATAAACCAACTTTATTTGAAACGTACCCTCCTTCTGTGGAAGATTCCGGTTGAATCTTTCTCAGAGGGTGTATGAAATTAAAACTGAGCTGCCTAATGTGTCATTCCATTTGAAATTCATACTCCCCCTGTTATTTCTAATATCTTCTACAGGGGCAGAGCAGAAATGGAACAGCCAAAATACTTAAACACTAAAGTTAAAGCTTCTTTTACCTGTTGCTTGAATGTTTGCCCGAAATCCATCATCGTATATGCAGTCTGGGAAGATACTCCTTGGGTTTGAATAAAGCAGGTAGTAGTATTCCTGTTGCAGCTTGGTCAGTGCGTTGCTATTCCTTAATTTGAATAATGAGACAATGACGAAACAATTAATTGCCCAGATTGGTAAAGAGGCTAGTCGACATAGCATTCTGTTTGGTAATAGTAATTCGTAGTAATACTGTGACAAAGAAAAACATGCGCACAAAAATATTAATAAATTAAATCGCTTTACGGCAGATGCAATTAGATTGAGAACTGTAACATGGTTTTGTCTTGATCATACCGTATGATATAAGAATATAATGGTTCAGTTGTTCTGAGTGGTCTTATTTAACTTCTTATTTGTATTACAAATGGTAACACTTATGCTGCGTTAGTTATATTCCTTCCACATAGGTAAATCAGTTTTTGAAATAGCAATATACTATTATAATGTCAGTGGTCAATTGGATCCAAATGCGTTATCACGGTACGGTGTAAACACCCCCCCCCCCATACCCCACCACCACCACCACCACCACCACCACCACCCAATACGCAAACACCCCGGGTTAACGTTCTGGTTGTATTTGAATATGACAAAGAAGTTGAATTATTTATCAACTAATACTTACTTGTTGAGACAATAGACTATAGAGATACACAGATGTTAATTTCATAAACAATTTCAAGATATTTCATTATCTACCCAGAGTTGCGACGTTAGAGACCATAAATAAATATAGTATATGCCTACTATAGTATGATTATTAAAACGCTTACAACTGGTAAAGCGGTTCACCTGTGATTTTATTAATTATTACACATTATCAATATATCAATATCATAAATTCGGTTTGATACCGGAAAAAAAATTAAAACGGCGTTGCAGTAAGTGGTTAACGCACATCATTGTTGAAAATTATTGTCATTTTGTTATTGATGTTTCATTCAATTCTATGTAAGGAACAGTTCAAACTTTACTTTTACCAAAACATGTGCCCCCCCCCGGCCTCCCATGGATTGACGCCACAGGCATACATTGGTATAAATCCAGGAACTCTTTTATGATGAAAAAGTGCTTTAAGAATTTAAGCATTGCATTACCTTTTTGAAGCATCTATATTGTTGTAATTTCATGCGGGGATTTTTGGAAACCGGATTAGTACATGACATCATACGAAATCCTGTTACGTATAAGTGTAATGTACACCCACAATTTGAATAAAAAATATTGCTCTATAATTTGCTCAAAAATATGAAATTATGTGAGCTTTATATGTAAGCTGCATCAACTTTAATGTTAGAATTGTCGCAGAAAACGAATTCAGCGCGTCTTAAAATTGGCGCGCCACAAATGAATATACAAATTATTTGATAATGGAGAAGAGGATTTTTTTTCGAAACGGACTATGAAAAGTCCATATTGTTTCATAAAAAAAAAAAAAAAAAAAATTTGCAATTTATTTTGATGCTTTAATTGAATGAGAAATTGTTGCTTAAAAAGGACAGACTTGTAATCAGGCTAAAAAGTTAGCCCATTGAGAAATGCATACTTGTTGTGAGTATGTGGTGAGTAGACTTGAACCAATCTTGATTTTACACACCACCAAATCGGGTTCTAATCAAACTCCAAACTCAGTGTTTTATTCTGAGAACCACACCAGGTTGATTTAATGGGGAAGAAAATGGGGGTGGGGTGGGGAGGGGGTTGTAAGGTTGATGGTTAAAAGAAGTTGATGATTAGCATGGTATACAGATAATATAATAACATTATCACTTATGAATAGCTTTATTTTGATACCAAATTTCATTTGTAGTTCCCATCAGCATTGACAAAATCATCAATATGAACATGTCGTTCAATGAGGATTTTTGCATGTATAGTGGTGTGCAACAAGAAAAACAAATCAAATAAGAATGGCGACATCCTATCTATTGCGAAGTGGCGGTTTTATCAATAATAAGAGTTGAAACTTGAAAGTGAACAGTGTCATGTGCTTGAAAGGCTAGGTCTATATATTTAACTATAAGGCCTGATTCAATTACATGTTTTCGTCGAAGTCAAGTTATAATGGATTTATAGTGAATTCAATTTTGATGAAGTGAGTACACAAAATTTGTTTAAGCTTACTTACACAGTACACATACATACATGACATACATGTACGTGCATGCATGTTGAACCACACTCAGTTTCAGAGAAGAACGGCAGTCCCTTACTCAGATTGACGCAAGCGCCCTGTTAATGAGCGACATTTTGACGCTTAATCGGCCAATCAGATTACCGCGTATGTTGTTATGATTGTCAGACGATTGAATCACCGATCAGAAACACACGTCCGTGTTTACACTGTGCACGCTCTCAATGTAAACAAGTGCCGTTCTTCTTTGACCGAAACTGCATGTAGCTGAGCGCATGCATGCCATTGCCATATCTGTAATCGCCATAGGGTAGCAACAACATATACAAGATTAAGCCTTTTAAAATGAAATTTTATGCATACCGAATTTTATCGGCTAAATACGCATGCCGTTTGAAATGACGCGTCAATTATTTGTAATTTGCGACGCATCGTGAGATGGCGAACACATCCAACGAACCATTGATTAGCAAAAAGCCTGCATTTAATTTAAAAAAATATAATTTAACTTTTCCCAGATGTTCATTTAATTTTTGTGCATTTTAGCATTCTATTCAGTAGGCAAATTTCCCAATGCTACAATGTACTACAGTACACACATAACCTATGATTCTGCATGGCCATATAGATGCTTGTTATGTAACACCTTTTGTAATTTACACCCTTAATCCAAGGTTATGAATATGAAATGAGGGCTAGCTGTTTACATTGTCTGTTTGCATTGCAATGGACCTGTGATTTTGCACAATGGATCTTGTTATTGCATGCTAAAAATATCCCATGTTGTCTAAATGGAAAAATGTTTTATAAATGGGGGGGGGGGGTGCCCTAAAATTACACCCACAATCATACCCCTAATCTAACCATCGCAATAACCCTAAATCCTATATGTACTTCTAACGTATAGCCGTCCCTAATTCTAAACCCTAACCTAATTTTGAAGTCGACGCCCGACGTCGCGAAATGACAAAAGTGTACGTCTAGAATAACGTCGAAAGCAAGACGACAGAGACGCGTCCAGCAAAAATCACGAAACGCGTATAACTCCCATCGTTCCGCTTCCGCGCCGCCGTGCGCGCGTCGGTAGACGACGACATCGTCGTCGTCGATAAACTCTAACTCTATGTCCGAACCCCAACACAAATATTATACAGCACCCATGCATAGCATGTGTGCATGCACTGATGCTGGTATAATATTATACAGCAATACAGCATATACTGTGATGTAGTGCACTGATCCATGGTATAATATTATACAGCACCCATGCATATAGCATGTGTGCACTGATTCCTATTTTTTTTTTTTTTTTTTTTTAACTTTTAACTTAAAAAATGAACTTTTTCTGGTCCACTTCGAGAAAAAATCATGTTGGAGACGATAATCTTTTGGAAGCCATTACGATATTGAAATACAGTGTATTTATAGAAAACCTAAAAGCATTTTTAGGCACGTTTGAACATGAATTTGGTTCAATTTATCCATATTCAGACATCTATATCAATATTTGAGTAAAGATCGTAAAAGAAAGACGACGCCTTTGCAGTTTTAAAAAGGTCTCGCAAACTTTGCCAATTTATATATACAATATCTTTATCAAACATTGGAATAATGGATTCTTTTCTCATAGGAACGATTTACACTTTACTAGTTTTGTTGTTGTTGTTGTTGTTGTTGTTGCTGCTGTTGTTGTTGTTTTAAATTCTTTACTACTGACCGACACTTATTTTCCTACCTGCACTAAATACAATACTTTTCAGTCTACAGTTTTAGTTAACAATAATAATTAGAGGCGAATATGAAATCGTGTTTAGTGTGCTTTAAACAACTTCCATTATTATTAAATGTCTAATATGCTAATTTAACTCATGATTAAACAAAGTTCAAATGAATTCAGACGTGTTAGTATCTATTATTTACACGTATACTTTTGTTTAAAACACGTGGATATCCCCATCTCGTAATTTCCACCGTGATTTCAGCTGTTATTCCATCGATCGGGACTCTAATATTGACCGGCATTAGCTCCTACACGTGGCGTACATTATAAAACTTTACCAGACATTATAATTTTAACGTAAAAACAAATTCACAGTCTCTAGAGAATCACTGAAAAATACTAGGCTTGTTAGTTCTAGTTCCCATTTGGCTGTATTCGCCACGCTGATTACAAATATCATTAAAATATAACATTCTGACATTTCTTTACAACTTATTTTCAGTTAGCCCTTCACTCAGACAACAGAGAGCTACAGAGGGTAAAAGTAAAATACTCCCAACAGAGCGAGAGAAAATCAAAGCTGGGTTTTACTAGCTTTAGGTTGTAAACTGTGTAATGCATTTTGTATCGACAAATATGATTTTATATAGACCTATTTGGAGGATTTTGTTCCCAATACATATGCCCTACATTATGTCTAATCGATGAGAATAGTATAATAGTTGCCTCTCTGGAGATGTATCTTTCCTCTTTTAATGCTCTGCTTGCTAGACAGATAGGCTTCAACATAAAAATTTCAATTTTTGAAAATATTTTCTCAAAATATCAAGAGCTATCTCAAGAACCACTGAACCAATACTGTGCTTGTTTGTACTCATTTTAATGCATTTTTCATGCTGATTCCAAATATGGTCATGCAAAAGGACAATTCTGAAATTCTTAAATTTTTGAAGAAAATTTGTAACATAAAGCCCGACATACCGAGTATTGCGCATTGGTTTTTAAAGTTGCTCGGATATTGTGAGGAAATAATAAAAATCATTAGCTATCTACGTATATTTTTGTAAACCACATCACATAATTACAGCATGTGGGACATTAATTGATCTTTACTTATCATACAAATTGTGCCTAATGTGATTTCAGGTCCCCTAAAATAGCATGAAGTGTAAAGCATCGACTCAAGAGAGTGAATATTTTGACATACATGAACTTTTGCGTCACCTGCTCATTCCCACAAAGAGTGTAACAATCTGTTCTATTTCTACCTGAAAATTACCCCATTTTGTGAAACTTGAGACATTTCCAAATTACTTTTATGGATCATCATATTTATGCCGAGTTTCTTACAATGGACGTTAATAATTGTAGTGTGTAAAACCGGGAAATCTCAAGAATGAATATGCAAGGGTATTTCACGAAGCGGTAAAATAACATTATCGAGTCATTTGCTTCGAGTTCAGTAATATTTATAATATCAAAGCTAGAGTTTCTTAGGGTATGTCGGAGGAGGTGCGTAGGTTCGTGTATACTGGGGGTGTGCCCATTTGTATGTTTAGGCCTACGTAATATTTGCGGGTGTATTGGCGCGCGTGTATGAAAAGCCGATAGCATCAAAGACGACTAAGTGTATACGCCTAACCTTCGACATAAAAATGCGTAACGTTTAAGATGCAGTCTTGGATGTCATCATTTCGCGATAGACTTAAGTTGACGGAGCTAGAAATCACGATCAGCCAATCATCTTAAGCAATTGACCAATGAGATTTAGACGTCTAAGATTTCTTGGACGTCAAAGATTGACCATTTACCATGACTTAGTGATGGACGGTATCTACATATTCTATCAAAACGTAGCCTATATATATAATTGGTGAACGAAAAAAATATGGCATTGAAAATCGAATTGGGCGCTTTTCTCAAAAACTACTCATTTTATTATAAATCTGCCGTGTTTGTTGGATTCTTTGTATCATTTCCTTTCTAAAAAATGTGTCCTTTTACTTATCATTATCCTTTGAAATTAGATACAATACACAACTATGTCTAAAATTTGCCATTTAGAGTGATCCTTCGTACCGCCTTAATATGCTATCTACAGAAGATAGCTGGTATGCTATCTACACTAGATATTTGGTATGCTTTTAATATACTAAAGATAGGTGTATGCTCTGTTTACAGAAGATAGCTGGTATTATTCTCTACATAAAATAGCTGGAAATGCTATCAAATAAGATAGCTGGTAGGGTCCAAGCAGCTATGGTAGCCTCATCGTGGCACTGCCATTACTTTATATTCTTGAGGATTAAGATTCGCGCCCATTACTGGTTCCAGGTTTGGTTTAGCTCCTTCTGGTAGACGAAATGAGAATTTGTGAAGAAGATGTGTAAAGATGAGAAAGAGTTCCATCAAAGCCAACTGCTCACCCAAACACTTACGTTTTCCTGAAAACAAAGAAAGAATTATAACAAAATTAATATTATGGGAACATCAATACTGAGAATATCAAAAAAACATACTGAATTTATACACATTAACAATTTCCTATATCTTTGAAGATGGTACCTGAAAGTAAGGATCCCTTCTAAAGAGCCATTCTTTGACTATAGTTATTGCGTCGAATGAAAGCCGTGGAGCGCAGAGTTGTACGTGTGTATTACACGGACATCGTTCTGCATATGATTTAATACTATCTAACCGAGGACTCATACCCGTTCTTAATCGACACACCGTGGACCTCACACACACACACTAATACACACACCAGACCACTTACTATTCAACCGTGGCCCGGTATATATCCAGCAGATCGAGGACGTTCACAGTTGTAGGTATGTCCTCGTTTGTTATGTGTGTATCCATAGGTCCTCGTTTGGAGGTATTTACAAAGACAGGAGGGTTCTAAGTGGCTCTCCTGACTCTGATCTCCACCAGGTGTTCTAACTCTCATCATGTAAATCTATATTGAATAATGTATTCATACATACCAATCGAAAAAGGTATCAACCTTTCCCTGCGATTCAATTTTCCACCAGAATCCAAAAACCTGTCTGGTTTGAAAGACTCCGCTTCCTTCCAGATTCTTTCGTCGTGGTGAATGGCCCACAGATTCGGCAAAACCATCGTTCCTTGCTCTATATCATAGCCATACAGCTTTGTATCAATGGTGGCTGCCCTTGGCACTCCAAGAGGGAATATGCTCCCTATGCGTTGTATTTCAAGCAGTGTTGCTTCAGTATACAGCAGTCGAGGTCTGTCTTTCAAAGTAGGCATTCTGTTACGCCCGACTTTCGAATCCAATTCGGCATGGATCTTTTCTTGGATGTCAGGTTGTAGTACCATGTAGAGCAAACCCCATTTTAGTGCTGTCGATGACGTTTCCGTTCCAGCAGCGTAAAGATCACCAATACTCGAATTCAGATCATCTTCGTCAAACCATTCAGCAATATCAGGATTTTCTTCATGGATTTTCTCCTGATTATCTAAGTACATATCGATAAAAGTACGCGGATCTCCACGTGTGTAATTACCACGAGCTCTTTTGATCATTTCTTCATTAAACGCGGTCGTGTGCAAAATGATTCGCTTGGCCTTTTGAAATCCCGAAAACGGCAAGTATCGCATCCAGGGGACAAAGTTTGTAAGACCCGTAAATGAGGCTTCTATGAAGATTTGCTCCAGAAAGTTGAGAATGCGCATTAGATTTGGATCGTCATAATCAAAGCCATGTCCAAAAACAAGACAGCACACGACATTGCAAGTAACCATATCCAGAAGGCGAAATGGTGAAAACTCTTTTCCCTCATGTGTAGATATAACATCGCATAAACGTTTGATTTCATCAGTGATTTGTTCTTCCAGTCTAGACTTTCCCATGCCAAGATCACGGAACGCAGATAAGGAGAATCGCCGTCGTACTCGTTGTGCCAGATTACTATGTGCGCGTATCAAACCTGAATCAAAAAGGTAAGAATCGAACTGAATGTTTGAATTTATGAACATACATTAATTTATTTGAAAAAAACCCTTTCTTCCGGACGTTGTATTAAATAATGTATATAGGTCATCAGATGACCTCGATCTGGTTATCAAATCCATTTACAAAAATTTCATAAATATTGTGTTTATGACCCCTGGATATCTTTTGACTACATTTTCCTTGACATCCCACTTCGCCCTACCCATAAGCGGTATTTTCAACCTTGGTAATGATTGATATTCAGTATTTATACATATTGACATCATTTGACCCCTGACCCCAATATCTTTCAAGTCACGTTAAGTCACCTACCCAATGATCATTGCTACTAGTGTATGCAATAAACCAACTGGAATGGTATAACAATTGAAATGGCACCCACGTTGGAGGACAGTTCTAAGATAGCCATGATGCAGTCATGTCTACAGTAGAATTCACCACGACCTTTGCAGGACTTAAGCCCCATTAAAAGCAAATTAAACCAAGATAACACTCATTGAAAACAGCTCAACTATGTTACATCAGATCTTCTCTGGTTAAATCCACACTACACATGTTTCTGTTTTACCTGTGCGGTTTTGCAATGAGCTGGTATTATAGTTTCAGTTGGGTAACCGATTATAAAGCAAACGCAAGGTAACAATACTGTTTGGGCGCTTTGTTTACGAAATGAGACATAGTGTGCATATTGTTAACCAGCATTCTTGAAAATGAGAAACATAATGGTTGTAGACTTAACACGGTTTGGAAATAATTTCTTCATAATTTTTGGTGTTATCTGTCGTTTACATATCCTTCCTAAAACACCAAAGTGCGAATATTTCCAAACACCTAAATTAGCTCAATATTTAGGACATGTTACAAAACTATATTTTCTAGAATTTCAGAAGAGTACTTTAAATATATGAGAGACGTCGTATTGAACACCCTCTACATTTCATATGTTTTAATGGCATCTACTTTGCAAAACTTAATTACCTCATACGTCATATACGTAAATTTACGGTGCACGCACATACATAGACATAAATAATGACCATGGTGACGTCATGGTCTCATTCTGAATAAGTTCAGGTGAGACAAAAATGTTTTTTCTTTCAAAGATGGCTTCCACCCTGGTTCGCCACCTTAAAACAACAACCCAGCAAACACAAAAACGTTTTAAAAACGTTTTAAATAAGTTATATTTAGGTAAAAACGTTTTAATAACATTAAAATGTCGGGTTATATAAAAGTCATGATAACGTTGTAAAACGTTTTGTATGAAAACACACTACAGCAATATTTTTAAATGTTTTCAAAAAATGTTATTGTAAAGTATTTTTGCAACCATTTTTGCCAAATATTGTGTCAATACTTAAATAACATTATGTTAAAATATTTGAAACCAGCAAACACAGAAATGTTCTTAAAATGTTTTTTTCAAAACCTTTTAATAACATTTAAATGTCGGGTTATATAAAGGTCATGAAAACGTTTTTAAAACGTTATTGAAAATATTTTGGGCAAATATACCCTTTATATAACCCGACATTTAAACGTTTTCTGACAACCTTTTATAACCTTTTGCGAATTATGTCGAAAACGTTTTGTGTTTGCTGGGAACATAGAAATAGTAAAGTACGGAATTACAACGGCATTGCCATTGGCAGATAGGCTAAGTTCTGTACTACCAGAATATGTCAGAAATCAAGAATACCCACATGCAGCACCTACCTCTATCAGGGTTCACTATTTCAAAGAGAAGAAGTCTAGGTCTGTCGTCAAATTCTTCGGCTTGTATTAGAAACGCCTGACGCACTGACTCATAATCGTTGAGAACAACCACAGGAAAAGATCCAAATTGAAGTCTGTAAACCGGTCCGTATTTGACCGCCAACTTATTAAATGTTTTAAACGGAGCTTTTGGGTCTAAACTGGGTAGGTTCCCTAATATGGGCCAACTGAAACGGGGTCCCGGAGGAAATTTCTTGGACGGTTTCCGATTACTTTCGATGGTGAGGAATAGTAACGTAAAAGCTACTAGAGCGAGGAGAACCGTTGTCGAGTCCTCGGTAAGAATCTTTGAGAATTGACTCATTGCATTCGTCATATTTGTTAAGTGAAATATCCAATCTTCTGCGTTACTGACACGGCGTATATGTTCGATTTAGTGCACTCGTGAACAGGTCATAGTCCAAACGTAATGTTGTATTTTGCCAACAAGGCAGGGCCAGCACAGTCAGTATGTCTCGTAGACATCTAATCGAAGTTCACAGTGCAAAGGGGTCAAAATCGTTCAATCGGCAGCACATATAATTTGAACTGAGAAATCGGCAAAAATAAAGTATCTCTTAACTACTTCTTTTTATTCATAAATCAAAGACAGTCCTTTTAAGTTTCATTCTGGAAAATATGTAGATCAAATCTTGTTAACTTTTATTTTTACATCAATTTCAATAATGCCCATGTGTTTTCTTTGTGTAACTTACGTTACTAAGGATTATTAAACAAATCAATTTGTAAGCGCTCGTTTTTAAAAGTCATAGTTCATTGAATTTACAACCTTATGACAATACAGGGGAAAATAGGAACTTTTTGCACAAGATTTGCAATTTAAAGAGAATTGACCATTGCTCATTCTAGTGACTCTAGTATATGGACAATATAAGTGTGCTTTTTCATTTAATGACATAAAATTTGAGGTATTGACTTTTCAAACCTACTTTTTGGTCAAAAAATGTGCTTGGATAGGTAGTTTTCAACAGATTTTCCATATTCGCCTTGCTATATAACATTGAATTGTGTTATCTGTTGACCCAGTGACTAAAAGAGTTTTTAAGGGGAAGTGTTAGCTTTCGTTTGATTAAAACAATTCTGATTGGATGAAGGGAACATTTGAGGTTTCGACAAAAACCAATCAAAGAGGCCCATTTTTAGTTAGAAGCTTCACAGCTCCTACATTGCTATGCACTCAACCGTGTAGTGTAATCAAAGACTGTGGTGGAGACATTCACTGCTTGTTGTTGTTCTATGCTTGGAAGCTCTTGGGACGAAATGTGTGCTCAGGTGTATCGAGGTGGAAACTGTGCACATGATGTTTTATAAGAGAATCGTTTTTGTATAGAAACCTTTCCATGTGCATGTTACTTTTTAAAAACAGTAAAACAATAATTAAATATAAGGCAATTCTTGCTGTCATATTGTAAGATATGTGTCACATTTTCAAAATCACTCGTTTGTCAATTCTTGATGCTTTTATTTAATATGTAAAATTCAAACAAACTTCAAATAAAGTAAGTCATGAAACAAACGCTACCATTAGATTGAAAGGAGTACTATAAGCTCTTTTTTTGACAATGTATAAACTAATTAATTCAAGCATTTTTGCTTGTTAAATCCATTAAAAAGGTACTCACTACTTTAGCTTTCACCATCGGGGCTGATGGCTTGATCACAAGTGACTTGGTCCATTGCTTTTCCCGCATAAACTAGTTGCTGTGGCATTAAACAATGCAATGTCGCCTTTTAGTTTAAAAGAAATATTTGTTAAAGGGGAATTGTTTTCCTCAAAAAAGAGTTGAAAAAGAATTGAAAATTTAGATGAAACTTACTTTACAACCAGGATACTTCTTTATAAGTACTTATAATGCATGGTGGCGTTATAAGAAAACAATACACGGGTAATAGGGCGAGGTTTTAGTCAATTTTAATAGGGTGTTAAAATTAATGGTAACGTATGTTTCGGTCACGTTGGTTACATTTTAACTTCAAAATGCCTAACAAGACATGTTGGAAATGTGTTAACGAAATAATATTAACAAAGTTGGTCAAGTACATTTGCTCAACAGTTTGTGGTCACTTTTTTGTTTTAATTCTGCAGGTAACGTATGTTACATTAACCATACGGTATTTGGTTCAATCTATCCATATTCAGAACTGTACATTTGATTAAAGATAGTAGAGAAAGGAGACGCTTTTGCAGTTTTTAAAAGGCCTCACAAACTTTGCCAATTTATACCATATCTTTATCAAACATTAGAATAACGGATTCTTTTCTCATAAAGGAGTTTATAGGGTACATATAACGATTTGCACTTTACTAGTTTGGTTGTTGTTGTAGTAGATATTGTTGTTGTTGTTGTTGTTGTTTACGTTTGTAATTCTTTATTACTGACCGATTCTACTTTTCCTACATGCACTAAATACAATATTTTTCAATCTATACAAAAATGAAGCTTTTAGCTAACAATAATTAGAGGCAAATATGAAATCGTGTGTAATGTGCTGTAAACAACTTCCTTAATTGTTAAATATCTAATATGCTAATTTAACTGATGATTAAGGGAGCTGGAATGAGCGTTTTGAGCATTTTGAGCGTTTTGAGCGTGTCGACAGTATTTTTTGTGGGACATATCGAATTGCATTCTGAATACGAAGAATGTCTTTCTGATATCAAATAATTTTCATTTTTTGAAATTTACGATATAATACAAATTTTATGACAAATTATTAAAATTTGATATTTTACACATTTTTGATATATAACAGTCCTCGAAGTAAATTTTATAAATCTAATGATATATTTTTAAAGTGTATGTAACTGGGAGGAAAAGCCGACGATCAATTGAAAATTTTGACCTTTCATATTGAAGATATGGATTTTTTTCCCAAAAAGACCTAAAATTTTGTGGTGTTTTGGGGAAAAAATCCATATCTTCAATACGAAAGGTCAAAATTTTCAATTGATCGTCGGCTTTTCATCCCACCTACATACACTTTAATTATAAATCATCAGATGTATAAAGTTTACTTCGAGTACTGTTAAATATCAAAAATATCAATTTTTAATCATTTGCCATAAAAGACCTAATTTTTTGTGGTGTTTTGGGGAAAAAAATCCATATCTTCAATATGAAAGACCATAAAAGACCTAATCTTTTGTGGTGTTTTGGGCAAAAAAATATAACAGTCCTCGAAGTAAATTTTATAAATCTAATGATATATTTTTAAAGTGTATGTAACTGGGAGGAAAAGCCGACCGTATCAATTGAAAATTTTGACCTTTCATATTGAAGATATGGATTTTTTTCCCAAAAAGACCTAAAATTTTGTGGTGTTTTGGGGAAAAATCCATATCTTCAATACGAAAGGTCAAAATTCTCAATTGATCGTCGGCTTTCTCATCCCACCTACATACACTTTAAATATAAATCATCATATTTATAAAGTTTACTTCGATTACTGTTCAATATCAAAAATATCAATTTTTAATCATTTGCCATAAAATGTGTATTACATTGCGAATTTCATAAAATCAAAATTATTTGATATCAGAAGGATATTCTTTGTATTCAGAATGCGATTCGATATGTCTGATGTGCTCTAATGTCCCACAATAAATACTGTCCAAACGTTCATACCCCACCCCTTAAACAAAGTTCAAATGAATTCAGACGTGTTCGTATCTATTATTTACACGTATACTTTTGGTTAAAACACGTGGATATCCCCATCTCGTAATTTCCACCGTGATTTCAGCTGTTATTCCATCGATCGGGACTCTAATATTGACCGGCATTAGCTCCTACACGTGGCGTACATTATAAAACTTTACCAGACATTATAATTTTAACGTAAAAACAAATTCACAGTCTCTAGATAATCACTGAAAAAAATACTAGGCTTGTTAGCTCTAGTTCCCATTTGGCTGTATTCGCCACGCTGATTACAAATATCATTAAAATGTAACATTCTTACATTTCTTTACAACTTATTTTCAGTTAGCCCTTCACTCAGACAACAGAGAGCTACAGAGGGGTAAAAGTAAAATACTCCCAACAGAGCGAGAGAAAATCAAAGCTGGATTTTACCAGCTTTAGGTTGTAAACTGTGTAATGCATTTTGTATCGACAAATATGATTTTATATATACCTATTTGGAGGATTTTGTTCCCAATACATATGCCCTACATTATGTCTAATCGATGAGAATAGTATAATAGTTGCCTCTCTGGAGATGTATCTTTCCTCTTTTAATGCTCTGCATGCTAGACAGATAGGCTTCAACATAAAAATTTCAATTTTTGAAAATATTTTCTCAAAATATCAAGAGCTATCTCAAGAACCACTGAACCAATACTGTGCTTGTTTGTACTCATTTTAATGCATTTTTCATGCTGATTCCAAATATGGTCATGCAAAAGTACATTTCTGAATTTTCGAATTTTTGAAGAAAATTTGTAACATAAAGCCCGACATATCGAGTCTTGGGTATTGGTTTTTAAAATTGCTTGGATATTGTGAGGAAATAATAAACATTATTAAGGGCTGGGGTATGAACGTTTGGACAGTATATATTCTGGGACATCAGAGCACATCAGACATATCGAATTGCATTCTGAATACGAAGAATGTCATTCTGATATCAAATAATTTTGATTTTTGAAATTCGCAATTTAATACACATTTTATGGCAAATCATTAAAATTGATATTTTTGATATTTAACAGTACTTGAAGTAAACTTTATAAATCTGATGATTTATACTTAAAGTGTATGTAGGTGGGATGAAAAGCCGACGATCAATTGAAATTTTGACCTTTCGTATTGAAGATATGGATTTTTTTTCCCAAAACACCAAAAAAAAATTAGGTCTTTTTGGGAAAAAAATCCATATCTTCAATATGAAAGGTCAAAATTTTCAACTGACCGTCGGCTTTTCCTCCCTGCTACATACACTTTAAGAATATATCATTAGATTTATATAATTTACTTCGAGGACTGTTATATATCAAAAATTTGAAAAATATTACATTTTTATAATTTGTCATAAAATTTGTATTATATTGTGATTTTCAAAAAATGAAAATTATTTGATACCAGAAAGACATGCTTCGTATTCAGAATGCAATTCGATAGGTCCGAGGTGCTCTCATGTCACACAAAAAATACTGTCGAAACGCAATAAACGCTCATTTTAGATCCCTTAACTAGCTAAGTATATTTTGTAAAACACATCACATATATATAGCATGTGGGACATTAATTGATCTTACTTAATCATACAAATTGTGCCTAATAGGATTTCAGTTCCCCTAAAATAGCATAAAGTGTAAAGCATCGACTCAAGAGAGTGAATATTTGGACATTCATGAACTTTTGCGTCAGCTGCTCATTCCCACAAAGAGTGTAATAATCTGTCCTATTTTTACCTGAAAATTATCCCATTTTGTGAAACTTGAGATATTTTCAAATTACTTTTATTGATCATCATATTTATGCTGAGTTTCTTTCAGTAGATGTTGATAATTATCGTGTGTAAAACCAGAGATATTCCAAGAATGAATATGCAAGGGTATTTCACGAAGAAGTAAAATAACATTATTGAGTCATTTTTTCGAGTTAATAATAATAATAATAATAAATAATAATATTTATAATATCAAAGCTAAAGTTTCTTATAGGGTATGTCGGAGGCGGGTGGGTGGTTGTCCGGGGTGGTTGCGTGTGCACTGGGGGTGTGGATATTTGTATGTTTATGTAATATTTGTGGGTATATTCGCGCGCGTGTATTGATAGCCGATACCATCGAAAGACGCCTAAGTTTATACGCCTAACCAGCCAAACATCTTCTATTGTTGGGTCGAAGTAGCCAAACAATCGATTTCATTATCTAAATCAATAGCATTATTGAAAAACAACACTGATGTTTTGCAAAAGTTCATTCTACAAATCATATACTTTGAAAACTTGCTTGATTTATTGTTGTTAATGAGTTATGTACGTTTTACAAAAGTGTTGTTGTTTTAGCACTCTAGACAACATAACTCAAGAACCACGACTCATAATGCCCGACTCATAATGCATAAGTTGTGAGTTCGAGCCCCGCTCGTGCCAACGTGTTGTGTCCTTGGGCAAGGCACTTTATCCTCATTGCCTACTGGGGATGTGGTTGGGTTGGATTGGATGTTTGTATAGTTGTTTGTTTCAATGTTGCAATATTGGCGCTGATTAAGCTGCTGCCTGCAAATTGCATTGTGTCTGTTTAGGTGTGTTTAATGTACAATTCTAGCAATTTGACCTGCGGGTCACCATTAGAGTTTGAAATAAAACCTTCCTTTTTTTTACCTACAAAAGTATATCTGTGATATTTGAATTCTTCTACACACTCGCTATGAAATGATCAATGCATTTTTTGCCAAAGCTCACTACCATTCGCAAGATGCTGTGAACTACCAAAGACGTTTAAGAGTTAAGACGTCTACGATTTCTTGGACGTCCACGATTGACCATTTACCATGACATTTTCTATGGGCGAAAATATGGACAAAAAATTTGGGTGAAAAAAGATTAGCATGGAAAATCAAATTTTACGCTTTTCTCAAAAACTACTCATTTTATCATAAATCTGCCGTGCTAGTGGATTCCTTGTATCATTTCCTGTCTGAAAATGTATCCTTTTACTTATCATTATCCTTTGAAATTAGATACAATACACAACTATGTCTAAAATTTGCCATTTAGAGTGATCCTTCGTACCGCCTTAATATGCTATCTACAGAAGATAGCTGGTATATGCTATCTACACTAGATATCTGGTCCCGGGGGGGGGGGGGGTCTTCGAAAAAAAATTTACGGGGATGTGCCACGCAGACTTTCGGATGCTGACTTTCTCTATACCTACTTTTTGCTGATTTTGCCACCCATCAGTATACCAATTTTCCACAAAATAAACACCCAAAAAGCACCAAAATTTGCCCTAATTGGGCGCTTTTAGGGGCACTTTTGCCCAAATGCGCCCAATTGGGCGCATTGGTCTCCACTGAAAACCCACCCATTGATATACCAAAATTGCTGAAAAGGTACCCCAAAACCGTGGCACATCCCCGTATACCTTCAACCAGGGAGAACCCCCTCCGGGTATCTGGTATGCTTTATACAAAAGATAGCTGTATGCTCTGTTTACAGAAGATAGCTGGTATATTTTCTACATAAAATAGCTGGAAAATGCTATCAAAGGAGATAGTTGGTAGGCTCCAAGCAGCTATGGTAGCCTTATCGTGGCACTGCCATTACTTTATATTCTTGAGGAGTAAGAGTCGCGCCCATTACTGGTTCCAGGTTTGGTTTAGCTCCTTCTGGTAGACGAAATGAGAATTTGTGAAGAAGATGTGTAAAGATGAGAAAGAGTTCCATCAAAGCCAACTGCTCACCCAAACACTTACGTTTTCCTGAAAACAAAGAAAGAATTATAACAATATTAATATTATGGGAACATCAATAATGAGAATATCAAAAGAATAATTTCCTATACCTTTAAAGATGGTACATGAAAGAAAGGATCCCTTCTAAAGAGCCATTCTTTGACTATAGTTATTGCGTCGAATGAAAGCCATGGAGCGCAGAGTTGTACGTGTGTATTACACGCACGTACAATGTATCCCTACTTGTAAATACCTCCAAACGAGGACCTCATTCTGCAGATGATTTCATACTATCTAACCGAGGACTCGTACACCCGTTCTTAATCGACACACCGTGGACGTCACACCCCCACCCACCCCCACAAACACAAACACACACACCAGACCACTTACCATCCAAACGTGGTCCGGTATATATCCAGCAGATCGAGGACGTCCACAGTCGGAGGTATGTCCTTGTTTGTCATGTGTGTATCCATATGTAGGTCCTCGTTTGGAGGTACTGACTCTGATCTCCAACAGGTGTTATAACTCTCGTCATATAAATTTATATTGAATAATGTATTCATACATACCAATCGCAAAAGGTATCAACCCTTCCCTACGATTCAATTTTCCACTAGAATCCAAAAACCTGTCTGGTTTGAAAGACTCCGCTTCCTTCCAGATTCCTTCGTCGTGGTGAATGGCCCACAGATTCGGCAAAACCATCGTTCCTTGTTCTATATCATAGCCATACAGCTTTGTATCAATGGTGGCTGCTCTTGGCACTCCAAGAGGGGATATGCTCCCTATACGTTGTATTTCAAGTAGTGTTGCTTCAGTATACATCAGTCGAGGTCTGTCTTTTAAAGTAGGCATTCTGTTACGCCCAACTTCCGAATCCAATTCGGCATGGATCTTTTCTTGGATGTCAGGTTGTAGTACCATGTAGAGCAAACCCCATTTTAGTGTTGTGGACGACGTCTCTGTTCCGGCAGCAAAAGATCACCGATACACGATATCAGATCATCTTCGTCAAACCATTCAGCAATATCAGGATTTTCTTGATGGATTTTCTCCTGATTATCAAAGTACATATCGATAAAAGTACGGGGATCTCCACGTGTGTAATTATCACGAGCTATTTTGATCATTTCTTTATGAAACATCATCGTCTGCAAAATGAATCGCTTGACCTTTTGAAATCCCGAGAATGGCAAGTATCGCATCCAGGGGACAAAGTTTGCAAGACCAGTAAATGAAGCTTCTATGAAGATTTGCTCCAGAAAATTGAGAATGCGCATTAGTTTTGGATCGTCATAATCAAAACCGTGTCCGAAAACAATGCAGCACACGACATTGCAAGCAACCATATCCAGAAGGCGAAATGGTGAAAACTCTTTTCCCTCATGTGCAGATATAACATCACATAAACGTTGGATTTCATCAGCGATTTGTTCTTCCAGCCTAGACTTTCCCATGCCAAGATCACGGAACGCAGATAAGGAGAATCGCCGTCGTACTCGTTGTGCCAGATTACTGTGTGCGCGTATCAAACCTGAATTTAAAAAAAGGTAGGAATCAACTGAATATCTGAATTAATAAACATACATTATTATTATTATTTTAAAAAACCCTTCTTCCGGACGTTTTAACCTTAACACTACGCCATGGCAATGGTAAGGTCAAAAACTACAACGACATTTTCCAATTGCCAGGCTAAATTTTTTACTATTAGAAAATGACAGAAATCAAGAAAACCCACATGCAGCACCTACCTCTATCAGGCATCAACATTTCTAAAACAAGAAGTCTAGGTCTGTCGTCAAATTCTTCGGCTTGTATAAGAAACGCCTGACGCACTGACTCATAATCGTTGAGAACAACCACAGGAAAAGATCCAAATTGAAGTCGGTAAACCGATCCGTATTTGACCGCCAACTTATTAAATGTTTTGAACGGAGCTTTTGGGTCTAAACTGGGTAGGTTTCCTAATATTGGCCAACTGAAACGGGGTCCCGGAGGAACCTTCTTGGACGGTTTCCGATTGCTTCTGATGGTGAGGAATAATAACGTAAAAGCTACTAAAGCGAGGAGAACCGTTGTCGAGTCCTCGGTAAGAATCTTTGAGAATTGATTCATTGTATTCGTCATGAAATAACCAATCTTCGGAGTTAAGTTACTGGCAAGGCGTATGTTCGATTTAGTGCACTCGTGAACAGGTCATAGTCTAAATTATTGTAATGTTGCATTATGTCAACAAAATAGGCCCAGCACAGCACACTCGGCACGTATCTCATATAATAGACGTTAAAGTTCACAAGTACCAACGCAATGGCAACTCGAATTCACCTATCTGTTATTTATGGATGGCCAGTAGCATCAAAAGACGCCTTAGATTAACGTCCAATATTGGACATCCAATATGCAATCTTGGACGTCCAAGAATTTTGCGGTAGACTTAAATCGACGAATCACAGAGCCAGAAATCAAACAGCCAATCATCTTAAGCGTATTCAATAATTGGCAATGTAAATCTTAGAAGCCTCAGATTTTACACGCCTAAGATTTATTGGACGTTCAATATTGACCATTTACCGTGACTTAGTGAGAGACGATATCACAATTCGATCTACGACGGGCGCTTTATAGTCTTGCTGTGTTATTTGAAGACACACCATCGAATAACATCCCATTGAAATACATGTAGGAAAAATACAAGAAAGTAAGGTGGGTTTTTTTTTCCCGATGTGACAAGTTGAAAAGTTTTGGATGCGAACTATTATATTTAATGAAACACGGTGATGTGATTAATTGTGCGACAGACACGCTTACTCTAAACAAAAACAGCTAAATTAGTGTTCCTGAAAAACAAGAAATTCCTCCGAATTTTCCAATAAAGTGCTAGTAAATTTTATAGGTCTTTGTCAAGGCGGAAAACGCATTCAGTGCTTGGTATTCTAGTTGCCAACACTATATCAAATCAAGTATTATCGACAACCATCATGCAGTTATTGTTGCCTACATGTATGCACACAACACAGGGGCACTCACAATAGGCAATTGACCCCTACTGGTAGCGATGTGTTGTAGATATAGGAGATGAACTAGTTAGCGTCATATATCAAAAAGTATAAAAGCTATGATTTTAGAACTTGCTTTATGTTTCAATTACTTATTTTTTTCAAAATATCTGAATTTTCAACCCGGTACAAGCTTTAATAACGGGGGACCATACATTTGTATGAGAAAGAAATCCTACCATCTATATCCAAACTCCCGTGTTATTCCAATGCACATTTTGCTTCACCAGGCCGCCCTGGCTTGGTCGCATTTGGAAGAGGGGTGTCACGAAACCGTAATAGGTACAAATTTAGTACTTTCTGTCAATCAAGTATGGTTTATTCTCTACATGTCAATCTTTAAATCATTAGCATAGTCCTTATAATAACGGGGACCGCCTTGATGAGTAAATGACAGCAAACCATTAAAAAATACCCCAAAACCCGGTCAGTGGAGCTTCGCCCGTACATGATTTTATTTTATTTTATTTTATTTTATTCGGTTTTAATTAACAATAATATAAGATGCGCACATTTTTCAAAACAACACATTAAGATGATAAAACATTATAAAAACATTATAAAACAGCAGAGTACCAAGGATAGCCCAAAAAGCTTTTCAAAAGAAAAGCTTATTTCCATTGGGGTCCTTAAACATATGAGGGGAGGGGAATGCAAAGAACACTGAAGACAAAAAAATATGAAAAACCAACACAAAATATTGCACATGAAGTGAGACCAGCTCACATTAATTAGCTTGACCAGCAAGGTGTTTTTTGACAGAAATTTTGAAAGTGTTGATTTTATTAACTTGCTTGATTCCCTTGGCAAAGCGTTCCAGTGATGAATAGTGGTGTTGTAGAATGTGTGACTAGCTTGACCTTTACAAAGAGGAACAACAAAGTTGTATGGGCTACCCCTGGTACTGTGCCTATGAGCTGATAGCGTCAATATCGATTGGCGTCATTATCGATTGGATTAGTCGACCGTAACGGACAATTCGATCGCTAATTGGATTAATATTATCACGTGGTAATAAATTTGCATTCGACAATCGATTACTATAATGGTTTAGTTCTGCATATCTCGGTTTAATCTTCACTAAGCGGGTTTATGGCTGGAAAGGTCACGGTGAATTTGCCGTGGACATAACTGCACTATGCTGTGCGCATTAACTAGTTATGCTACTAATGATCCAATTACGTTGTATCCCCCGCACCAAGTTGTGTACGTTTTCTCGTGCTTTCCAAAACTTGTAACTCAGTTCTCATCGGTAGCATGTGAAAAGGTCAACAATGTAAATATGCCTTCCAAAGAAAGTAGTAAAATTGATCAAATGAAAAATTATATGGAGTCTAAAAATACTATTAATCCACAAAAGTCCACTAAATGAAAATCATTTATGAAAAAATGAAATGTCTGATTATGTTGATATTTTCGAAGTATAGGGTGGGCCACTTGGCAATTATTCTGGAATCCAACATGAAATCCATACCAATAGTCCACCAGCTCGTTAACGGCCTTATCATGCACCTCATATTCAAGCAGAAGTTAGAAGGCAAGTTGATTTAATGTTAGATCAGGGAATTATTCGATAATCAACTAGCCCTTGGAGTTTAAAACCGCGTCAAAACTGGCCCTTAGCTCATATACATGACGGTCTAAACAGTTTGGGTCTAACGAACCAAAATACTTTGCAACTTTGGAATTAGCCTCTGGCTACTAGCAAATAGGCCTCGATTAGCAATCTAAGACTAAAACCGCATTTATCACCCAAGACGGTCTGTATGAATTCAATGTTCTTCCCTTTGGTCTTCATAATGCTCCAGCAACTTCCAGAGAGCAATGCAAGAAGTACTGCGTGGGTTAAATTAAATTGTAGAAGTTTTGAAGAGCATTTGGATCATCTAAAACAATTATTTGATGGATTAAGAGAAGCAGGATTAAAGTTACAGCCAAAGAAAATGCACTTTTGGACAAACTGAAGTCAAGTATTTAGGGCACATCGTTCTTTTGTAGGTTTGTGGGGTATTATCGCAGATACATCAAAGATTTCTGTAAAATTGCTGATCATCTCACAAATTTAACCAGAGAGAATATTCCTTTTCATTGTAGCATTTGAACATTTGAAGCAAAAACTGCCGGAGCCTCCAATTCTGGCATATTCAAAATTTGATGATACTGAATTCATTCTTCAAATTGAAGCCTGTTGTTACAGGGCTAGGTTATATATTGACCAAGAAACAAGACGACAAAGAAAGAGTTATTTCATACGGCGGTCGAGCATTACATGATTCAGAGCGCAATTATACCACAACCGAATTAGAGGCTTTAGCAGTAGTCAATGGAGTGAAGAAATATGCGCCATATCTTCAGCATACTGTCCATTTCGTCGTGGTCACGAACCATTGCACCCTAAAATGGCTGTTTTCGAATAAAAAATCTGCATGGGAGACGCCTAGCTCGATGGACCCTTAAACTCAGTTTTACAATTTCGAAGTTGTGCATATTCGGGGACGTAACAATACTAATGCAGATGCTTGTAGCAGACTTAATTATGCAAATTTAGACAATTGTGCTTGCTGTTCTTATAGTCTGGTCATTCCCTGAATCCCTACAGTGGGAAAAGTCTGCTTTTGATGACATGGCAGATGACGTTTTGCAAGAACCAAGATATACTATTTTATAAGCCTCTGAACATTTATCAATTTAATATCTTTCAATATTACTTAATCATAACAGTCATGGCTCACCTGTGGATATCAACTTGCTTGCAATATAATGTTTTACCAGAACTATGATTTACCTGTATTTTTACATGTTTTTTCTTCTTTTTTTTTCCTTTTTTTTTTCTTTTTTTTTTTTTTCAATGGGAGATTTATTTAGTGGTGTGCCGCTGCTAACACATGATACAAATTGGGTCCGCGATTTGACGCAATTATCCAGTCGGATTATGATTATGAATCTCTGGGTAATATAAACCCCGGGAAAGAAAAAAACAGAAAGGTCTGAACAGGAAAGTGGTCCATGGGAAGTGGTCTGATTGGTATTTTTTGCCCGCTGTTCTCGATTATCACAGCACAAAGTCATTTTCTTACAGGTGTTTCAACAGCCCTCTTTTGGTATGCCATATACATATCATGATGCACTGTAGCCTTTTCTTTTGTTTCATTATCCATTGTATTGTTATATTCGTTTTTGAAAGATCGACGAACTGTCCATTATTTTCTGGTAATGTGGGCAGGACCCAGTATCTAGATATTCTGGACATAAGTGGCGTGCCTAACTTGATTTGGATATAAAATAGTGTAAAATTGCACATTACATTTGATTATCACGCGCTTCGCGCAAAATGAACCACGTGTATCAACTTCCACTTCACTTAACATGAAACCAGGCCCGTACGCAGGATTTCATTTTGGGGGTGCTGATTTTGAAAAGGTGGACTTCTTTCAAAGGGTGGTGGGGATTTTCAAATCCACTGTGAAAAGTGGACAAAATTTGGACCTTTTTGTCCAAAAAAGCGTAAAAACTGATTTGTTTTTGGCCATCACTTATGGCTAGATCAAACTGTAAAGAGTTTTAAATGAACATCATTTATTTGAATATTGAATTTACTTTGTAGTACATTTTAGACTATTTATAAATACGTGCGTGCTTTGTAAAAAAAAGGGAACAAATATAGTTTTGCTCAAATGTGCAAGGTGTAGTATGCACACAAAGCCATGGGGTATCGTGTTTGCTCAGGATGCTCTGTTGGGAATTCAATACTTTGCTACCGGTTTCACCTGCCACCTCGTCTCATATTATACCTTTCCTCTCATGGATATCACATGAGTAGACGTAACATGAACTCATGATTATGCATTACATGTGTGTCCTATGGCATAGTCGTTTGTCCCCAAGTAATTCTATTTCATGTGGTCCTATGTTAGGGAGTATTGCACATGGTGGTTTTCAGAGCGTGACACAAAAGTTCAAAATCTTGTAACTTAGTTTCTAAAGTTTCGTTTACGAAAATAGTTTTAAGTATTGGGGCATATTCACAAAATGGCAGTTCTTGTTTAAAATGACAGTTCTTGACGCATACGGTATTTTGTATCTATCATAATCCATTCCCGGGGAATCTATTTTGCTTCAAAAATTGAGACCCTGGATGGTGAAAGGTTTGCAAGGGTATGGTATCAATGCACAACAATCAACAAAGTTCTTGGGGCATGTTTATTGAAGCCCTTTTTATTTGTTTTTCACGTATACATGTAATATGCTTAAAAGAATTTACTGGCAAATATACCTCGAGGAACAATTTAAGCCTAAAACCGCATTTATCATCCAAGACGGTCTGTGCGAATTCAATGTTCTTCCCTTTGGTCTTCATAATGCTCCAGCAACTTTCCAGAGAGCAGTGCAGAAAGTATTGCGTCTACTGCGTCAGCAGTGCAAGAAGAATTGCGTCTACTGCGTCAGTACAAATGACACTACTGGGCATGCTATATAAAGTTTTCAACAACTTTGCAGTCTTGTTTTGCAGTTATTAATAAAGTATAAAGCGACGATAATTTGATCGATATATAGATTTGAATGAAATTACCATAAGAATAAAACAATTGTATATTAAAATACACGCGAAATGGTATCTTTTTATGTGTACTCATCAACGCTCAATAATTCCCGCCTATTTGATGCTGATCAAACTAATATGTTAATGGCATAAAATCTTTTGAATCGGGCGATAGAAGAGTGTTTGTAGAGTTTGCTCCAAATACGATAGACGACTGTATTAATTTTTCAGCATTTCGTGTGAATAATCAGATGTTGGCAAAATGCAAACATTAAATGCGACGATGGATTGATTTATAAAACATGTTGAAATCAAAAACAAACATAGAAATACCGTCATTTGGTCAATTTTCAACAATTCTATATTTAACTTGTTGCAAGGTACACGTAATCATTAGAAATATATAAATGAATACGATTTATAATTATACAGCATACGATAGCAATTCACGCCTTTACTGGATATTATAAGAATTGTTGAAACTTTTCTGAGTTGAACATTTGATTTTAGACTCCATTCACAAAAAGGGCGCTAATCATGGTAAGTGTTTTTCAAATCATTAAGGTTTTTAACTATTTAAAACTGTTGCGATTGGGTAGTTCACAGCATCTTGCGAATTGTAGTGAGCTTTGGCAAAAACTGCATTGCTCATTTCATAGCGAGAGTGTAGAAGAATTCAAATATCACAGATATACTTTTGTAGGTCTTGTGGTTCTTGAGTTATGTTGTAAAGAGGGATGAAACAATAGCACTTTTGTAAAACGTACATAAATCATTAACAACTATAAATTAAGCAAGTTTGCAAAGTATAGAATGAACATTTGCAAAATATTAAGGTATTATTTGTCAATAACATATTGATCTAGATAATGAAACATTTTTTTTTGGTTGCTTCGACCAATAACACCTCGTCTACCGTTAAGGCTAAGTACTAGGTATCAAGTTTCTCTTGTGATTACGATTTGTAATTTCGGTGATGTTATTGGCTTTCAATTTGTACTTATGTGCTGGTAATGTACAGGAATAGCAACATGTATTATACTCTTCTATATGTGAAATATTTAGGTAAAAGTAATAATGTGCTGGTAGTGTATTTTACTCTTTGGAATGCCAGCGTGTATTACTCTTTTTTAAAAGGGCATTCAGAGATGTTGTAAATTTTTTCTGGGATTATACCGTCGCTGTTTTGGCATACTGTCGTATGACGAAAAATGCCGTTTTGAGAAAATCGCATTTAAAGTTTTCCCAATTTTTGAAGACCCACTGGAGAGCACCAAAGTAAAATATGTTTATTATTATCAAAGAATATAATCAATAATATATTTGTCTTTGTTCTCAACATAATAGAAACTTTTTATTAATTCACTAATTAGAAGTAATTAATCTGCAAACTCATACGGCAGTATGCCAAAATATGCACAATTTGACAACCTATGTAAAAATATATGATACGTCATGTGATACGACAGTATGCCAAAACAATAGGAAACTGCAGATACACGGTGGCCTATGGCGACGTATCATGATACGACTATGATACGACTGTATGCCAAAACACAGAATGAAGATGGGGGGGTTACATAATAACCATGCCGTATCATACTAATTAAGGCCATATCTCATTAACTAATTACATTTAGGTCTCAAAACTTTGTGAATATATAGAGTTTCATTCATAGATTTTGAAAGTTTATATAACTTATTTTGCCCAAAAATCGTCATACGACACTATGCCAAAACAGCGACGAACCATCGAAAATCTCTCTTTATCATATCTGAACTGATAATCCATATCTACATTACCATGTGTAACCGTTGTGTTTGAAAGGTCGTATTTCATGAGAAATGTTCATGTACCATTACAAATGTGCTAATTAAGTAGTTTTACCACTTTTTGGAACAGCAGCGTCTCTGAATATTTAGTTTAAAGTACAAAGTCATGTACTTTTATCACTTGGAATATCGTACCACTCTTCTTTTAATGAAATATTTTGGGTAAAGTGCAAATATAAGTTGCTTTTTTGGCCTACGTAGTTTTACCAGTTCCTGGAATAGCAGCGTGTACTATGCTTCTTTGCATGGGTGAAATATTTAGATTAAAGTGCAAATGTGCTAGTAATGTAGTTTCACCACTTCTTGGATTAGCAGCGTTTACTATGCTTCATTGGGTGAAATATTTAGATTAAAGTGCAAATGTGCTAGTAATGTAGCTTTATCACTACCTGGAATAACAGTGTTTACTAATCTTCTTTGTGTGAAATATTTAGGTTCAAGTACAAATGTGCTAGTAATGTAGTTTTACCATTTTTTGGAATTGCAGCGTGTATTGTTCTTCTTTGTGTGAAATATTTATATTAAAGTACAAATGTGCTAGTAATGTAGTTTTACCACTTCTTGGAATTGCAGTGTGTACTGTTCTTCTTTGTGTGAAATATTTATATTAAAGTACAAATGTGCTAGTAATGTAGTTTTACCACTTCTTGGAATTGCAGCGTGTACTGTTCTTCTTTGGTGTAAAATATTTATGTTAAAGTACAAATTTGCTTGTAATGTAGTTTTACCACTTCATGGAATTGCAGCGTGTACTTTTCTTCTTTGTGCGAAATATTTATATTAATGTACAAATGTGCAAGTAATGTAGTTTTACCACTTCTTGGAATTGCAGCGTGTACTGTTCTTCTTTGTGTGAAATATTTATATTAAAGTACAAATGTGCTAGTAATATAGTTTTATCACTTCTTGGAATTGCAGTGTGTACTATTCTTTGTGTGAAATATTTAAGTTCACCATGTTCAGGTACAAATGTGCTAGTAATGTAGTTTTACCACTTCTTGGAATTGCAGTGTGTACTATTCTTCTCTGTGTGAAATATTTAAGTTAAGGTACAAATGTGCTAGTAATGTAGTTTTACCACTTCTTGGAATTGCAGTGTGTACTACTCTTCTTTGTGTGAAATATTTAGGTTAGAGTATATACAAATTTGCTACTAAATGTAGTTTTACTACTTCTTGGCATATCGACATAATATATGGAATCTCAGAGATCGGTAAATTTGCGGACGACACCAAGATGACAAGCAAGGTTGGCTCAGATGAAAAGATCCAGAAACTGCAAGAAGACTTAGACAAGCTCATGGACTGGTCTATAAGTGGAAAATGAGCTTTAATGTAGACAAAATGCTCAGTCATGCACATTGGACACAACAATCCACAACACCAGTACCAAATGAAGAATAAAGCGCTAGCAAGTACAGCAGAAGACTTGGGCGTCTGGACGGAAAATACACTCAAAGTAGGGAAACAGGTAGCGGAAGCAACCAAGAAGGCTAACAGAACACTAGGGATGGTAAAAAAACAGGAGCAAGAGGATTGTTTTACAACTTTACAAGTCCCTCATCAGACCACATTTAGACTACAGTATACAAGCCTGGTGACCATACCAACAGAAAGATATCAAGCTGCTTGAAGGTGTACAGTGAAGAGCGACAAAGATAATACCAGAACTGAAATCCAAACCATATCACGAAAGACTAAAGGAACTGAATCTTATGACACTGGAAGATAGAAAGAGAGCAGACTTGATCCAAACGTACAGAATATTCACAGGAAATGACAACATAAATCCAACCGACATGTTCCAACTAGCAGAATACCAAGGTACAAGAGGCCACCCAATGAAACTTCAAAAACAGCACATGAGAGTAGATACAAGACGCTACTTCTTCAGCCAACGAGTTATAACAGACTGGAATAGACTACCCAATTCTACAGTGTTAATAGCTCTAACCATCAACGAACTCAAAAGCAAACTCCAAACCTTTTTGGGTTACTAAGGGTGAAAAGTCCACTCGCCCAAGCCACATTATGGCCCTCCCCTCCCCTAAAAAGGATCTTGCGACCAAGTGAGAAGCGGGAGGAATGGTGTGGCACTTCATGTAAGTTCATATGTAATACTCTTCTTTATATGAAATATTTATTGGTGCAATAGGCTTAAATAGCCCCTAATCTTAACTTCTTCTTTTTTTTTCTTATAAATTGAAGACGGTTCTTTTCCTTTCTTTGTTTACACAGGTCTCCTACACCAGTATCCGGATGTATATGATTTCAATTGTGATTTTCATTGAAACTTTTCCTACACACTCCTCGAAGAATGCATATCCTGCTTGCTTGAAGAAACCAGAGATCGGTGTAAAAGGTAAGAAGATAATACAGTTATATATCTTTCCACCTTAAATTATCTGAGACTGTGTGTGAAACAGTGAAATGGAGAAACCCTGACTGTTATTTCAGATTTAATAACTTTTATTATTAAGTCCAAGAGGGGGATATCACTTAAAACCGTAGTGTATCCAGACTTGAGCCCCTTTATATGCTTGATTATGAATCAGGTCAGGTCCCAGTGGCGTAACTTTGGGTCAGGGTGCCCGGGGGCGAAAGTAGTTCGGGTGCCCCTGACCAACAATAATCAATTTTAGTATTGAAAGCCATAGACCTACCGAATAACTTACGAAGTGTTTCAGATTAAATTTATGGCGCCCAGGGGCAAGAATACAAAATATCCCCTCTTCCTAAAGCAATTGCGTGCGGGCGCGCGAAAATGTGCATAAATACCACTAATTTGGTATTTAATCAAGTTGAATTTAGGTCTTTAAAATGACAATTTATATGTTGTAATGCGCGCGAAGCGCGCGAAAAATTTTGTGTTGAAGGGGCACCCAAATGAAGAGTAATTCAATGCATGGTGGGTAAAGGCTTCCACTTCTTTCCTATAACAAAGTACTATCGTGTCAAAGGCTATCCAGGCTTGGGTGCCCCTTAGCCCGGGTGCCCGGGGGCACGCCCCCCCAGAGCCCATAGGAGTTACGCCACTGTCAGGTCCAGGGTCTTCTTCAGATTCTATAGAAGGATCCAGTGTCAGTGTCTTCTTATGTATGTTCAGGGAGCAAACCCTACCCACCCACCCCCTCAAAAATACACCTCTTGTGGTTTAAGGCAATATATTAGTAGTTCTTTTTGAAATAATTTTGGTGAGATTAGGCAAAAAAAATCTAGTTTGTTTCCTGTAGCGCACGCATTTCGTTTTTGACGGCTTATTTTGCGCATTTGAATTTTTTTAATTATAAAGAAAAAGAGAAAAAAAACCCATAAAATCACAAAAAAATAATATAAAACACTACTGGAGAAAACATCCACACATTACACAAACGCGTGTAGTGAAAAACTACCGGAGATTTTTTTTAATACCTTTTATAATTTGCAGGTTGAAAGGGGATCATAAAATTATTCTTGAATATGAAGAAATGTGATTTTTTTGTGGGAGTCGGAGAAACCCACTGTAAATTCCCATTAAAAAAAGGTTTTATTGTTTATTTCAAGACATGGATTAAAAAAAAAAAAAAAATTTTAATAAAAAAACGCACTTCGCATTTGACTTTTTAGACCTGCTACAGGAAACAAACATGTTTTTTTTTTTGCCTTACAGGCAATAATATCTATCACCGCTGAACAGAACAATTTCATCCAACACATGATGCAAATAAAATCTTTTAAGTTTAACATAAAGAAGCCCATTGTTTACACTTTTTTAAAAATCGCAATAAATCCTATATTTATTATTCTTATTTTCTAGTAATTGAAGAATTCGAAAACGAAGAATGTTCCTTCGTATGTCCTAACACCATAAAGTACGTATGCGGTACCGACCTCCACTCCTACCTCAACGAATGCTTCTTATGCCGTACTGCGTGTATTACCCCTGAAAGGGAGCTCTATAAACAGTGTGATGGAAGATGTCCTTGTAAGGATGATGATGAATGGCAGAAATGGGCAGATGCACATAAAAAGGCTCAAGAAGAATCGCTCAAATATAAAGAGGAAGGATGGAAGAAACATCAAGAAAATTTCCCAGATATTGAGTTTAAAGCAGCTAAACAAGCTAAAAAAGAACTTTAAAATGTACTTTTTTCAGATAAAACAGTTAGGTAATTAGTAATTAGTAATTTTTACCATATTTGTTCCATTAACTCAATAAATCATTGATGTTTAATTGTTTATATGTTTTGGGACAAAGGTAAATGATAGGAGTATCAAACATTTTTTCCTCCCTCTTATACACGTCACAAGTCAGTCATGATTCTAATATCATACGTTCATACCAAGTACAAGCCCCAAAGTATTGACCTTCATATGATAATTATTAAATACTGTGTACAAGAGAGAGGGGAAACGTGTGCATTATACGGATTCGGATAGCAACGTTTGCACCTGGGACCTGAGAGCACATCAGACACACCAAATTGCATTCTGAATACGGGAATGTCCTTCTTATATCAAATATTTTTGATTTTCTGAAATTCCGAGGGTAGACAAACAGAAGGCCTTAACTCAAAAAGTGCCTTTTTGAGAAAAATGAGTAAAATAATATTTTGCATTGAGATGTGACCAAGTATTATTGTGCTATAGATGCAATAGGAAGTTGAATTGAGTTAAGGCTTTATGATTTTAAGAATCTGTGGTATTACAGATTATTTTGGTACCAAAATCTCAATGGCCAAAAGTGAGTTAAGGCCTTCTGTTTGTCAACCCTCGATTTGTGATATAAGCTTAATACAAATTTTATGTCAAATTATTGAAAATTGATATTTTTGACATTTAACAGTCCTCGAAGTAAACTTTATAGATCTAATGATATGTACTTAACCTGTTTGTAGCTGGGAGGAAAAGCATCATTCGAAAATTTTGACCTTTCGTATCGAAGATATACATTTTTCCCATTAAGACCTGCCAATTTTAAAAGGACATTCCTCTTATTCAGAATGCAATTTGGCGTGTCTGTTGTGCTCTCAGCTTCCATAAAAAATACTGTGCAAATGTTGCTATCCGATTCCTTAACGATATTTCCATTTTCCACCGGTCATAAAAAACGAAACACCATCAAATATGACATATTGTTACTATTCTACATAGAAACAGTATAACAGAGAAAATGCACATACAAGGTTTTTCCTGCCCTACATCGTCATGCTACTAAACTTTATCCCAAAAATGAATGATCAATCACGTGAATTGTGTTAATCTCTTACCAAAACTGTGTTGGCATTGTATATATTATACACAAGGAATCATTATTGTTGCCCTTGTTTTGCTCATGCTGCATAATGTTCCCTTTTGTTAGTTAAAACACTGTGGTAGGACCAACTGTTTTGCAGATTTGTAGAGTAGTTTTGATGTAGAGTTTCTTGGAGGACCAAACTTAAGTATATTATTAATTTCAAAAACTTTTTTAATTTTTAAACATTTCAAAAGAGTATTCTTTTAATCACCTTGCGTTCCTAAGAAAAACAAACGATACTTTATCACACTTCAAATTGGCTGAACAAACTTTCACTTTGAAATGGCTAAATCAATTTTTCAACAATATCCATATTTCTTGGCACCATGTTTTAGCTACTAAAAATCATGTTTTCAATATTTTTTCTAAATTCTTCCCTAGAGAGTGTCCCCTGCTTTGTAAAGTAATGTAACTGAACTTAGCGTAATGTAATGCAAACTTATCAAGCACATAACTCTGCCTAAAAAGATGCTCATTCTGAAAAAATCAAGATACAATATACCCTTTATTGAATTCTACTCATGATATTTATGTATGTAAAAGTTATATAGCTTTGTATCAATGATTTGGCAAGTACCATCAAACTGTAACTAACACCCACCCACATGCATGTGCCACAAAATTACAGTATACTTTTTTACCTCCCACAATTGGTACAATGGGTATTTATTTCATGTTTGCACAATGTCTGTTAAAACATGTCTGACTAAGATCCAATACAAAGTACATATCACAAAAAAATTGTACTAATATCCAACAGCTAAGTTCAACCACACTCCACCGTGCAACAGTCTAATAAAATATATTATAATATCAAATGTTCAACACAATGGAGCAGCAATGATTGTTTCACCTTATCATTCTTCTACTGATTATTTGCAATATAGGCTAGTCAAATTAAGAAAAATAAGGGGTTAACCCACCACTAATTGCAACAGAATCCAATTAATCACCATTCATTTCAGAAAAGCGTATTCAATTCTTAATCCGTATGACAAGAACAATACATTGCTATGGTTTTTAGTAAGATTTGAACAAATTTGAAATTTCACTCCCTGCATAAGCTTTTGATATGTTTTTATGTGAGATGGACGCATGCTAAATGGATTCTGTTGCAATTAGTGATGAGTGATTTTTTAATTTCACTAGCCTAATACCGTTTTTCAGCATCACAGATATTTTTGAGCCATGCCTTCTAGTAAAGTTGTGAATGTTCAAAATGTCAGAAGGCCTAAAAAAATTGTTTGATTGGCGTAACAAAAAAAAATTAGGGATTGTTTTTTTTTACTTTTAAAGCTGTAAATTATTGTGTTTGATAAAGACCTTGGAACTTTTTTCTTCTTTTTTTTAAATTTAATTTAATGTAATTTTTATTTTATTATTATTTTTTTTTACAAAAAAAAATCAGGGCCGGACCTACTTTTAGGGTTGGTCGGGTTACGCCAATCAAACAATTTTTTAGGGCCACATGTCTTCCATGAAGAAGGAAGTTAAATACCTGAAGTCTAAAAAAAACCTATAGTGTGTGTCTCGTCTCAAGTAGAGAGTAATGCCATGTTGGATCTCGCAGTGGAAGATACACATGTGTAGACGGGCGATTTGTCCGTACACTGGCGACACAATCGTGTAAACGCACTGATAGTGCTTTGAGCCACTCTCAACAGCTCTCAACTTGAAACAAGGGCACAAGGCACAGAATAACAAAATGCTTTTCATGGTAAGATCATACCAACTTGAATATAATGTATTCAACTGCCAAGTGGCAAAAATTATTCAGTTTTTGTTACTGCATGTGTCAATCAAGTCTCAACAGCTCTCAACTTGAGACAAGGCAGAGAATAACAAAATCTTTTTCATGTTAAGATGATCATGCTAACTTGACTATACAATGTACTTTATTCAACTGCTAAGTGGCAAAAATTATTCGGTTCTTGTTACTGCGTGTGTCAATCAAGTCTCAACAGCTCTCAATTTGAAACAAGGGCACAAGGCACAGAATAACAAAATGCTTTTCATGGTAAGATGATCATATACCAACTTGACTATAATGTACTGATTCAACTGCTAAGTGGCAAAAATTATTCGGGTTTTTGTTACTATGTGTGTCAATCAAGTCTCAACGGCTCTCAACTTGAGACAAGGCAGAGAATAACAACATCCTTTTCATGTTAAGATGATCATGCTAACTTGACTATACTTTACTCAACTGCTAAGTGGCAAAAATTATTCGGTTCTTGTTACTGCATGTGTCAATCAAGTCTCAACTAATACGCTCCCATGTATTCACATAAGTACACACCAGTGATGTATTGGGCTATTCCAGTTGAAATCCACACTACCCCTGTGGAAGATTTTGGAAATATCTTCCACAGGGGAGTATGTTTTCAAATGTAATTGGTCAGGGTTAATCAATTTGAAACTCATACTCCCCCTGTATTATGGCTTTACCAATATCATTCACAACTGGCGTAAGTATTTCAAATGGAAGTCATCCAATTGTCTATTCTATTCAAAACTCACACACCCTCTGTGGAAGACTTTAGCTAAATCTACCACAGGGGTAGTGTGGATATTAAATGGAATAGCCCATTATATAAAGTGCACTTAATGGTTCAATATCACTAATTATCTATTTCACAGTTTTCAATGGGAACATGGCTAATTTAGTGTGGAATATTCTCATATTCAGAACCTCCCACACATAAACGCCACCAATATCAGGCGAAACTAGATGATTTATATGCCAAATGATCAAAAACTCAATATAGGTTGACCTGACAGGTTGAAACTTTTCTTGTTTTAAAGCACTGGATCGTAAACACCTTAAAATGACAGTGCGCCCTCGAAGCTGAAAGTTACAATTACATAGGGTGAATATTTATTACTAAAATGTATGTGGATGAATTTTGGTAATATTACAACAAAAATGTCATACGAGGGGCAGTCAGTATGTTTTAAGAGTTGACTCGTGACGTCATTTGTGGATCGTTTTCATGGCATTTATTAATGATTACATAAACACTGTACCTTTGTCTTTCAAACAACATATGTAAAAATTCTATCACACACATGATTACGTAACAGCATTAGCATAAAATCAATGGTCTAGAGTCACCTGGTGAAATTGAGGCGTTTTTGTTAAGGGAAATAAGAGGCTGAAATGAGGTATTGTTGTATTTTCTATATTTTCACGGGAATTAAAGAATGGAGAATGCTGCCTTTTGGAACAGTAATAGAACACAAACTACCAGTTCATTAAACCATGTTTGTTGGGCTGTAAAGGTTTTAGTTTATTTAAAATGCGTGGTCAAATATGTCTTATTTTTTGACAAAAACAAGGCTTTTCTTTCTTTAAAAATCTTGATATTGCCAAAAATAGCAAACGTGGAAATTTAAATTTTTTTTGCCAGTTCTGTTGACTAATCTCCAAACATTTAAACGGGAGTCTCCCTAGAAAATATTTGAATCCGTGATTAAAATATAACTGTTATTGTACCATTGTTACATTTATACAAAAAAGTAGTGGTACAAAGAGAGAGGCCATCGTTTGAATGAGAAATTTATTTTTAAAACTTTTCTGTTCATTTCAGGTTGAGATCATCCATAAAAATTCATATGAATATTTAAATTGCAATTTTCATAGCATTTTGTAATATTTTAGGCCCTATTTACATGGAATTTAGCAATTTTCGTGCATTTTCACCATGTTGTATCGGTCATCCCACCTGCGCATGCGCAGATTTTGTTGTTTCATTTGCACCAGTTATCATCGCATTTGAGTACCAGCTCTCACACGTGACCAGTCATTATATTTTAGTCTGTTTCATTTTGGAGATAATTAATGTCATTTGTAATAACTGCTTTTTCATTTTCGCCATTTTTGCAGAATAATTTTGCTTCCATTCAAGCCCTAAAGTTGTTGAAGTTTCCAGACGTCCCATTTCCACCAAAGTTTAATGGCAAGTCTCATATTTTACCAAATGCAAACGGAGGACCTAGTGTTTATTCCTGCCCAAAACTAGCCATATGCACCTTGTACTTTTGCTGTTTTCGGACATTGTAAACACATGTTTTTTCTGTAATTTAAAAGGCCCGCCTTTTTGCGTGATTTGGCAGTGTCCCTAGTATATTGATTATATGCTAATGCTGTTACGTAATCATGCGTATGATATAATTTTTACATGTGTTGTTTGAAAGACAAAGGTACAGTGTTTATGTAATCATTGAGAAATGCCATGAAAACAATCCACATATGACGTCACGAGTCAACTCTTAAAACATACTGACTGCCCCTGGTATAATGAGAGAACATATACCATTTTGAAGCATCAAATCCCAAAATGTACTTTTTTGGTTATATCACTTGATTTTAAGGCAATCTTTTCAGATGCCACACAAACAAATAGTTCCTCTTTGTATTTTCATGCATCGCCCAGGCCTATTAGTGGTATATAACCTAGTGTGCATGCCATTCTGTATCAAACCACAATGTTTTGAGTTTGCCACTTATATGTTGAACAAAGGTGGGTACAATTTCAAATATACGTCTGTTACAGTTTGATCAGCTCGTAATCGGCATCTTATCATATCATGGATTAATATCAATATGTTTTATTTTGCCGAGGTCACAACTATTTCCGTAGTGATGGATCAAGCGCTATCTACGCTGTACACGTCGATGTTCTGCTGTTTGAAAATCAAGTTTTAGCCATTTCTTAAGGGTTTCACTGCCTAGTAAGCTTTTGCAAAATGTTTTCCTTCTGAAATCATGAGGTTTCAGGTCTTAAAATATGACTGGTAATTTAAAAATTTGATATATAAATTCCATACATTGATATCGCCATTACGGTTCACACGAAAGCGTGATCCAGACGCTATGGTAATGCCCCAGGGTCACCAATATGACATCATGTCTACGATAGCGAATTGTCTTGTGATATCATATCAAGAGTATTAAAAAATTTTATTCAAAGTCCTATACTTTGTCTACTTTCTTTAACACGCAAAATATAGACCAAGCAGATCAACTATATTACTCTTAACATGGTTCTACTTTTTGGTGTAATGATAATAGCCAAATAATTCCCGCCGATTATGAGCTGATCAAAGTATAGGTAACTATTTTATACCAGTGTGAGTAATCTAAATGCTAATAAGTGGTGCAACTAACCTTATGAGAGAGGGCTGAACATTACAACTGTGTCAATGACTAAGTAGTACTGACAATATTTATTGACAACAGGGTACGTACCTCCAGATGAAAGTCAACAGTTTTGGATAAAAGTCTTCAAGCCTGTTTCACATCCCAAATACCTTTTACAATCATTTATTAATCAAAGCAATTTACTGATGTTGCAAGATGTACTGACAGAACCACAAAACCGGGAAAAAACTATTAAAGACTAAAACAGAAAAAATTGTGCTCTTCTTGTGTCCTGGACTTGCATCATCATTAGCAAATCGGCATAGAGTTAAATACTACGATTCAAATCCTTGATGGATAAAAGAATAAAACCATTTTGGTAATACAGTAAAGATTGGCCTAATGGTGCACTTGGGCTCCTTTGCTTTGGAGTAAATATCATGTGAAAATAGAGAGCTTGATACTCTTAAATCCCAACATGTATTAGGATTCTGTACCCTTATTCGCTGGTGGGAATTTTACGGGAGGGCACTTTTAGGTTGTGTCTAAAATTCCACTTATGTCAAGGGAGCCCATATTGTCATTAGGCGAACCTTTACGGTATTTAGTCGGGTATCTACCAGGTTTTAATGTGCATCCCCCCCAGGACTCTACCAAACCAACTTTTTTTAGCTTCCTTTTATGGTCCTATAACACATTCAAGATGTTAACAAAAAATATTTCCCGGCACTCCGGCCATATTCAAGGTTAAAGGTCAACACAGTGGTCAAATTTCAAAGTTGCTCAAATCTTGTTAACAAGCACACCAAATTATTCCTCTCATTGCAAGGATTCAGAAAAAGTATAGTTTGACCTACTTGTGACTTACCGTTCTTGAGTTATAAGCAAAAAGGTCAAATTTTGAGCGGTGGTCAGTTTTTTTGGCCACACAGGGGCCAAAAATTAAAAATGCTCCAATTTCAACACAAATTGTCTCAAATTGCTCGTCATGCAAAAGCAAGTCAAAAAATGAACTGTTTGCACTGTCTAAAATGCTTCGTTATTGACAAAATTGGCCATAAAGGTCATTCCCCCATTACAGCCTACCCAGCAAACACAAAACGTTTTCGACATGATTCGCAAAAGGTTATAAAAGGTTGTCAGAAAACGTTTAAATGTCGGGTTATATAAAGGGTATATTAAGAGTATAAAACGTTTTCATAACCTTAAAAAACATTTTTGATAATCTACTGCTCAGCAAACAAAAATGTTTTACAGAAAACGTTTAAATGTCGGGTTATATAAAGGGTATAAAATCGTTTTAATAACATTCCAAAAACATTCTTGAAAACTTGATACAAAACATTCTAAACAGAATGTTATTTTGGGGAGTTGAAAAAATATTTTATGCGAAAAATGTTTGCCCAAAATATTTGCAATAACGTTTTAAAAACGCTTTCATGACCTTTATATAACCCGACATTTAAATGTTATTAAAACGCGTTTTGAAAAAAACATTTTAAGAACATTTCTGTGTTTGCTGAGTGCAAATATTTTAACATAATGTTATTTAAGTGTTGACAAAATATTTTGCAAAAATAGTTTACAATAACATTTTTGAAAACATTTTTAAAATATTGTTGTAGTGTGTTTTCATACAAAACGTTTTAAAACGTTTTCATGACCTTGATATAACCCGACATTTTAATATTATTAAACCGCTTTTATGTAAACCAAAAGCCAAAATATAACTTATTAAAAACGCTTTTAAAACGTTTCTGTGTTTGCTGGTATTGACCACAACCTATGTTGTAGACGTTTCCTAGGTAACGAAACATCCTACATGGTTACAACTATTCCTTATTTGACTTATTTTAACGTAACAAGCAATTTGAGACCAATTTCGCTCAAATTGGAGCATTTTTTAATTTTTGGCCCTGTGTGGCCAAAAAACTGACCACCGCCCAAAATTCGACCTTTTTGCTTATAACTCAAGAACGGTATGTCGCAGGTAGGTCAAACTATACTTTTTCTGAATCCTTGCAATGAGAGGAATAATTTGGTGTGCTTGTTAACCAGATTTGAGCAACTTTGAAATTTGACCCTGTGTTGACCTTTAACCTTGAATATGGCCTGAGTGCCGGGAAATATTTTTTGTTAACATCTTGAATGTGTTATAGGACCATAAAAGGAAGCTAAAAAAGTTGGTTTGGTAGAGTCCTGGGGGGGATGCACATTAAAACCTGGTAGATACCCGACTAATTAGACTAGTACTGTGATCTTCAAGACTATTATGATTTTGATTTTAGCAAAACCTTATAATATAAAACAAACAAAAAAACAAAACCTATAATCCATATCCCTTCCACAAGTCAGCATTTTATATATGTGACACGATCTGGTCCATGGGGGCCAAAGGAGGCATTTTTGAAAATTGAGTTACTGTAATCATTACATTATATATACAATAGGCTATAATTTACAGAAAACACCAAAGGTCTAGCATACTTGGTTCTGAAGTTCTGAAGTTTTTTGATGTCTATTTTCTTATGTATTTAATTGTTTTTTACTACACACTTTTATACTTAACTCAATTTTCAAAAATGCCCCCTTTGGCCCCCATGGACCAGATCGTGTCACATATTGTTTTTTATTGTATCTCTAAACGTAATGATGATGAGCATAAAGTATACATTTATCAGCGCGGAAATGATGCAAGTAATCTCACTAGCATAACAGATTCCTGCAAAATTAAGTAGTTTTTGAGAAAATCACAAAGTTTGGTTTTACTTTATTGCCTCGAAGCAGGCATACGGAGTATAGTTTAAAAGATGTTATGTATAAAATTGTATTAAGGTTTTTAAGTGCATTATGTATCCATTTCTCTGTATAACACCTTGCGGTGTATGCGTAGGGCATTAAAATGCGGTTTGGTTGTTATCGTTATTGCCATAATCCTTTGAAAAACTTAAACTGCGTCCTCACATCACTTTCATTGGCGCTCAACCATTGGAGCATATGCATTGACAATGCATGCAATGAGGATGTGCGTATTGATGATGACTTAGTTTCTGTTTCTTTGAAAAGGATTCTGGGAATTAACAAAAAGATTATCATTCATGTTGCAGAGTGACAAGCTTAATAATCAAAGACAGAATTAAAAAAAGACTAGTTTGCGTCTGCAAACTCGGGCACAGTTTGTTTATGAGTGTCATGATGATTAAGTTTCTGAATTCAGCAGTAAAACAGTGTGCCTTATGGTTAATATTGCATCTTCAAATATACAAAGTTACAAACCGTCTCAAAAGTTAGGTCTTAGTAGATAGGAAACTTGCTTTCCTAAAGCCACCATGTCACCGATGCCTAGAAAAGTTGCTTTTCAGTCATTTTTCTATTCTCCAATCGGCACCAGATGAATAAACTTCTTTTTACGCCCTACTAACCAATCAAGGGCCATGGGGAGTTTGATTGACATCAGATACAAACTAGTCTTTTCAATTCTGTCTCGGATGATAAATCTATTATTACTATTTGCCAGTCCATTACGTAAGAGATTCTATAAGAATAAAGAATTAAATTTTTACCCTCAATTCTGTGATCTCTTCATTACAGATAAACTGAAATAGTATACAACATTACCTGCTTACATGTGGGATTGTAAATATTCACCATCCTGAATTGTTAAAGTGACACATTTGTGATGTGATCAAGCAAGATCAGTTTGAAAATCGGAAATATTGATTTTCAGATATACAGCCAAACAAAGAAATAATTTCTTTTGCTGTATTTTGTTTGGAAACACTTCAACTGTTCATATCTTTGGAACTAAATGTTCAATTTCAATGTTTGTTTTTGTTTTTTGCAAAATGTAGCTTTGCAAACGCCTTATACAATCATGTACATGTAGAAAAATGAAAAATGAATATGCCCGACTTCAGACTGATTTTGCTTGATCACACCACAATTGAGAAATCAAACAATCTACTTGTCATTTCATTGATCTTTTTAGTCAGTAATGGAATATTCAAGCTTCACAAAATGTTCGCAAATCGTACCATTTTTCACCCTGATGTGGCAGTAACGTCAGTGCGCATTTCACTGGGCACAGCCTCAAATCTCTAGCATTCGGTTGAAAGCACTGGCGTACACAACTGCTTCAACGTGTTGACGTCACTGCCACATCAGGGTGAAATATGGTATAACACTTGAAGAGTTCAGATGCCACACACAATTTATAAAGGTTGGCCTACATATTTTTGGCATTAATTTTGTGATTTTATGTAAAGAAATACCTTTGTAATGGCTCATTGGAGAAGGCCAATACATAATTATAGTGAATATGGAATATGGTATTGAAAGCTGATGTTCAGTCAAACAAGAAATACCGCATTTCCTTGAATAGTCCCCCTCTTCAATTAAACGCCCCACCCCTTTTTTAACCAAGATGTGTAAAAAATGCTGATATTTCCATGCTATCTTGAGTAGCAAACTAATTAACCAGGTTTACACATGGTTGCTAATAGTGTTGGTAATTGGCAACAATCAGGTTATAAACCCGGAAGTGAACCGGAAGTCATCATTTCTAAGTTCATAGTTCCCAAGTTCATAGTTCATCATTTCAGCGTGAGTTTTAAGCTTACCTAATGATTTTAACGGGAATTATCATTCTAAAAATGACCTCTAATAAACGCCCCTTTTGGAAAATGCAACGCCCCTGCGAGGACTATTCGAGGAAATACAGTTTGTAGATTTGTAGACTAAAATATGAAATATTGACTATCAATAATAATATTGATAAATAATAATACAAGGTATGCTAAAATACATAAAACAATTTACACAATAAAATATTCAAAACTTTGCATCCAAGTATGTCAGGGATGTAAGAATTTCAGCATACTTTTATGATGTAAAGAACTTAATTTCAAACACTGCCTTCTTTTGTCTGTAGTCAAAATTTCATTTGAATGAACACAGCTAGCAACAGCTGTACACAATCCGACCGTGATCGTATGTTGCGTTCAAAGTTGCGTTCAAAGTACAACACAAACGCACAACTGTGGATACAATAATGAAAATATTACCCAATCATGAGTGAGTTGGCATGGTTGTATTGACTTAGGCACACACAGTTGTTCATTACAGTGTACATGAAGAATCATCACATTGTTGACAGCCGTGATCATTCAAATGAAATTTCTATTGTAGGTGGATCCAAAAAAATGATCATATGTGACACGATCTGGTCCATCGGGGCCAAAGGAGGCATTTTTGAAAATTGAGTTACTGTAATGAATACATTACACCTACAATAGGCTATCATTATTGAAATAACCAAAGGTCTAGCATGCTTGGTTCTAAAGTTATGAAGTTTTTTGATGTCTATTTTCTTATGTATTTTCTTATTTTTTACTCCATATTTTTACATTTATTTCAGTTTCAAATGTGCCGCCTTTGGCCCCCCTGGACCAGATCATGTCACATATGATACAATGAGTTATTCCATTTACAATCCATACTACCCCTGCGGAAGATTTTGGAAACATCTTTCACAGGGGGCGTATGAATTTCAAATGGAATGAACACATTAGGCAGCTCCATTTGAAAATTCACCCTCCCTCTGTGGATGATTCAATTTGAATTTTTATCAGAGGGTGTATTTAATTCAAATAAAGCTGCCTAATGTGTTTATTCCATTTGAAATTCATACTCCCTCTGTGGAAGATATTTCCCAACTCTTCCACAGGGGTAGTGTGGGTTTTAAATGGAATAGCCCAATTACAGCAACCAAATGACCACAATCTATGGATGTAATGTTTTCTAGTGTCCAATGTGCTTGTATATAATGGAGTTAAAGTGTTCTCTCCAATAGCTGCTATGTATTTGCTGAGTCATCCATTTTGAACTTCTTGCTATAATGCTTGATCCTGTCTTCTAAGCTATCTGCAAAACAAAAACAACACAATAAACTTTGTGTTAATAAAACTTGGGAGAGATTGATTAGACTCATACTGTTGGCGTCTGCGATATCAGAGAATCCATAAACATCCTCCCATAAGAGTGCAATTTAGGCATACAGTAAGAATTTCAAATGAATCAACACAGTGTGATGAATGCCCACGTTCCTGCAACTCAACCATGACAGTACACCCACAGGGAAGTTACTGGATGCCTACTGGACGCAGTGGATGCAAACAATTATGTGCACACCTAAAATGGCACACTGTGTTTATTCATTGGAAACTCTTACTGTATTCTTTCACTTTGGAATTATTTCATTGCATCAATTTCCATATCGTAATTTAAATTTTATCTTTCCAATCCTTAATTATTATACAAGAAATATTGCGCATGCTTGCCTAAGTCTAACACTTACTAGCCACAGGCTTTTCAAGTAATGGTGTGTGTGCTTTGGCATCTGTTCCCATTAGCCAGCCATTAGTGATCCGGCCCAAGTCTGAAGGTAACACTTACCAGCCACAGGCCTTTCAAGTAATGGCTTGTGCGCTTTGGCATATGTTCCCATTAGCCAACCATTAGTGACCCTGCCTAAGTCTGAAGGTAACACTTGCCAGCCACAGGCCTTTCAAGTAATGGCGTGTGTGCTTTGGCATATGTTACTTCCCATTAGCAAACCATTAGTGACCCTGTCTAAGTCTGAAGGTAATACTTACCAGCCACAGGCCTTACAAGTAATGGTTTGTGTGCTTTGGCATATGTTCCCATTAGCCAACCATTAGTGACCCTGCCCAAGTCTGAAGGTAACACTTACCAGCCACAGGCCTTTCAAGTAATGGCTTGTGTGCTTTGGCATATGTTCCCATTAGCCAACCATTAGTGACCCTGCCCAAGTCTGAAGGTAACACTTACCAGCCACAGGCCTTTCAAGTAATGGCTTGTGTGCTTTGGCATATGTTCCCATTAGCCAACCATTAGTGACCCTGCCTAATTCTGAAGGTAACACTTACCAGCCACAGGCCTTTCAAGTAATGGCTTGTGTGCTTTGGCATATGTTCCCATTAGCCAACCATTAGTGACCCTGCCCAAGTCTGAAGGTAACACTTACCAGCCACAGGCCTTTCAAGTAATGGCTTGTGTGCTTTGGCATATGTTCCCATTAGCCAACCATTACTGATCCTACCCAAGTCTGAAGGTAACACTTACCAGCCACAGGCCTTTCAAGTAATGGCTTGTGTGCTTTGGCATATGTTCCCATTAGCCAACCATTAGTGACCCTGCCCAAGTCTGAAGGTAACACTTACCAGCCACAGGCCTTTCAAGTAATGGCTTGTGTGCTTTGGCATATGTTCCCATTAGCCAACCATTAGTGACCCTGCCCAAGTCTGAAGGTAACACTTACCAGCCACAGGCCTTTCAAGTAATGGCTTGTGTGCTTTGGCATATGTTCCCATTAGCCAATCATTACTGATCCTACCCAAGTCTGAAGGTAACACTTACCAGCCACAGGCCTTTCGAGTAATGGTTTGTGTGTTTTATGATAAGTTCCCATTATCAAAGCAGTGTTTTGTTTCAGAAGTGGTGAGTTTGTACTGCTCCATGGTACAACATCACTATCACCTGTAGAGGAAATAAAAATTTTAAAAATCTGTAAGACAACTTTTATAAGATCACAAGATGGACCCAAATATGGTAGAGGGCAGCATTACATTTTTTTTAAATCATTTCAATAATCAATAAATCTGAGTTAAAAGAACTGAATATTACCACATCATAATTCAGATGTATCTTGTAATGTTTTAAAAACTTTATATTTAGAGAGTTAACAGACATGCATTTTTCATGCCTTTTTCAAATAAGATATAGTTATTACATTTGATTTTGATCAATATGATGTGGTGGAGGAAACTACTAACAACGAGGAACACTGTAAAATATATATTTCTTAAATAAGAAAGGAAATTTCTTCAGCATATTAAAAAATGATTGAATAAGTATAACTGAAGTTGCAGAATGAGTCTATTAAAAATGATTAAAATTAAAAAATCTGAATTCTTGAGGGATATGCTTTTACAACAGGAGTTCCTAATAATTAGTAAGTTTTTAAACAGGTTAGGCTTGGACAAGATTTAACTTCTTGAGGTGTAGCTCTGCCTTCTTCAAGTCAAAGTACTTAAGAATGAGACATGTAGGCCACCCCTTGTCTACTGATACCTGTTAATGTAAAAGTTTTGGTGGCTCTGAAAAGAACCGTTCACTTAAGACTGCCCTTATCCATAAAGAAAAGTAAATAAGTGGTGGCTCTGAAAAGAGCCGTTCACTGAACATCACCCCTTATCCACAAAGAAAAGTAAATAAGTGGTAGCTCTGAAAAGAGCCGTTCACTTAAGACCGCCCTTGTCAATACAGACCAAGCAGATATTTTGACAGTTCCAAAATTTTGTCAGTTCCAAACTTGTCCAACAGCGAGCCTGCTAAAAAACTTACAAACTGGCATAACATCTATAGATTTTGGTTCTCTCTATGCTAATCTGAAATTGGGCAAATAATCCATATGAGTGCTCCATTCCTCAGAGGGGCTGTTAAACCATTGGAACCATGTATAGAGAAGAGAGTTGTGCCTGTATGGTGGTCAGTGTGGCTGCTTACCTTGAGATGTGTTGTCCTGTGCCTGACATGGGATAGGACACTTGACTAAGTCATTCAGCATAGTGGTCAGTGTGGCTGCTTACATTGCTTACTAAGCATTGCTTACCTTGAGATGTGTTGTCCTGTGCCTGACATGGGATGGGATGCTTGACTAAGTCATTCAGCATAGTGGTCGGTCTGGCTGCTTACATTGCTTACTAAGCATTGCTTACCTTGAGATGTGTTGTCCTGTGCCTGACATGGGATGGGACGCTTGACTAAGTCATTCAGCATAGTGGTCAGTGTGGATGCTTTGATGGCATAATTGCACCACATTGTTTGTAATTTTTTCATATTCACCTCCAGTTCATCTGAAAAATAAGATGAAGGTCAGGAATGAGACCTATAATCCGAGACTGAATTAAAAAGACTAGTTTTTGTCTTACGTTACTGTCAGGCTAGACCTACACTGTAACTCTGCATCATACCACTTCACTCACACCTTTTATGATTAGTGTGTTCGAAAAGAGTGCTATTGTATTCAATCTATGATTGCACACTTACACAGACATGACAGGTGATGAATGCAACCTACTTCTAGTGCAGGGCAATACAAATTGAATGGATATGTTGCCAGTGTGGGCTTCCGAACTTTTCTAGTTCCCTTTTGCAAACAGTGATCTTGAGCTTTCAAATAGTTTTGATTGCCTATCCAATTCTAGTGACATTAATTCCAGTGCAAATTCAACATGTAATCATAATTCTAGTACAGAGCTCCCAAGCTCTCCCCTAGCCTCATCATCACCAACCGTCAACAAGCGTAAAAAACCCAAAGGAAACAGAAAACAACTTAAAGTGTTAGTTGTAAATTCCCAGGATCTGAGAAGTATATAAGTCAGCAGATCTTGCTTGCTGTATTGAGCAGCACAGCCCTGATATTATTATTGGGTCTGAAACCCATCTTGACCCATCTATCAACAACAATGAATTGTTTCCCCAAGGTTACTCAGTGATAAGGAAAGACCACGATTTTGGTCCTTCAAAAGGTGGGGTCCTGCTAGCTTTTAAGGATGACCTGGTTGTGACCCATCGTACTGATCTCAACACAAATTGCGAGGTTGTTTGGGCCACTATTCAGATCCAAGGGGCCAAACAAATCACCATTGGCTCATCAAACAAAATCCCCGGAAAATCTTCCACTGGAATAAAGCTAATACTGAAGCCCTGAGAGCCAACCTCAGAGATTTTAGTGCTGGGCTTTCTACCAGAGATACTTCCCAGTCCTCAGTAGAAAACCTCTACTGTGAGTTCGTTGACAAAATAAATCTTGTCATGGAGGAGCATATTCCTTCCCGCATTGTGAGGGAGAAAAATACCACCCCCTGGATCAACCGCAAAGTGAAACGTTTGCACAAAAGAAAGCAAAGGGCTTTCAACTCATACCGTAAGACTCCAAATCAGGAGTCACTTGATCATTTTCATGACCTCCGTAGAACTACTCAAAAGGAAACTAGACGTTTTTATATGAACTACATAAGTTCCATCTGTACGGAATCTTCGAAGAAGTTTTGGACCCACATAAAAAGTCTCAAAAAAGACTGTGGGCATCCCGAATTTGAAACAACATGGTAAGTTTGAATCTGACAATACAATCAAAGCCAGTATTCTAAATGAACAATTCCGATCATTTTTCACACAGGAGGAAAAAGAATTACCTCACATTCCACCCAGTAACATCCATCCTATTCCTGACTTTAAAATTTCTTCAAGCACCGTGAACAGAGGGTCGTTGTCGGTGGAGAACACTCGACTTGGACAGAAGTGGAATCTGGCATCCCTCAGGGCACGATGCTTGGTCCCTCCTCTTTTTGACGTACATAAACGACCTGCCCCTTAATATCAGTTCCCATGTCAGATTATTTGCTGACTACTGTGTTGTGTACCGTCAAATCATCAACGACATCGACCACTCACTACTCCAAAGGATCTTAATTCCTTAGTGAAGTGGGAGGAGGACTGGCAGTTATGTTTTAACATAATGTTAAGAAGTGTTTCACAATGCGTATAATGCATGTCAGAAATCCAAAAATATACAATTATGATCTTGGAGGACACACACTGGAGGAAGTGAAAAACTACCTATACCTGGGTGTTAACATCTCTAATAATAATTTAAACTGGTCTACTCACATCAATAACATAACCTCATCTGCCAATAGATCTCTGGGTTTCATAAGGAGAAACCTTTACGTATGTCCCAAACCAATCAAGCAAACGGCCTACATGTCTCTTGTGAGACCTCTGATCGAGTACTCAAGCTCGGTATGGGACCCCATCAGAAAGATCTGATTAACAAAATCGAGATGATCCAAAAACGGGCAGCCCAATTCACAATAAACGCATACGACAGAACGACCAGCATTACCAAAGTCATCAAGAACTTAAACTGGGACGCATTACAAGATAGAAGAACTGTTAACAGGTTATGTATTCTCCACAAAGTCATACAGGGCCTCCTGGCCCTGCCGGTTGAACACCTACTTAAACCAAGCCTGCGTCAATTTCGGCATACTCATTCTGATTCATACAAGATCATCAATTGTGCCAAGAATTGTTACAAATATTCATACTTCCCCAAAACTATAATAGACTGGAACCAACTACCACAATTAATCATCAATATCCAAGACTCAACCAGCTTCAAAGCAGCTGTGAAAGCATACCTAAAGCAAGACTAAAGCATCTACAGGCGCACACCAATTCCTGCTCGTCTTGTTCCACACAGAGCGTTGTGCAGTATCCACACAGATACAGATACATTCAAAAATTGTTTTCACCTATCACTATGGTTATTAATCCTGTTACATCACTACATCTATGGCATATACTGTAGCCTATAAACAACTTTTTCACAGTGCCATAATTTCTGATTTTTGATTGGCCAGAAATGACTATTTGTCAGTACACAACATCAATGACAACATTTAATTGAGAACGGTTCTTGTTCAGATCCAATGAAATGATACTCGCACAGAAATATTTCAATTCCTATCAGGAATCTTGTTCAATCTGGTACTAATGTTTGGTTTTGATGATGTCGCCAAACTTTCTTGTTGCCAAGTATTTATGACCTGGTCATAAATTTTGTCCAGTCTGTAAGCCCCCTCATCCTTGTTCATGGTATATTTAACCCTAATACTGATCCAGATTGCTTCCTTTAGCCAGCGCCAAAGGAAGTAAGCACCAAAAGCTTCACTAGGTTGCAAAGAAAAGCACCCAGTTTAGAAATTCACAATTCAGTTATTACAGAACATGTTGCATACAAAAATCATGTTATTGGGTGGGACGAGGCTCAGGTTATAGATCAAGAATCTGACAAAACAACACACTGGCTAAAGGAAGCAATCTGGATCAGAAGTAGGGGGAATGACACCATGAACAAGGAAGAGGGGGCTTACAGACTGGACAAAATTAATGACCAGGTCATAAATACTTGGCAACAAGAAAGTTTGGTGATGTCATCAAAACATCTGAAAAAGAACCTTTCTCAACTAAATGAACTATGAACAATCCTGATGAATCTGTTTCAAGAATCAATGACAACATTATCCTATGCACATGACCTCACTTTTTTCAAGGCACAACTTGCATCTTTACATGAAAATCTTAGCTTACCTTTGTCATACATCCAATTTACTCCATCAAATTCACAGTTGTACAGTACTAGTGGATAATCCACAGCCATGCTATACTGAGGCTTACAAGGCTGCTTCTCAATATCTAAGAGTCTGTCTAGAATCTGTCATAAAAATTAATATGAAAGTGGCAATAAAATGTTATAAAATATGGTAAATAATTGATAGAATACAACTAGAAAGGTTGAAGAAGACAAATGCAAATAAGAGGAATGAAGTGAAGAAAAGCACATCACAAATACTTGTAGGAAATGACAAAATTTGAAGCAACTCTGACAACATCTTCACATAGTCACCAATTAGTCCTGTTTTAGGGGACCTGTCTATTGAAATCAACATCCTTCATTTTAGAGTGTAAATATATTGCACCATACAATGGCATCGTGCAAAATCTGCAATTAAATTTTATACTGAAGTAGCTCAATATGAGGTCAGAACCTTTGGCCAGTTTTGTTCTGGTAGTTTGAACCGGGAAAAGGATTCAAAGTTTATTAAGTTTATACTTTTTTTGCCTTTAATAAAGATCCTGCTAGGATTGAAAGCTTAGGCCCCTAAAACCTTGAAAATGTTTGTAAGTATTATGTTGTTTACAGTTCACAACTGCCAGTAGCAATCAGTAACATTAGTAATATATCAGAAGTCTGATTTTTGATAGACATTAATCATTCTTCCTTGCTTTTCTTTCATCATTCGCCCCAATTTCAAGGACAACTGTGTGCCACTTAACGAGTCACCACCTTATGAGTTGCAGATCCTTGCTTTACAATATGACATACCTCAGGTTTTTCTCTGTGTTGTCCAATAAGGAACAAGATGGCCATCATACATCGCACCTGATGATACAGAAACGCCTGCCCTCGCACTTGGAATGTGTACATCTGATAACCACCTGGTCTGAGTAATGAAACAAACAAAATTGTCTCCTGATATGCTAATACATACTACATGTGGGATAAAGATAGACCTGAAGAGAACTGATTCAGAATTGCCTCATACCTAACACTACAGTACGTCCCCTATATTGGTTTCTACAAAACCAAACGATAGCGTCTTGGAAGCTTTAGTGTTAAAAAGGTTTGTGCATGTACTACTGGATGTAGAACGCAAAGAAAACATGCACTTTAAATTAAAGTTTACCAGGGTATGGAGAAATAATCAGAGGTACACTAGTTTGCCATCCATGAGCAATACATAAACATAGCAGAGTCAACACTTTTCTTTGGGTCTAGTCTCCTTCAGATTAACAAGAAATAAACTCATTCCTACATTTTTCATTTATTTGTGACCAAAATTGAACAATTATTTGCAGAAAACAATAAAAGAAGATGAAAAAATATCAGTGCATATACAACAAAGACTTGCCTACTTGAGCTCATTTGCATTAGCATAAATTTCACATACAAATAGAGAGCTCTGTCCACTGTAAATCCCATGCCCATGCCCTTATTTCTGTTAAGATTTTTACGGGAGGGTACTTTCAGTTGGTGCCTCTCATTATAGTTATGTCAAGGGAGCCCTTATGGAGGAAAATCTTAACTGTATTGTACCTTTCATCAACTGGTGAAATCTCAACATCCAGAATTCTTCTGACAAAGTTGACTACTCCGTTGGCCACATCCATCTGTATGGAAAGGAATACAAACATGAGGCTCACATTTCAAATCATGCAACATCATCTGATCCACTCAGGTTGAAGTCAGAGAAGATATCTCACCCTTCCCAGAATCCTTTGCAACATGACGCATCACCTCATTTAATCAAATGACACTCCCATTACTTTGTACAGGTTTGCTTTGTTTTCATGTTGAGAATAGACTGGCTACACATGATAGAAGTTCCAATCCATAGTGCAGCTTTGGCTCAAGATTGGATGCAATTGGTAAAATAAACATATTTTGCCAGATATGGATGAGATTTTTTCGTTGAAGTGCCCCATCCACAAAAGTGTAAAGCACATATGCTAACTATTGAGTTATTATGGTATATAGTATGCACGTCCCAGATATCATTGACTTTGAGGCCCAGTCATAAAATATAATGATGGCCAACATATTGCTTTTCCTAGTCAGAGATATCAGCCAAAGGCTGGTTTCATCCATTACATCTGCCACAAAGAACCAAGTTGCTCATGTGAAGAAAAAAATTCTGTTATCCTCAGACGAGTTTTGTACATATCTCAATGGGTCTGGCATTTGGTAGCATGGAACCTACAGTTCAACTTCTATCTAATTATGTATAATGATGACCCGTTGAAATCTTTGAATTGATGATGCACATACCTTACACAGATTCCTGAAATCATGTTGACCTACAAGTTTCAGAGCTGCTTCCTGCATTACCTGTAAAAAAATACGATTAAAATTAAAACACCTACACCTAAAATTAAAAATTAACCGGGATTAATACTTTGTATTCAGAGAGTATCCAGAATAAAGATAGAGTGAAAGAATGACCAAAAACTGCTACAAAGAAGTGGACAATTGGTAAATCTAGATGTTAGATGTAATACTCTGTGTATATTCGCCGATCGCACGCTCATCTCAAAACGAACCTCAGGTTCTACCCGCAAAGTGTGTGCTGTGTATGCGTACGCCTGTCAAACGGATGCTTTAATTACTGTGTACGCGTTGCAAAAGCCTTCTGGCACGTTGCACATTTTGCGCATGCATTTGCAGGGAGAACCTTGTTTTGGTAGCAAGATGGCGGATCCGTGCAAAGGGCAAATATGTAATAAACGTCAGAAAATACACCACTGTTGGTACCTTGTAAGTGGTACTATTGTGTGTAAGTAACATATCATACAAAACACTAAGTAGATAATGAATGAGTATGCAACTATTCATACTTACTTCAATATCTAGATCACCCTTTGGAAAGAAATACTTGTATGTTCTATGACGGCAGTCAAATCTAGAATGGAATTGAAAAGAATAATGCCGTAAAGTTGCAAATTAAGTTAACTTACACATACATGGACAGTGATTTTATGAAAAATGGTACAAGAGGTTACCATTGCGGTGACTAACAAATACCAGCAAACATATTGATGTTGAAGTGAACAACATAAACAATGCACTCATCTGCCATTCAGACCGGTAGTGATTTGTATGGCCAAACCTTACTTCACATGTTGAATAACATGATTAAAATGTATCATAACTACATGGTGTGAAGAACAAAAACAAGCAAAGAGATACTGTATTAAATTTGAAATCTAATAACAAAATATTTACCTCCCAAATTTTCAGCTAAAATACAACTGTTTCAGTCAAATTACCACACTTCAACTTGTCCTTTTACAGTGAAGCATCCTTAAGGTTGTATGACCTCAATAGAGACCTTGCGATTTCCAATTGTACATATCATACACCCATGCATCTATTCAAAGTCCGTCAAATGAGAGTGATTTTGAATACAATGTAGATGCAAGGGCGTATGATACATACGTTTGGAAATCAATGTCTGGGCCTCAAGGAAGAACAGATGATCAATTGTGTTTTCAACTGATTGAGTGTCCCAGGTTAAAGAAATAAAACAAACAAACAAAACAAGAAAACAAGCTCTCTCATATGTGATTTTAAACACCAACAATACATGTATATGAAGGTTCCCATAGTGCAGCAATGACCCAAGTTTACATCCAATATGATTTGAACTGTTCACTTGAAACCAAATTTTAACTAAGAGTCTTATATTGTTGACATATACCCTCGCCCCCCCCCCCTCCCACACACACAACACTCATGCTGCCATAATGTATCTCCATCGGATTAGACCAGCCTGGGTTACCTGAATGGGTGATCCATTTGAAATCTACACTCCCTATGTGTGACATTAAGATTATGTCTTCCATAGGGAGTGTATGGATTTCAACTGGAATAGGCCAGTGTGTGCTCTTTTTAACCTATTTACCTGGCAGAGAAATTGACATCAACTGGTGACCATGCCAATACTCTTATGTGTTCTGGAAGGACTCTATTGAGATACCTGGGGTAGTCAATTTCCACATTTTTCTCTCCTGGAAAAACAACATGAACAAAAAACAACAAAACAGAGTAAAACTATGCTTGAAATATTTGAAAAATTACCACCAAAACCTGACAAAGAAAAACAATCGAATTGAATTGAGGGGAGCACGTGCTCTGGGCGCCAAATTGACCAATTCAGGGCGGCACATGCCCTGGGCTCCAAATTGACCAATTCAGCATCAATTCTGCGCCCCTCCAAGCGATGCGCGCACATTTCAGTATAAATAGTCATTTGAAACATCAATTTAAGACCGAAATTCAACTTCAATTCAACCAAAATTAATAAGTCGTATTTGTGCAAATTTTCTCTCACTCTGCGCGCAATTGTTTCAAGAATTATATGTATCCTTAGCCCTGGGCGCCACAACCCCTAGCTATGCCACTGGATTTTAAGAGTTTTGAAACTCCCAAAAATCTGCATATTCGGATTTTTCAGACCTTCCCAAAGAACAAATTTAGGTAAACAAAAAAAAAACCCTAATGCATGAAATGTTGTAATATTTCATATTAAGTTTTAACGTTAAAATCATCTTTCTATGGTCTTTTTCAAATCAATTACAGGTCCTATCCAAGGGGTTGCAGATGGTGCGTGGGCACCCCTGATTGTTGGCATATTGTTGGCAATAAAAACTGAAAATTTCATGATTCTTTGATATATTTTGACCTTTCCACTCACCTGGTCTTTCACTGGGCCCATTGTCTGACCTCTGAATGACCCCATGACCTTCAAGAAGATTTGACCTTAGATCAAGAGCAATGACCTGGCCAAAAGCACTGACCCCTTTATCAGTACGACCACATCGTGAGTAATTACTTGTTTCGCGGCTTTCAATCAAGCGGGTTTTGATCAAACCATCAAACAGGTGAGCCTGTAGAGAAAACACAGGGCCAATGAGCTATTCCAGTTGAAATCCATACTCCCCTATGGAAGACATAAACCTAACCTCTCCTACACAGGGAGTGTGAATTTCAAATGGGCTACTTGAACATGTAACTCAATTTGAAATGTTCACTCCCTCTGTGGGAGATTAAGGGGATACTACACCCCTGGCCAATTTTGTGCCTATTTTTGCATTTTTCTCAAAAATTACAGTGCATTGGTGACAAGTAAGATATGTATATTATAGGGGCAAGAACTACAACTACTGCACTGGAAACTTTATTTCAGCACAGACAACAGTTGTGGAGTTACAGTCAAAAATGAGGGAAAACCAATATTTGATCAATAAATCAATAACTACTTGCCCTGAGTTGCTGAATTTTGAGTGCAGTAGTTGTAGTCCTTGCCCCTATAATATACATATCTTAGGGAACAAACCAAAAGATCGATGATTTCCTATAAAACGAAACTAGTTTCGTTTAGGGGAGGGGGTAAAATACTTGATTACGCTTTGTACAAAAACATCGGTCTGGTACATGTATGTGTTATTATTATTATTATGTCAAAATTTGCAACATTTCATTATTACATTTCTGGCAGGGAGGGAGGGGGTCAGCTGAGAAACGAAACTAGTTACGTTTATAGGACGTCATCGATCTTTTGGTTTGTTCCCTTACTTGTCACCATTCAATGCGCTATAATTTTTGAGAAAAATGCAAAAATAGGCACAAAATTCCCATTGACCATACCACTGTTTTTTCCATGCTATTGCAATAGTTTGTTTAACTTATAAATAACAAGACTCATTATATTGTGGATTAATATAGAATGAATAGCGTGCATGCAGTAGTGTGCAGCGCCTATACTACTTTATTGACATACGCATTATCAATAACCAAATAAATATTGCTATTTATAAGTTGAACAAAGTATAAACACATCATCAAAGATACAATGAACTCCTTGAACTTTTTGGCCTATTGCAAGAACCATAGAAGTCAATAAATGTGCGAATTATTGGTCCAATATCTCTCTCACTCTTTCTTGAAATTTTGTATTCATCCAAATTGCACTACCGTATTCATTCCAATAAGCGCTCATGCCCCAATAAGCGCCCACCCAGGGTATTTTCAATTTGCTATTGGTACCATTAATATTGAAGTGACAGATACATGTAGACATCGACACTGTGAAATAGCTGGAGGACTACAAGTCCTGTGTAAACTTGCAATACATTTTCTACATCAGAAAAGCTACTAGATCGTCTCAGGACCCTTTTATAACCTATGTCAATTTGTCTCTAATAAACGCCCCTACAAACAAATTAGGTAAACCAGGTAAAAATTTAGTGCCCAACCAAAATGACTTTGTTAAGCGCCCAGCACGCTTATTGGAATGAATACGGTAATTGTGGTTACAGAGGGTGGCAGCAATATCAAAATTATTTTGTGATTTGTGATTATTTTCTTGTGATAAGTACTCTTACCTCTATTGTGTTTTCTGTAGTTATCTGACTTGCAAACCCGTGATAATCCCACCCTAAGTATGCAATCAGCAAGGCTACATGTCTTTTATTATACCTGCAAGAAACGAAAGGCGCAAATAAATAGTAAGTTTAATATACAGGGGAAGAATTATGCATCGCACACTGGCAGAATTAAACAGGAATTTACAAATGGAAATTACCAGAGTAAAAACTATGGACATACCTGCCTGTGCGGGGACTTGAACCCCAGACCTCTTGCTTGTCAGGAGTTTAATAGGTCCCAATAGGTCCTATACTGTATTGTTATAAACCAAAGTCACTGCTCAAACAACAACTAAACTCCTACTTCTTAAAAATAATCAGTCGCTTTAATGCTGCAAATTCTGTGTGAAATGTAAGACAACTCTGAATGCAACATGTAGTCTTGTCATGCTGTTGTATACCTTTGGTCTTAATTATAGTAAGTGTACTGAAACCTACAGAAATATTATTTTTAATGGGAATGACATCTTTAAAATAAACCATAAAAAGATGCATTTAAAAAAATGTGTACATGGTGTGTTTGTGGGTGTGTGCTTGTAAACAGCTGTAAATGAGGACAGCCACATGAGAAATATAATGTGCACCAGCAGACACAAAGGAAATGTAGGAGTAAACAGTTACTGGACAGTGTCACTAGATCAAAAGCATGCAAATGCTTATAAATAATGACTGCAATCCAAACTTGAATACTGAAAACATAAGCCCACATGAAGAGTCCAAATTTGAGATTTTCTCATGCTGAAATATGGGCATGTAAATGTACAATTTTAAAATTTTAAAAAATTTAGCGTAGGTCATCACATTGGGGGGGACCGACCATGATTGGGGGGCACCGGGTGTGATTGGGGGTAATTTTCCTATGGGATTCTTTTAAATTTCAGATTGATAGGCACCCCCCTGGTGTCCCTCATGTCGCTACGCCACTGGTGGGGGGAGCAGGGTGAGGGTATGCATCAGGGCTGTCAACTTTTTGGAATTGCTTGGCGTGAGACAGAAGCGTACCGGGATTTGCCGACTCCAATGTTCATATTGACCGATGATTATTTGAGCCATGGCGCTCGAGACTGTGAAAAGTGGGGGGGGAATTTATTCATGATGATGCGTGAGATTTTACTCATTCTTCAGCTTTTTGCATGAGATTTTACTACCTTGGCGTGAGACCATGAGAAAGTGACCCAATGCGTGAGACTCACGGCCAATGCTTGAGAGTTGACAGCCCTGGTGTGCATGTGTGGACACCTACTGTAAAATTCAGTAAACATACCTTGTAAAATCAAATGTCTTCAATTTTTTAACCTTCTTGCCCTTTTTCTTGCCATCTGATCTCAATCCCGAAAAAGAGGTTCCTTCAATCTGCTCCCAGCCTTGTGCTGTTCTCTTCTTGGAGCTCCCTGCTCCCTCTTGGTCTTGGCTACTAGTACTGGAAGGGTTGCCATCTTGACTTGCACTTGAACTGGTTTTTATAGGCATACTTTCTTGTGCTTTTTGTAGTGCTGTTAACTGACCTTGAAGTTTTTGTATAGTGTCAAGAAGATCCTGTATACACAAAATCATTTAGACATGTTTCAAATTTCAATACATAATATGTAACGTGAGCAAGAGAAGGAATTAGTCTAATGTGCACTAATAATATTGATTTTAATTGATTGATAAAATAGATGATATACATTACATGGTACATTTTATTTGTTTCTAATGATGGAGAATCACTCATTTAACAGATGTCCAATTTTTTGGGCCATAATATAACATTTTTAAATTGTGACTAAAAAATGCTCTGGCTGGGCTGTAAGTGAATACAGAAACGTCATGATGTCAGTGCGTAAATGTAAAAATGGAATTTCTGGCAGGTTTCTCAGACTAACACACACTGACACACAGACTTTATGGATTTTGGCAATCCTTGGTTTCAGGGTTATTTATCAGCATATTTTTGACCGAAAAAATGCAATGGCAAACTTTCGACTAATGCGATTTATTCTGTCAAAATATGCCTGATAATAAAACCATATAAAACCAAAGGATTGCCATGAAAATAGTACTAGCAAATTTGAATTCACCTGGCATACCTACTAAGTGTGTATGTGATTGCAGGTTTTTTTTGCACATTAAACACATTAAAAATAATTATTGTCAATATTAATATTTTGTGACATTTATAATGTAGGTATGCTAGGTGAATTCAAATTTACCATCAAACTGCATCATTTTACATATCAAATTAAAGCCCTTGAGTAAAGAAAGCCAAAACTGAAAACATTTTTGTCATAGCACTTTCCGTAACCACAGCCGTAACAAAGTTACATCTTGTCAAAGATTGACTTTCATCAAAAAGATTCTGCTAGCAAAATTCCCAAAAACGGCATTTAGGGGTGTTTCTAGATCTTAGTCTCATGGCGATAGCAGCTTTTTTTAATGGAACTGCTATCAAAATCCTCTAAAATTCCATGTGCGACTTTGATTATCACCATAAAAATCATATATTTGGGTCAAGTGAAGTATAGAAAACATATTTATGTAGGTTTCCTTCACCGACCTATTCTCGAAAAAAATTCAAATTTCTAGGTAAATATGCATTGTGTTTGGGCCCCGGTCTCGGCGAATTTCGCTGACTAGCAAATGTGTTAACTAAGGTTTGCCTGGGATACCTATATAATGAAAACAATTAACACTGAAGAGTGAAGACACCCTATGGCACCTGCTACAACTTGAGAACAAGTCCTCAAACTAGACGTTCGCCTTTCGTATCTCTTTCCTTGTTGGAAAGGTATAACGTTGAGGAGATAGGAACATGTACCGAAGATCCGGGACCTACTCTGCCATGTTTGGCTGAGTAACGGTACATGAACACGGTCTTTTGTGCCTATGTAAATTAGTCATTGTGTAAAGCTGTGTTTATACCCATGGGTTGCTCATCATCAGACTCAATCATTGTCGCTAACTACACAAGTTATGTGTACAATTTTAGAGAACGCTGACCGACAGAGGGTGTCAATATAGGCCTACGTGTCGCTTTTGGAAAAACAGCGAATCATGCGCATGCTCAGCAGGCAAATACGACGGCGATTTAGTACACTGATCATGCGTGCGATTCAGGTTTCTGCCAAAGCGATTGAGTATAAATGCATCTTTAGAAATGACCGGCGATTGTGTGTTCTCAAGTGGGTTTTATCATGTTAATTAGTGACCTGACACACATTTGTATTGGTTCGATCAAGCATTGAAATGCTGTCATTTTTGTGCTGGATCGTCAAGCATCTCCAACAAATTTTTCAATGTAAGTGCCTCTGGCCCTAGTAGAAGTAAAAAACGGATACTATGGCCAGAGTTCTAGGGCTACCTCAAACGTTCGAAATTTGTAGTTACTACAACTGCGTTTCGCCTAGGCTATTAAAAAACCTATAGTTTCGGTAAGCTTAATTTTCACTAAAACTTACACATCGAAATAATTAAACCATATCTTGCATACCGTACCTCGACATACCTGTTTCGATTTCCCATCATTCTGTGAAATTTCTTGTTGATCACTTGTTCGGATACTTGTTTCCATCCCATCCAACTTCTTGATTTCAGAGTCTGTCGCAGAGAAAACATGTTGGGTGGGCGCAGCCATAGTCTTGAAAATCCCTCAGTACGTTTCTGAAATTCCTCTTGCTGTGTAGGAGCACCACGGTATTCACGGAGTAAATTCATGGGAGTTCACTACCGCCCGAGTTTGAATCCGGGGATTTTCACCAAAAATGTCTCAAATCATTGAACTTGTTCAAAGATGTCTCAAATCCTTAAGATGGCAAAATTGTCTTTATTTTGAAATGGTTTTCAAAGAGGAACATTTTGAGATATCTTCGGTTGGAATCGGAGCATTTTTCGATGTTGACTCCTGTGAAGGTAAAACTTGAGACCTTTTTGGTAATTGAAAACCGTACGTCACGTGTAGGTCAAAGTAAACTAAATGCTTATAATGACCAGAAGAATACTTTGGTGGGGTTTAATTTAAACAAGAATTGACCAATTTTAAAATTTGACCCTGCATAGGCCTATAACCTTTCACCCCATGCTTGGAAGTTGGACCCCCTGCAGAGGATTGATTTAGTTGGCCAATATCCAAATTATCCTATAGCCTTGATAATATCAAAATTATCTAAAATATCAAAATCATCCTAATTAGCCACAATAATAGCCAAATGGTCTTAAATATCCTAATTAGTCCCAATAATATCCAAATTAGCCATAATAATATCCAAATTATCTAAAATATCCAAATTATTCTGCCATATTAATATCCAAATCTGAAATATTCTAATTATCCTAATTTATCCATAATATATCCAAAATGATCTAAATATCCTTAATAATATCCAACTTAACTTAAAGGAGGATTTCGTGATCCTAGCATCCTCTTTTTATAACATTTTCAGTAGATAAAAAGCTTATTTCCAAAATTTCAGTTGATTCCGATTTGGCGTTTGCGAGTTATGCATGATTATGTGTAATATACTGCTCCATAGACAATGCGTTGTAATTTCGTTCTGGTGCACCAGAACGAAATTCAAATTTGGCGATATTTTTGCTAAACGAATTAATCTGCAAGAAATATTTGGTACATAAACATTATGTAGCCAGAGGTATCCAGTGGTGTAAAAATCTCAACTTTTTTTTGGAAAAGTGGGGATGAGGCTGTGGATCACGAAATGCCCCTTTAAATATCCCGATTATCCTATATTTAGCCATAATAATATCCAAATTAGGCCTAGCTAAAATATCCTGATATCTCAAATATAAATCCATTATAGCCTTGATAATATCCAAATTATCTAAAATATCTAAATATCTAAAATATCAATTAGGCCTATAGGTGCAGCTATTGTCGCTTACTTGTATTACTGATCCAAATTATCCATAAAATCCTTTGATAATATCCAAATGATCTGAAATATCTAGGCTAAATTAATGGCTCCGACACGCATTAGGCCAAAAAAAAATATTATTGTGTTGCCCTCAACCGTCCTACCCTAAATTGTTGTCTAACAGGTTTCCAGAAGTCAAAATTGACAAATGTCCGCTAATTGATCAAGTGATTATTTAATATTTGAGGGGATTTTTAAAAACTGAAGGTTAAAAAAAGCGGAAAAAAAAAAAAAATAATCCGACCGTCCTACCCAAATTTCCCATTTTTCCACAACAATTTTTTTTGCCTTAGACATGATTATGCCCGTGTAGTGATTATGTCATTCAAAAATATCAAAAGGTGGCGTTTGATCAAATGTATGTTATAGCATGAATATTAACAAGTAGCCTTTTCACTTCTCAGCCTCTGACGTCCTATATACCTTCTCTCTCAGTGCTCTGACTTGCGATGATGTCACTTAAATTATGGCGGTAAACTGCATGCCGTAAAGATAAGCACACCTATAAATAACGCATTCGTGTTGTTAACTACCGATCGTAGTGGTTGTATGTACTGGTGTTCTACAGACATACCATTTTCATCTTTTATTGTAAGTATTAAATTTTAATTTCTTGTGACCATAAAAGTTTTTCTGTCATTTCTAATGCATTGGTGATTTAAAATTGTTCTATTTTCGTATTATATATTCGTTGGAAAGTAGAATTTGTTATAAGGAAAGAGTATTTTTTTGTATACCATCGTATTATCCCGCGGATATTGGCCTATAGCCTGTATCATGTGTCTTGCATGCTATCTTCAGTACACTAAGGAAGGTTCAAAGTCCATCTCGTGCTTAAAATTGTCTATATATTGCAGTATTATGTAATGAAGTACATAGAAACGGATGCATGTTGCGTATACAGACTTTTTTTTATTATCATAACATGCATTCTTCATTATGGCTATTCCTTATATCACACCTAAACTGTGCATTACTTTAATATTCAGAATTATTAAACCGTCTGAGAATTATGTTAAGCGTAAGATCGAACTATTTGAAACTTGTTGCGATTTGGTAGTTCACAGCGTCTTGCGAATGGTAGTGAGCTGAGCTTTGGCAAAAATTGCATTGATCATTTCATAGCGAGTTTGTAAAAGAATTTAAATATCACAGATATACTTTTGTAGGTCCTGTGGTTCTTGAGTTATGCTGATAAAGAGGGCTGAAACAACACTTTTGTAAAACGTACATAACTCATTAACAACAATAAATCAAGCAAGTTTTCAAAGTATATGATTTGTAGAATGAATTTTTGCAAAACATCAAAATGCTATTTTTCAATAATATATTGATTTAGATAATGAAAGTCGAAATTTTTTTTTGGCTGCTTCGACCAACAATATCTCGTCTACCCTTAAGGATCTACACGTATTAGTTCACAGTATATTGTTCATGAACATGTTTATGTTTTAGGCGAATTCAGTACAGGGTGTATCAAAATGATTGGTACCCATCAATATCCAGTGAGTATGGACAGGAATGTCACATCAAAATGTAGTAGGCCTATAGCATGCACATTTTATTCTAATTTGTGTCATAAAAGGTCAAAGCTGTAGTCATTTCAAAAGGATCTAATATTGAATTTGGAATAAGCAGCTATAAGCAGGCGTTTCATTAGACAAATAAGCTGATGGATACCAATCACTTTGATACACCCTGTATGTTCAGGGGCCGCGTGAAATTGCGCCGTCAAAGTAAAAGAATATAAAAAGGTTTTTACCCGGGACATTCGATTCGAATGTCGGTTCTGTATTATTCTCGCGCATTCAATCATCATGTGTACCTCATCAATATTTTGGTCACTAATTTCATTAATTTACTTTCAATAATTAGTTTTTGATATGTGCATTTTGTTTTTTGTTTTTCTTTGTTTTTCCTTAAATGTTAACATAGGATATGTCATTGATGGACATGACAGCTGGTTGGTTGGACTCGGCATTTTTGTTGTCTACCAACCTGCTGCCATGTCAAATAAATGCCATATACCTGTGTCAAGGGGTGACAGGTAACAGGCCTTTGGGCCTCAACTGTAATTCCTTCACTCATCGTTGTATTATGCATTTCCATAGTTTATATGTATTATTCCTTATATCTTTATAATGTATCATTCTTATGTATTATTCTTGTATCATGTAATGAGTGAAAAGATAATAATAAATCTATCTATCATTGATCAATGTTTCCCTTTTTAGTGGAAGTAAAGAACAGGGCACAACAAAATTAAAAAATACCTAGTACCTGCATAACTTTTTCCAAATTAGTGAACGGTTAGTAATTTTACAGATTTTCAAATAATAGGTTGTTTTTTCTAGGAATTCACCATTTAAAAGCAATGTCCTATAACTTCTGTTAGAAATGTTCAATTTTTTAAATCTAACATTCTTAAGAAAGCTAATTATGTAGAACTTAGAAAGTAAAACAATACCACCAATAGTAATGCTATGATATACCTTTAAAAAATCAACTTTCCCCGGTATAGATCATTCTGGGACACCCTGTATGATAGAGAATTGAATGTAGATAAAGTTGTAATTGAAAATTAGACTTCAACACTTCATTTTCGTGGAACTTCCTCGTCATCAGACCGATGTTGTCAGCTCCAGGGTCTGCCTGATGTTTCTTGGAAACAGCTAGAGATGATTCAGACCACCAGTAAATCAGATGACGTCACACTAGGTGACGTCACCGAAGTTGGGCAATTCCTGTCCCCGGGCTTGCTGGGTTTGATCGTGGAAGAAAGTGATTTTTCTTCCATGGTAGTCTCATGGTTTGATCCTACAGGATCTCAGTTCCAATCCAGGCTATGTCTCACTGTGTCTCGGTTTAATGAAACAACCTCCAGAAACAAGGACGTATATAAGGGCCTATATTGTGCATTGTTTGAAGACTGGGTAAAAAACCGGTTGGGTAAGATTTTTTTACCCAACATCGGGTCATTTTTCAGTAATTTACCCATTGGGTAAAAACCTTACCCAACCCATGAGGGTTGTTCATATGGTACCCAGCGCAGCGGTTGTGTAAAATGGTAATTTTACCCAAACTGTAAAATTTTACTATTTTACCATTGATGGGGAACCATGAACAACCCTCATAGGTTGGTAAGGCTTTTTACCTGATGTTGGGTAACATTTTACTCAACATTGGGAGCTATTGGGTAAGTTATCGAAAATAACTTTTTTGTCTGTTTGTTTGGTTTTATTAGTTAAATGGGTATGTATAATGTAATTTGCAGAAATAAATAGTATTTGTGTGAATGAGGTAATTATCTATGGAAAGATACAAATAATTATTAAATGCAATTCGAAGTAGTTTATTCACGTGTGTTTTTGCTGAACCATGAAATGGTATCAGCTTATATGAGTGTTACTTATACTTACTTACTCAACGCCAAACAACAGAAAAAAAGACCCCGACCGTGGTTGATTTAACCACGAATAGGGTGTATAAAACTGACCCCTTAACGGGGGTTTTTTTGCCAAATTTTTCATTTCTAAAATATCAAATGACTTATCCTTAAATTTTAAGCAATTTATAAATATTTTTAATTTTGTACAATTGCGATGGGATCACTGAATGGGCTTTTAAATATGTTGATATTTTGACCCCGTCGTTTTAAAGGAGTATTTCGTGATCCTAGCATCCTCTATTTATGTCATTTTTCATTAGATATCCACGAAAAAAACCTATTCCCAAAATTTCAGTTGATTCCGATTTTGCGTTCGCGAGTTATGCATGATTATGTGTATTACACTGCTCCATAGACAATGCGTTGTAATTTCGTTCTGGTGCACCAGAACGAAATTCAAATTTCACGATATCTTTGCTAAACGAATTAATCTGCAAGAAATATTTTGTACATAAACATTATGTAGCCAGAGGTTTCCAGTGATATAAAAATCTCAACTTTTTTTTGAGAAAAGTGGGGGATGAGGCTGTGGATCACGAAATGCCCCTTTAAGCTCAGGTTTTAAGTGTGTCACGTGCGCTGCCATCAAATATCGAGAAACGTGTCTTGTATGTTTAGATTATATCATGTCTAAATTTAGACTGCATGCGTCAAATGCAATCCCGCTACTATACAATATTTCATTCATAAAAAACATGTATTTCTTACTTCTCTGATTTCATTTAGTGCATCGACCCAGAGACATGACCCAAGACCATGAAGACCTATAGATGATTATCCTCCAGTCTTATATATTTTTGAACAAGGGACCGTTCAATATCATGGGGGGGGGGGAGGATTCACTTTTTACTGTTTATCATCCGGGTTTTAAAAAAAAATTAAATTAAATTATTTTGTGTACGTCGAACGAGCGAGGAGAGCCTTGATTTGTCAGCAACCCTAGACTTCTCCGTAATCCACTTGCCCATTTTGCATACTCTGATGGCCAATACATTTTAAGCATAAAACTCTGATTTATATTGATTTGTGTGCAACTGATAGATGTTCACATCTGTATCTGATCTTTTCAGTCACCGCACTCCCTCTGTTTGTTTAGCTTCCCAAGTTTTTCGGGGTTCGCTATCAATAAACTGGTATATTCCAAAATCAGAATTGTTCAGTATTAAAGTGAGCCATTATAATTATGCAAGATAATGTTGCATTCAGTTACTTTTATTGTCACTAATTATCTGATATTTTTAACTCTTTATGACCATTTTACTATTGAATACTTTAATTTTAATAAACATCAGTATAATTTTGAGTTCAACGAAATGGGTTCATCATGACTAATAATAACATATTTTTAATAAAATTAGACTATGGCATAGTTTACAGCAACCCTGGAATGGGAATTGAACCAGTCATATAACATTGCGTATCTGTATTAAAGTTATGTAATTCTTCCTTTCACGTCATGCCAGTTCTATTTGAGGCTCTCCTTGCATCATGACAGGAACCAGGCGAATTTTAATTATTAAAATATGCTACTTTATTGAACGAATATTCTACGTCGGCTTGATATGGAGTATGGTCGATGGCATCATCGGGGGCATCATGCCTAATTTTAGAAATGACATCATGAACTCAGACAATTCATCCTGCGTTCAAATATTTAAAGTTAGATTTACATGATTGCAGGCATGCAGGTCTTCGATTATTCATTTATTTATTGATTTAGCTTCGGTAATAATTTAAAGGGGCATTTCGTGATCCACAGCCTCATCCCCCCACTTTTCCAAAAAAAAGTTGAGATTTTTACACCACTGGATACCTCTTGCTACATAATGTTTATGTACCAAATATTTCTTGCAGATTAATTCGTTTAGCAAAAATATCGTTAAATTTGAATTTCGTTCTGGTGCACCAGAACGAAATTACAACACATTGTCTATGGAGCAGTGTAATGCATAACTCGCAAACGCAAAATCGGAATCAATTGAAATTTTGGAAATAAGCTTTTTTCGTGGATATCTACTGAAAAATGTCATAGGATGCTAGGATCACGAAATCCTCCTTTAATAATGTGCTATACCTTTAATACAGACAGAGTTTGGTGGGGGGATTTTTTTGTGGGGGGGTAAATTTTTTTCCTCTCAAGGGGTAGCTAGGGGTGAAGTTGTTTTTAAAAAAAATATCGCCCCGGAAATCTATTTCGCCCATAGGCTAATTATACATTTTAAACAAACTTCTGTTGTTTGTATATGTGATTGCCACGTCGTTTTGCTTTCGGAAGCAACAGACTAGAACTCAGTTTGATTAAAGATCCATTCAGTGATCCCAGCGTAAGTGTAAAAAAAATAATATTGCTTATAAATTGCAGAAAAGTGAGGGATAAGGGAACTGGAATGAGCGTTTTGAGCGTTTCGACAGTATTTTTTGTGGGACATGAGAGCACATCAGACATATCGAATTGCATTCTGAATACGAAGAACGTCTTTCTGATATCACATAATTTTCTTTTTATGAAATTTACGATATAATACAAATTTTATGACAAATTATTAAAATTTGATATTTTTTACATTTTTTATATATAACAGTCCTCGAAGTAAATTTTTATAAATTTAATGATATATTCTTAAAGTGTATGTAGCTGGGAGGAAAAGCCGACGATCAATTGAAAATTTTGACCTTTCATATTGAAGATATGGATTTTTCCCCAAAAAGACCTATTTTATTTTGGTGTTTTGGGGAAAATCCATATCTTCAATACGAAAGGTTAACATTTTCAATTGATCGTCGGCTTTTCATCCCACCTACATACACTTCAAATATAAATCATCAGATTTATAAAGTTTACTTTGAGTACTGTTAAATTTATATCAATATCAATTTTTAATGATTTGCCATAAGATGTGTATTACATTGCGAATTTCAAAAAATCAAAATTATTTGATATCAGAAGGACATTCTTCGTATTCAGAATGCAATTCGATATGTCTGATGTGCTCTAATGTCCCACAATAAATACTGCCCAAACGTTCATACCCCTTCCCATAAGTCATTCAAATTGTACAACATTTGGTATTTTTGAAATGACAAATTTGGCAAAAAAAGAAGAAAACAGCAGTACTGACGAAATTGAAGCCCTATTCAAATACATAAATTTGGATACTGTCAGTATCTAAATTACAGATTCGTGTAAAATGTCTTTAGTCCTAACACGGCTTTCGGCTCAACCACTCGCAGGTTATGTTAGCACATCTATGACAATGACAAAGGTACCAGAATCTGAATTTTGATGATTTTTACGATCGTCCGGATGAGCAAATCACTGAATGTGCCTTTAAACACTTCAATATGACTTGACTTCAAACGTAACAAATTGATGCAAGAACTAAGTGTGATTTTTCGTTGAGCAACATGCCATGCTATTTATGCTTTACTCAACAGAAACTGAGCATAACGCACTGGCGTTTCTGATATTTTCCCCATCTATTCTAATAAATGAATAATACATCGACTAAAATTAATTAATTGTTGTTGGATAAATTTGTAAACTAACCCTTTCTTGTAGTCAAAGTAAAAATAAACGTTCAACAGAATAATATTAACATGTCAATATGACAAATTATCAGCGAAAGGTGAGGAGTGCTCGTTTATAAGTTACATTTTCCTTTATGTCATTTATGACATTTAACAAACTTGATATGATATTTGCCTCTTGGACAATTTTTTACAGGTTTCCTTGTCATTGGTTTTTGTGGGTTTTTTCCTTCATTCAAAACAAAGTAGGCCTAAATATAATATAGGAGGCTATTTATGAAGCGGATTACTTTTTTCAAGTGGATGTGATAAAAGTCGTGTCTTGATTTCCAAGTTTTTCCAACAACGACCAGAATTCCAGTGCACTGGAAAAAGCTTGGATGTGCAATTAAATGATTGAAAAATCACGGAATTGTCAAAATATTGAAAATAAGCCTCTCAAACAGATGATTTCCGATTTTGAATTATTTGTCTGCTTGATTTTCGTATTTGGACACTTAAAAAGCCCGGAAACACAATCTCCTTTATTTTTGCAATCGTCCAATTATATGGCCTTTGTGAGACTCAGAGTAGGCCTACATCGGAATTCCGATTAGGCCTACCAGAGAAGATTCTCATCTTCTCTGGGCCTACTAATCAAATGGACAAAGTTCGAGAAGGAAGACTTAGACCACAATATTAACCTTTATCGCATATTAATTACTATAAAATTATAAATATATAAATATAGAACAACAAAACAAACAAAATAAATAAATAAGTAATAAATAAATAAATAAATAAATAAATAAATAAATAAATAAATAAATAAATAAATAAATAAATAAATAAATAAATAAATAAATAAATAAATAAATAAATAAATAAATAAATAAATAAAATAAAATAAGAAGTGAAGTGAAATAAAGTAGGGGCCTACACTACAGTGAAGTGCAAATATAGTGCATGCAGTGCAGTGCAGCGAAGTGAAGTGATGTGTGTAGGCCTACATGTATAATACTTATACATGCCTCAAAAGCTCCTTAAAGATCTTACCACCAATATAAGTTAATATTTTCACTTTCATATTTTTCCCAATTTGTCAGAAGTCTTCTGATATTGCTGACTTGAACATGAAAACTAAAATGCTTTTTAAATATGTTGATATTTTGACCCCGTCGTTTTAAGCTCAGGTTTTAAGTGTGTCACGTGCGCTGCCATCAAATATCGAGAAACGTGTCTTGTATGTTTAGATTATATCATGTCTAAATTTAGACTGCATGAGTCAAATGCAATCCCGCTACTATACAATATTTCATTCATAAAACTGTATTTCTTACTTCTCTGATTTCATTTAGTGCATCGACCCAGAGACATGACCCATGAACTATTTTTCTGTGAGAGTTCCAGTCACTTTAATATTTTTGAACAACTATCAAGGGACCGTTCAATATTAATATGGGGGAGGGGATTAAGTTTTTTACTGTTTATCATCCGGGTTTTCAAAAAAAAAAATTAAAGCGGCCTCAATAAAGGAATCGAAAAAGAAACGGAAAAAAGCCCATGTTTTATTTTTTTCTTGGCTTAACAGGAATTCACGAGAAAGAATATTTTGTGCATACTGCAGTTACTGTCCGTTTTCCTATACACAATACACAGTGCTCTCACCATTGACGCGTGACCTCTACAATAGTGTATGTTAGAAGTATAGGCCATTGCCTAGTTAACGTCACTGTGTGAAAAATAACCGGCCAATATTTAAAGTACTCTTCTGAAATTCTAGACAATATAGTTTTGTAACATGTCCTAAATTTGTAGCTAATTTAGGTGTTTGGAAATATTCGCACTTTGGTGTTTTAGGAAGGATATGTAAACGACAGATAATACCAAAAAATATGAAGAAATTATTTCCAAGTTTCTCATTTTCAAGAATGCTGGTTAACAATATGCACACTATTGTCTCATTTCGTAAACAAGGCCCGCACAGTATTGTTATACCTTGCGTTTGCTTTATAATCGGTTACCCAACTGAAACTATAATACCAGCTCATTGCAATACCCATGATACCGCACAGGTAAAACAGAAACATGTGTAGTGTGGATTTAACCAGCGAAGATCTGATGGCACATTCTCCGATAAAGTGTTCAAAATACCAAATCTGTGTCGCCCATAGTTTCAAGTCGTATTCAGACTTGTTATGTCAGAAAGAAATAACTTTTATTAATATAACTTATACTTAGGAGTTGCTTTCTAAATTATGTGTGAGGCTAAAGGTTGTAACATGCCTAGAAAGTGTAAAACAATAAAGCTGATTATACATGTCCATTGTTTTCGCCAGCCAAGGTGCGTTCCGTATAATGTGTCCCTGCTCGCTAAACATGCGTGCATATAATGGATTATAGGTACTTTTCATTAGCTGGTATCATGCCCTAATTATAAAGTATTAAACATCACAACACAGATTATTAAATTTTTTCAACAGGTCTTTGAGACTATGTCGCCAATATTGTTCACAGATACGTTACCATATTTCTAATGGATAACAATCTGTGAAAATAATTGGCTAGATTAATGTTCTCATAATTATGTGATGGATCAAGCAGGCTCCATAGTTATATTATTATTATATGGAACATAACACAATGGTTTTAAAGTAAAAAAAATCAGGTCTACGTCGTATTAATGGCAAAAAGTCCTGATGTTACGTTCATGTCGTCACAGATACGTTACCTAAATTCTACTCCCCTCGGAAAAAAACGCTGTGATAAATGAAGCCAAATACCATACTAGACTTAAGTACATTGGGTGATGACTGATCAAGTATGGGTATTAAGTCGGTAAGTTTTACACTTGCCCGATTAAGATAAAGGTGGGAAAGGGCTTCACAGATACGTTACCACAGATACATTACCCCCAATACGTACAAGTAATATTGCTCAAAAATGAAGTATTGTTGACAAATCACCCATGCATTGTTTTGTGTTAAACTATTAAAGTTTACGATTCTGAATGAATTTCATGAATTCTTTGTGGTTGGCATTTTGTCATTCCTGAGACCAAACTTGAACACTTTATCGGAGAATGAGCCTGATGTAACATGGTTGAGCTGTTTTCAATGAGTGTTATCTTGATTTAATAGCTTTTAATGGGGTTTAAGTCCTGCAAAGGTAGTGGTGAATTCTACTGTAGACATTACTGCATCATGGTACGTCGCGTCGAACGAGCGACGAGAGCCTCGATTTGGCAGCATGCATGAATTGGGAATTGAATCAGTCATAATAACATTGCGTATCTGTACTACTTGTTGAAAGAATATTCTACGTCGGATTGACTGGATTATATGGAGTATGTTACCATGAATTAAATTTACGTGTCGATGGCATCATCGGGGGCATCATACCTAATTTTAGAAATGACATCATGTCATGAACTCAGACAATAATCCTGCGTTCAAATATTTAAAGTTAGATTTACATGATTGCAGGCATGCAGGTCTTCGAGGTTA